>NC_050576.1:262367194-262690944 GCF_011100635.1 Trichosurus vulpecula
ATCATACAGGCTTGCTATGAGGATTAAATGACATATTTGTAAGGACTTCAGAATGGTATGTGACATATAATAGATACTACATAAATGTTAGTTATTTTACAATTATTATTTACTGGGGATATCATAGAATTCTGGAGATTTGTACAATTAGTATACTATGATATTTGAAGAACTTGATAATCAATACTTAATACTTTATTAAAAATGTATTCTCTAGAAGGTATTCATTCTACATGACATGGGTAAGAAAGCATTAAGTAAGCTTCTATCTGTGATTTTACATTATATGTGAAATTAATCTATCCCAGAATACATACTTTTAGAAAATAAATATATAATTTTTGTGTACATAAAAAGGTACAGCTGTTGGCAAAAGAAAACTTTTACTTCTGAACTCCTGTATTTAACTCACTAAACTGTAGTTCATTTTAAATTTTATGTCCTGAATAATAGTTTTCAAAACTGTGGTATTTGGATGTTAAATGTTTCTTACAAAGTATGTGCTGATTTTGTTACATAGGTCACTTACAAAGCAGATCTGATTGTCAAAGCACCTTAAAATTAAGCACCACCATCCGAATAGCCACTCATCTGCTCTCCTTTTTTTTTTTATTTAAATTTATTTTTAGTTTACCACACACGGTTCTACATAATTTTGAGTTCCAGATTTTCTCCCCTCCCTCCATCCTCCCTCCCCAAGACGGCATGGAATCTCATATAACTACCATGTATACCTCCACATTGATTTAATTTATACACTAGTCAAGTTGTGGAGAAGAATTATGACCAATGGAATGAATCATGAGAAAGAAGAGACAGAACCAAAAAAAAAAAAACAAACCCAAAAACAAAAACAAAAGAGAAGAAAAAAGGCGAGCATGTAGTGCGCCTCAATCTGTATTCAAACTTCACAGTTCTTTCTCTGGATGAAGATATTCTCCATCGTGAGTCCCCTGGAGTTGTCCTTGCACCTAGCATTGCTGAGAAGAGTGAAGTATGTCAGGGTTGGTCCTCACGGAATCCATATATCTGTGGTTGTGTACGATGTTCTCCTGGCTCTGCTCCGCTCACTCAGCATTATGTCGTGTAGGTTTTTCCAGGTTGTTATAAAGTCCGTATCATCCCCATTTCTTATGGCACAATAGTATTCCATTACCTTCATATACCACAGTTTGTTCAGCCATTCCCCAATTGATGGGCACCCCTTTGATTTCCAATTCTTGGCTACCACAAAAAAAGCCGCTATAAATATCCTTGTACATATGGGTCCTTTTCCCGCTTGTGTGATTTCTTTGGGATACAACCCTAGAAGTTTTGAATCAAATATAGTGTCTCAAGGTGAAACTATTAAAATGAAGTTTTAGCCAGGTATGGTATCATGCCGGTAATCCCTGCTATGGCAAGACTGATCCCTTGATCTAAGTAATTCTGCCGATACATAGAATTGGCATCATAAGCCTTTGGAAATAGGGAGCCATGAAGTTGCCCTAGGAGGAGAAAAGCAACCTCTCTGAAAATGGAACAGATCAATGCTCCTGCTCACATGATGATTAGAGGGGGCTGGGAGAATGGCCCACTAGCCGAGCTGAGATAGGAAGAATCAGTCTTATAAAAATAAAAGAATTCGTTGTAACTAAACTCCAAACCTTTATTCTCTTGAGATACCACATGCCAAAGAATACTTCAGCTCAAATGCCACCTTCTATAAGAGTCCTTTCCTAATCCCTGTAGCTGCTAGTTTCTTTCTCTTTAAGATGATTCTCCCACTACTTTATATATCTTGTATGCATTTCGTTATTTTCCTGTTAGAATGTGAGCTCCTTGAGGGAAGGGACTGTTTTGGCTGTTCTTTGTCATTCTTATACTTGTAGGAATTAGTACAGTGCCTGCCACATAGTAAATACTAAAGAAATGCTTATTGTTGGACTGATTGCAGCCATGTGGACTTCTTAACATCTCAGTTCCACGCCCAGAGTCACTGAGAACTCATTAAACACATATGTATTGGCCCTCCACTTTCCTATAGGGATTATATCTAGCATAATATTTTCTTTTATAAACAACACATGGTCGTTACTATCTAAAGCAGCAATTTTTGATAGTTAAGCTCAACTGAGTGGTTCCTGAAGCACCATGATTCATTGAAATATAGATGAACAGTATTTGTCTAGACTGCCTCCAAATTCTCATTTGTTCAATGCTTTCATTAAAATGTTTTTCAACATACTACATAGGATGCTTTATTTGAATAGCACATATGATAATCATTTTCAACAGTGATCTGTCTGTTTGGCAAGCCACATCTTCTAGCTGTCAGCTCTTAATGCACGGCTCTAATAAGAAACTCCTTTCTTTTATTTCAATTGTATATTTGCACAGGTAATTACCAAACTTTTTTTCTCGTGCCTATGTATGTCTGTTATATATTATATACACATGTGTATATATGTATATGTATAT
This sequence comes from Trichosurus vulpecula, assembly GCF_011100635.1. Lineage (NCBI taxonomy): Eukaryota > Metazoa > Chordata > Mammalia > Diprotodontia > Phalangeridae > Trichosurus > Trichosurus vulpecula. The sequence goes on from NC_050576.1 coordinate 262,369,655, forward strand.
GTGTCGATATATGTATCTATATAGAGAGACACATATATAGTGTATGTATATGTATGTATATGTGTATGTATATGTATACACATATGTGTGTGTATATGTGTGCATATGTATATATGTGGTATATACATATATGTGTATATATGTATGTGTGTACATATATGTGTGTGTATATTGTGTATATGTGTGTGTATATATATATGTGTGTGTGTGTGTGTGTGTATATATATATATATATATATATGTACTGGATCTGTTGATTGAGCACATTGAAATTTATGGTGCATTTCCCATTACTCCCTGCTGTGGTCCTCATCAGGTCTCAGCTGCCGGGTCACTAGGAAACAAGGAATAAATGCTAGCAAACCCCATGGCTGTTTTTAACTAAAGAATGGCAAACATGGCCAGAGTTCTCTGCAAATCCTCCTAGCCTGACAGAAGAAAAATGGCAGCATGCTCAAGCAATTCAAGGAAGCAATATTGTCCTTATTACTTGCAAAGTCTTTTACTTAGCTTCAACAGTATCATATTTGAAATGATTTTACGACCAAGGGCCATAGTCAGCTGGCCATCTGTTCTCTCAGATTAGCTGTCAAATGAGTGCAGGGGTTTTACTCACTTTTTTTCAAACCACCTTTAAAAAAACAACAAATTCAACATTTGATGATGATTTTTTCAAAATTCCCCATATTTTTATCCCAAAGAAAAATGTGGAGTTTTTAAATATTTTTAAATTATACCTATTAATGTTAGCATTAGTGAAAATGACTGCATTACAACTGTATGTGAAAGAAAATAGTCAAAAGGTCAAGAGAGATTTGGTAAACTCGAGCTATCTTTGCACTTGCAATTTTAAGAGCAAACCTTTAATTTGGAAATTCTCTGCCTACCCACCATCACAAGGCCCTTCAGGGCAAAGATCTATCAAGGTCTGACTGTCTCAAACTGTTTGTGCTAGATTCCACATCTATCACTTTCCGACTTGCTGCACAGGCAACCAGAGAGCCAAGAAACAATAATTTTCAATTAAGAAACCAGGAGAAGACTTGGGGATTTGATTTATGGTGCATGACTAATTATCAAATAGCTGGCCTAATGAAAATTAAGCTGCTGGTTACTACAAAGATTTAACTTCATTTTCTTGAAGGGATAGTGATATGATCCAGAATGTAATTTATTGAAGTAGTATGATACATTTGGAAATAGTCATAGGCATGGAAATGAGATAATTATCATTTTTAAATGACAGGGTTGTATTATTTATGTCACAATGTATTTTATCTTTAATTTACATTTGTACCTGAAATAAAAGCTAGGATTTGCTTTCCTTCCTCTTGATAATACAGGGGGTAAAGTGATGTCATCAGAAGACTCAAGAAAACTTGAGCCCAAATCCAGTCTCAGACACACTAGCTATATGACCCTGGGCAAATGACTTAACCTCTCTTACCCTCAGTTTCTTCATCTATAAAATGGGGATAGTATAAGCACCTACCTCCCAGGGTTGTTGTAAGGATAGCACGAGAGCATATGTCAAGCATTTTGCAAATCTGAAATACATAAATATATACATATGTACATACATATACATATATAATAGCTAGCTATTATTATTCATTCAATAAGCATTTAGTAACTGCCTACTGTATCACAAAGCACAAATGAAACAATCCTTGCCTTCAAGGCATAGTCTACTGAGGAGAAACAATATGTACACAGATAAGTCAATGCAAAATATATATGAATTGAAATTAAAATTGCTTTGATTAAGAGAAGGGTACATAGATAACTAGAAAGGATAGTTTTGAAATGTTTTAAAAGAATCAATAAATTTCTTGGAAAGAGAGTTCAAGCTGTATCTTCAGTAGCTGTGGCTGTAGCATCTGTAGGAGCTCTTTCCAAGCTGCGTCTCCACAGGTACTGGTTATGAGGATGATGGCTGCAGGCATTGGGATCAAAGCACTGCTATTGCTGAGACTCTTGGCTACCAGACCTCCAGCCGTCTCCATCAGGGTTTGAGGCAAGATGGGGTCAAGGTGGTCGTGGTGGTGGTTTAACCTGCCTGGTATATCCTTCCTCTTGTCTCCCACTCAAGCTGCCTTAATGCTTCAGCTAGGCTGGTTTGCTTGCCCTATGAGTGGCAATTGATTGGCAGTTGGTGTATCTGTAGAGTTCTTGTTTTAATGCTCTCTTCCCATTCTCACTTTATTACATGACACTAATTACCCTAAAGAAGTCATTCATGCGATGGGTGTGGGAGAGGAAAACCTTTTCGAGATCCACAACAATAGAATATGGCTAATTCCATGAATTAAATAAAGTGAACATGGTTCACATGTGTAAGTAGAGGACCCTTCTCCATAGTAGTTGGATGACTGTGGGAATCAGGCTGGAAGCAGGGCTGGTGGTCTTGTGGGAGGGGGGAAGGAAGCTGCTAGCACTCTCAAGGTCTCTGTGCTTTTTGGCCAGTTGGTGGTAGTTGGTTAGCAGTTGTTGATGGAGATGGTTAAGAAGATTGGGTCCCTTCTCCACAAAGATTTCTTCCTTCAAAGATGGCTGTAAGTGCTGGATTAGAAATAATGGTGGTTTGGGAATACTGTTATTCCTGAGACTCTTGGATTCAGAGCCCTGAGTTGTCTCCATCTGGGTCTGAGGGGAAATAGAGGTTCAGGTTTGACTTACCTAGAACGTGCTACTTTCTTTCTCTCCTTGAGGGTTTCGTGCTGTCTTCAACCTCTTCATCTGTAAAATGGGATAATAACAGCACCTACCTCCCAGGGTTATTGTGAAGATCAAATAAGATACTGATTGCAAAGCACATAGGATAGTGCCCGACAGATAATGTTATTGTTCATCCTTCATTCTCAAAAAGGATCATGACATCAGGAAGATAATGCCATGACATGCAAGTGAATTAGATTTAAGTGAGGGAGGGCTATGCAAAGTCACCAGCCTCACTTTCACCTCCAGAGCCATCTGGGTGCAGTGGCCAGATATAAATCAGGATGACTGGAGATGGTCCTGGGCCTGGCTATAGAAATATTAGTTATTATTATTATTCTGCCAGGCTGGATTGCCAATGACATATTTACAGTCATTATATATATAATAGTAATTTGTATCTATAAAATAATGCATACGTAAAATATTATTAAGCCTTTAGGAAAGGCTTAGGTATTTGTATAGATAGGCACATATATTGTGTATACATATGTGTGTATAAAGAGAGGGAGAGAGACCTCACTTTCTTAGTATAAAATATATTCCCAATATCCCTCTAACATTAGTAGGAATTTGTAGAAAATATGACCAACTACCCCTACAAGTCCAATATGTATACTATGTATTTGTTTACATGTGTCTGTCTGTGTGTGATTGCATGGACATATTCAGAAATATGCACCCGAGAATTGATCTAATAATAACCTACTTCTTAAATTTATAATAGGAATGAGAAACCTACTAAAAAATAGAAAATAAGAAAATAGAGCATCTAATTAATGCTTTATTTGATTTTTACTATTCTTTTTAATCTCCTTTGCTCAGACTTCTGGGCCCTTTACTCATCCTTTTTTCTCCTTCCTATTGCTAGAATGCAAAGTTCTCAAAGATTGCCTAGATGTTTCTTCTATTGTAATTGACATATTTGAGTGATTTGCCATTTTAAAAGTCACAACTTCCTAAATAAACTGAATTTATGATAGAGATTATTTTAGCATCTTCCCCAGGCCATTTTTGGATACTACACCCACCAAGTCGAATGCTTTTCAAAGTATCAGCGCATCTGGATAGTGTGGGTAACAGACATTTCCATTTAAATTCCATTGTTCGCACATCCTCTACTTACACATGTGAACCATGTTCACTTTATTTAATTCATGGAATTAGCCATATTCTATTGTTGTGGATCTCGAAAAGGTTTTCCTCTCCCACACCCATCGCATGAATGACTTCTTTAGGGTAATTAGTGTCATGTAATAAAGTAAGAATGGGAAGAGAGCATTAAAACAAGAACTCTACAGATATAAAAGGATGAATTCTTAAGTGCTAGAGACTTGAGCAGGTTGGGTTACTGTTACTCATAAAAATATTCTTGGAAGGTACTACCTGGCTACATATTTCTCTTACCTCCCTTCCCCCTCCTGCACACAAACCTTATTCAGGCCAACAAGAGCTAGACAAGTAGAAACTCCCACAAATGAAAACTCTCATTTCTGCCACAAAGACCAAGCCTGATAAGTAAGACTGCAGTTTGTCTGGATAAAGTGTGCAAAGTGGGGGTTAAGATCTAGTGGTTGACCTAGTAGATCTAGTAGCTAAGATCTGAGCAGGTTTGCTGCTAAATATTCGTGATAATAGTGAGCATATACTTTAACCCTTTCTGAGAACTTTTGGTTAAGTTCCCAACAGTCCCACCTAAATTTAGTCTCAACTAAATTCATTGAAGCCACTGGGTGATGAATTTTTCAGCCAAAGAAACCCTCAAAGGCAAAAGATGAAACGCAGAGGGGTATTAATCTAGTTGATAGAGAGATTGCTTGCATGGCAAAGTCACACCTCCTTGAAAATGTCTAACTATTAAATTATTCAGGGCAATCAACTTCAAAGGCAAAGGGGCATCATGAAATTGGGTTTGAATCTCTGGGATGAAGAAAAAAATCATTTAATCTCTCTGAGCCTCAGTAGCCTCATCTCTGAAGTGGGGACAATAATGTCTTATACCAACCTTCACCTTCATTTGAAAATTTTGAAGCATATATAAATATTAGCTATTATTACCTAATAGAATGGCTTTCCTTGGGAAATACTACTACTTTTTTCAGTTTTGTAGCTCACTGTCTTGCACATTTTTGTTGTTTGGTCATTTCAGTTGTGTCCGACTCTTTGTGACTCTGAGATTTTATTGGCAAAGATGCTGGAGTGGTTTGCCATTTTCTTCTCTAGCTCATTTTACAGATGAGGAAACTGAGGCAAACAAGGTTAAGTGACTTGCCCAGGGTCACACACGTAGTAAGTGTCTGAGGCTAGATTTGAACTCAGAAAGATGACTCTTTCTGACTCCAGGCTTACTATTTACCATCTATCTATCTATCTATCTACTATGCCACCTAGCTGCCCATGTTACACACAGTAGGTGCCTAATAAATGCTTATTGATTGGATTTAATTATACCCACTTTATTTTGACTTTAAATTTCTGGCCTTTATGGGCAAATCATGATACTCCCTTGAATCTTTATTCACTGAGTTATAAAACACTATAAAATACTGACAGGGACCTTACAGAACATCTTACCCAGTGTTTCATTTCACAAATGACAAAGAGAATCCAAGAAGGGTCATCTTATCATTGGGCTAGCCCAAAGTTACTCTCCCAGGCTACCAATCCAGTGTCCTTTCTATTATACTAAAACATCCTTATTTGTAAAAAGGAACTAAAAATACTAACTGGGTCTGGAGGAATCAAAGGACCTGAGTTCAAATCCCACCTTCAGTGCTTGCTCTCTCTCTAGCCAAGGGAGCCACCGTGTATGACATGCTCCCTTGGGATTCCAGGAAGACTCCGGGGGAGTAGAGATACCTTCTTTTCACTTCCCCAGCTATCAGAACTTTTCAGAGGAAGTGCCAATGCACTTCTGGAAGCTCTCAGGATCATTCTGGTATGAGGACAATGGGAATAGGAGAGGACTTTATGGATGACCACAAATGCATAGAGAGAATGGGAAGAAAGAGAATGGGAGATCAGATAAAGACTTCTAGCTATTGAGGAGCCTTTTAATATGCCAGTGTCCTATGCATAAGCTTGCATGTTTGTTGATGATAGTGACAATAATAATATTAATAATAATAATAAATGTAACTAGCATATTTATAGAGAGCTTCAAGTCTTACAAAGCACTTTGCAAATGTTCTCATTGGATCTTCACAACAACCCTGGGAGGCAGGTGTTAGTACTATCCCCATTTTTACAGTTGTGGAAACCAAGGCAGCCAGAGGTTGTGTGACTTACCCAAGATCACCCAGATAATAAGTGTTTGAGGCCAGATTTGAACTCAGGCCTCTGAGTTCATGTCCAGAACTCTATCCTCTGTGCCACCTAGCTGCCTAACTGCAGGGATACTGGCAATGATATCAATGATCATAGGATTTAGAGCAAAACAGGGCTTTTTCAAGATCACTTAGTCCAACTGAAGATATCAGCAAAATTTATAATTATTATTGCATTATCACTAATGAGAGGCAGTATGTAGGTAAATAAAGGATCAAAAAGACCTAGATTCAAAACCTGTCTCTGACACATCCTGGCTATGGGATGCTGGCAATTAATTTAGCCTCCCTTGCACCAGGCAATTCTTTAAAACTATAAACTTCAGACAGATTGCTGATGTCCATTGATGGAGAAAGTGTCTATCCCAGGACATCTCAAAACTATTCAGTTCATAGGTAGAGAACAAAAAGAATACATAAATCTGTTATGATGTATGATGCACTGAAGAATTAGAAAATAAATGCAAAACAATTAGTTTTTCTGTATAAAAGCAATATTAATTGCTGTCAATTGCATGTATTTCTTACCATTTATATTTATTGAAATGTTGCAAGACAAAACTTTTGTGTAATTAAATATGTCAGATTGACTTTCTTGTAAGCTGGATTAGAACAGGAAACTATGTGCAGAGTTGCTTAGGTACAGGTCCAACTTGTACATATAAATACATTCAGTCTTCAAGTTTCTTATTCATACAGACAAGAGAAACTGGTTGTTTGCTTAAAAATATAATTAGAGAGAACCTCACTGACAAGCAGGAACTCTAACAACTCCCAATAGATACCATTCATTCATTCGATTGATTTTTATTCAGCACCTACTATGTGCAGGGGGCATCTCTCTTGATGTTGGCACAGTGTGAAGTATACCCCTGGCTGAGTTATCTGGGCCCGAACCAGGAAAAGAAACCCAGGCAGTTTAAATGGAGCCAACTCTTTATGATCTAACCCTAAATTTGAGAGCCATCTTGCAACAAACCAAATAGCCAGCCAGCAAAACCAGCCACCCAACAAAAATAAGCTGTCAACTAATGAAACATAACCAACAGCTGAAAGCTGTTACCATAGAACAGATGCTTGATTGTGGGCGAGAAATGAGTCACTGGTTTCAATCCCATCATTCTGTGTAGCTATGTCTGACTTAAAAAGGAAAAAAAAACTATTACCACATTAGCCAGGGGCACAGTGGTATGTGCCAGGAGGTGCTTTGCTCAATGTTGGTGATTTTTGTTCTTGCTGAGTTTCCATAGATTATGTGCTGCATGCGATTTAGGTTGGAGTTAGCCTGGGGTAATTTTGGCATGAATCAGCCCTATCCATTGTTTGCCTGATTTTTTCGCTGCTGTCCAACATGGTACCCTATCAATAGATGATTAATAAGAGTAGTCATGATGGCTGATATCTATATACTTGCCTGTGCCATGCTAGCCAAATCATCACCACCACCTTGATCACTCTCTCCCCTCAGACTCCAATGAAGATTGCCATGGATCCTGAACCCAAGAGTCCTGTTAATAGCAGTCTTGCTACCAGTCTGCCCTATCAGACATCATCGTGGAGAAGGAGCTTACATTCCTCGACAACACTAGCGCCAATCACTGACTAATTGACACCAAGAGTTCTAGAAATAAGTATTCCCCAAACCATCAATGCTATTTCTGACTCAGCCCCCTCAGCCATCACCCTGAGAAATATTCCCTGTGGAGATGCTGTCTGGCAACTGCTTCTTCAGGTAGCTCCACAGCTACTGGAGACCCAGAAAGAGACTTCTCTATACAGAAGTCTTAATTATTAATAATCAGAAAAATATGGTTTATCAGTGGAAATGGCTTTAAAGATATACTACTATCTGTTTGCCTACTATACCCTAAGGACCGTGGTACCTTTCCATATAATTCATAGCCAAAACGTCCTGTTTATGCTTTATTAGAATGTGCGTTTTTTCAGCAAAGGGACAGAGCCATGATATGGAGGAATGAACTCAGACCCTGTTCTTTACAGATACTAAACTATACAGATACTGTAGGTATCTGTACCTGTTCTTTACGGACACCATACTATACTACACTATGCAGATGCTCTACTATACAGATACTACAAGTAGGTCTGAGAGAAGAATGCCAACTCTCCAGAAATCTCCACTTATTCCCAGCCCCAAAGAGTCTTAATACCTTAGTTTATCAGTTTAGAGGATCATGTAAGTCTTTGAAGAAGGTGGAGGCCTGTCATAGAAGAAATGGGCATCCATGTAACTCTTCTATGGTACTATCTTCATTAGATAAAATAAAGTTTGTCTTTCACTTTAAAAAAAAAGAACTCCTTGAAACAGATATTATTTCTATTTTTCTGTTTTTATCATCACTAGCATATATAATGCTTTGCACATAACAAGTACTTAATAATTTTTTTATTCATGCATGCATGCATGAATTTATTTGCACTACTTCTATGAAACCTTTTGTATTATGATTTAGCTCTCCTGAAAGATCATTTTGACTTTTCAACAATTACTAAAAGTCACTTTTATGTTTTAAGAAGTAAATATAACTGGAATTTCAATGGTCTATCATCTTAGTTGCTAGTAGTTTAGGGTGATAATGTTCTGGGAACCTATGTATGATATGATATATTTATATGACATGATATGCTGATATGAAATGACATGACATGTTATGGTGATACGGTATACTATGAAGTGGTATGGTATGGTATGGTATGGCATATAGTATGAGATTAGGCAAGATGATTTCATGTATATATATATATATATATGTAATATACATATACATGTCTTTGTCACCCATTTGTAATCTGAATAATGTGAAAAATTAAAGGATTTAGGCTTACTCGTTGGTCTTCTATAAGTAAGTCTTCATGGATAGGTCTCCTTGAGGGAAATCTAATGATTTCACAGGAGGTCAGTATATATGAACTTTTCATTTATTTCATAAAGTGTGTGTATAGCAATTGTCAGCATATTTCTATAATCCTCCTATCAAGAAAATTTGTATTTTTAAGGGTCTTTTTTCCTGTTTTGTTGCCATTTCCTCATAGGGTCCCTATCAGACCTCAGATAAATATTGCAGCAAGGTCCAATTGTCCTTTGGAGTCCAAAGCTGCAACACTTAGGGGTATAAGACACACAAGAGAAAGGCTGATTTCCGATTTCTCTGTATTTGCATATATTACCTACTTAGTAGGAAAGGTCTGAATATTATCTTAAATGTTAACATATCCAAAATGAGTGGGAAAATGGATAACTAATAGTACATTAGGAAAAATTTTTAAAATATGATAAATAATATAATCACAGAAGGTAGAACTGACTGTTGTCTTCTATTCTTACGTGATTTTTCAAAGTATAGTACTAAGTTTCCATATTTAAAAAGACACGGAGATCTGCTTTCACAGTGTATTTGAAGCACAGAGAAAAAGGTTACATGCTGAGCAATGAAATTGATTTTTTTCCCCCTGCTCTTGCAAAAGGCCTATTCATTTCATTCAGGTCTGCCATATTTTTAAGAAAAAAAAATAAAAATAAAAAATTTTGGTAAAAATCTGAGGAAATCTGCAGGGGTCCTGGGACTAGAGTGATATTTCTTTCTAGCATCATATGAATAACTCATCTGCTGGCCCTATACTCATTTAGCTCAAATGAAATAATAACAAGGAGACTCAGAGGAAACCAATTCTCTGTCCTTTCCAATCCTTCATGTTTGTTACACAGTGATTAACAAAAACCAAACACTTGGAGTGTTAAAGACTAGGCAAGTTTAGCTATATTCTTGTAACTAAGTATTTGGATCCTATCTTTGGGTTGGAGAAAAAAAATATTCTGTTATTACAAACATCTTGATTAAGACATAGGTAAATTAGATCTAGACAGTTGACCATGAGAAGATATATTCATCAGTAAAAAGTCTGTTTGTATGAAAAGTTTGACTTTAAAGTATACTGAAATCTCTATTTCCAGACATTATGGGATGCCTTACCATTTGAAATGTGATTAACTAAGAAATCAAATGAATGGAAATAGAGTATTCTGTAGTGAATTATTCCCCACTCTCCAAATCAACAGGACTTTTATCACTTAGGATTCTAGTATGAAGCACAAAGCTTTTAATATGCCAAAGTAGCAGGTCTTCATTTGAAATATTGTGAGTTTTTCTAACGATTGCCCAAAGATGGTGCCCCTTCAGTTTTGCTAATAAAAGCACTTTTCATCTTACAACACTCTAACCTTGTAAGTATGATGGAAATAATTGGGACCAATGTTAAGCAAAACTTTGGAGTTTCTTTTTACTCTTCCCGCTCCTTCTCTTTTGTTGGTGTCCTTCCCCAGTCCACTGAGGCTCCTTCATCCAAGCTTCTAGTGCTGTTATCCTTTCCCTATAGCTATGCATGTTCCCCCACTCCCTATTGTGTCTCCCCATTTGTGTCTGTTCTCCCTGACATCCAACTCTGCCCCTGTTTAGTGTGTTCATTCCCTTCTATCAGAAGGTTGTCTCTTGGGGAAGATAGGATAAATTAATTCTCACTGAAGTGTCAATGACTGCCAAGTTTAATGTCCTCCCTCCCAGAGCCCCAACTATTTATTTTAACAATTGATAAGGTCTTAAAAATAAATCACTAATGACAAAATGTTAGGTATTGAAACCAGCATATGAGAGAGATTTGTTTCTTGGGGGAAGGGAGGATGAAATCACTCTATATGGTCAGCCACCTACTCTGTGGTCAAATAGGGCCAGCCTTTCATCACATGGGCATCTAAAATGTGTCCTTTTATGAAGTTCTATTGATCCTAATGTATACCAACCAGTCTTTGATTTGGTATTGGAAAACTCTATAAGCACAGTTTGAGTTAGCAATCTGGCTAACTCAGAGCTAAAAGGCCATGCCCAAAGAAATGTCTACTGTTTGCTATTTTAAACAACATTTAAAAGAGTTGGAAGGAAACCATTCACTTTTCCACTGATCTCATTTGCATAGTGAGTGTATTGCTGCCATTATATAAGAAGGCTGGCTGGTTGTAGGACCAGCGTCAGCACCATGTTGACTGGCAATTCCAGTTTTAATCTTATCTGTGCTTAAACAAAAGCCCCAGCTAGTTCTCTCAAACATAACTTTGGAAATTTGTTTTCCAAATTCAGATTGCAATGGTTACGAATAATCAAGATCCCATAAAAATACCCATCCCATCTATGCGGTCATCCAATTATTTCCACAGAGAATATAATTTATGCTTCGAATACTCAAAGTGACTCATAGTTGGCAAGGAAAGAGCTGATGGAAATAGAAGTCATGCTGGAAAACAGTTTTATGTGTCTTGTAGGCTCAAATAGTAATAAATTATTTCTGTCTAAGTGGCATTAGCCCCTCTCGGAGAAAACCCTAGTCACCAAAACACTGACCAAAATTTTGGCCAGCCTGGAAAGCTTTTATTGGCTGATTAGCTGAGAACTTCTATTGGAAACTCAAAGGGGATTACAAAGTCCATTAGCATGATTTGCTCCACCTCTTGCAGTCATGAAAGCTGTCAAACTATCTATATGAAATAGGGAAAATCCATTAACCTGAATCTGGGATGAATCACTCATATGGCACCAGTTCTACTACTGAGCACCACTCATGGAAACTAGATGAATCTGAAATGGAGGGGTAATGAATGGCAAATTTGAAGTCACTATCTGTAATAAGGCAGAAACTCTTTTCAAAGTCTCCCAGTCCTACTTTAACTTGCAAAATATCAAGAAACTGGGAGGCAGGGTGTGTCCAAGAAGAAAGATACAACAATACGCTGTTGGTGGGGGTGGAGATTATTCTAACCATTCTTGGAAAACAATTGAAAATTAAGCAAGAAAAGTTATTAAACTGCTCATATTGACCCAAATATGCTACTTGTGTTTATATGCACCATGGAGTTTAAGGACAGAAGACTCCATCTAGATCTAATATTCATAATACTATTTCTACAATAGCAAAAAACCCCTTGTAAATAAAGTGAAATTTCATCAATTTATGAACACCTGAGCAAATTAATGTAGACAAAGATATGGAATTTTATTATGCAGTTAGAAATGATGAATATATGAGGAATAAAAAGAAATATGCTGCTTCTATATTATTTTATCATTATATTAAATATTATGTTGCAAGTATATCAAAGACTGCTTGGATAATAAGTTTAGGAGTAAATGGATAATGTTAGATAGCCTCCAAGAACAAACAAGCAAACAAACAAACTAGTTCTCCTGTTTGAGAAATCTGTTTTTCTTCAAGTCTTGACATTTACTTGAAGAGTTGAATACTTTGCTCTATTTACTCATGCCTGTGGACTATGATAGTATTGAGCCTGATCTAAAATAAGTAGAATCTTTTCATTAGAATTTCCATCTCCAGGGATGAATCCAATTCATATTCTATCCAACAAGTTATCATCGTACAATGAAATTATTTGAGTGTTCCAAGGGCACAAACAGTATTACCATGAACTGTAATTACAAAAGACAAAAAAGATAGGGATTGAAGCGAAATTGCACCTAATTCCTAGTGGTTCAAATAATTCCCTTTGTAAAATTTAAGACTGGTACCTAATATTAAGGATCCCCAACAGATTCATCTTGTAACCTAACCTGTGGCCTCTGACCTGGCCCTCTTCCCTGTAGCTTGCATAGATTTGGAATTGTGGAATAGAATATCCATGGATGTTGTTAGGTCTGTGATTCCCAAATATTATAAATGTTGAGGGTCAACAGGTAGGAAATAAATGGATAAAAGCTGCTAGCTACCTTTTCAATGTTCCTTTCAGGCAATCCTGATGGAAAACAGAGCAGCTTCTGACCACCCCCAAAAACCTGATGATCCTTGTCTAATGCAGCCAAAAGACTTTAGGAATAATAATAGCTGTCATAGACACAATGCTTTGCAGTTTACAAGTACTTTTCTTAAAATAATCATGTGAGGTAGGTTAGAAGAATATTCTAAAAGTGTATCTGAGAAGTTCAATAATTTGCCCAAGGATACATACCTCATAATTGTCACTCAGGTCATAGGATCTTAGATTTATAATTAGAAGGGACTTAGAGGTGTTCTCTTCATTTTACACATGAAAAAATGAGGTCATTTGTTCAAGATCACGAAAGTAATAAGCAGCAAACAGTCAGCAAGTCCAGAAGCATATATTGAGTGCTTACTAGGTACCTGGTGTTTGAATCAGGTACCCAGTAAGCACTTCCTAAACTGCAAAATTGTTTACACCATACCACAAAAGAGAAAGGTGCTTGGACACTGTAGCCAGTGTTCTTCACACCTTGCCACATGGCATCTGCACACAGGAGTAACTTCAAGACCATTATGACAAGACCTGTAGGAAGCTAACAACAGATATCAGAAAATATAAGCATTATATAAGCATTTCCTATCTGAAATGTGTTTAAATCCAGTTTTAATTTTGGGCCATCATCAGTCTTTTCAAAAAGCAATCCAGTAACAGATATCTGTCAAAATATTTACTGTACCTTGAAGGTAGTAAAGGGAGAATAGTTTCTATTGTCTGTCAAACAATGCAGTCTCTAAAACCATCTAAACCACTGGGAAGCAAAGTTCCCTTGAATTTTCTCCCAAAGTGACAGGAGGAAATATTGTATTGGAATGAAAGGCTGGAAATTGTCCTTAAGATCTGTTGAATGAAGGTCTGTTTTCTGCATTTAAGTGATCATGTCACTCCAGTCCTCAAAAATGTTGTGCTGTTACCTACAGAATGAAGCCCAAACTCTTTGGTCTGAACACAAGACCTTGAATAATATATCTCCAGCTTTTCTCCTATTATTTCTTTATGTTTATTCTATCATTTGTTCAAACTAGACTACTCTTTATTCTCCAAACTTGAGAATATTTTCCTGCCCCTGGGTCTTTGCTAATACTGCCTCTCCTTTGCCTAGAATGCTCTCCCTCCATCATCTGTATATATAAATCCTACTGATCTTTTAAGTTCCAGATTAAATTTGTCCTTCACCAAGGAGTCCTCTCTGACATAATCTATCCTTCTTCTGAATGACCATAGCCTTAATCTTGTATTATAGTTATTTCTGCTCATCTTATGTCCCCTATTATACTGTAGGCTCCCTGAGGGCCGAAACTATGTCTCGTGTGTTCTCCAAAGTATCTTTCAGAATACCTATAATTTATTGAAAATACTCAGTAAACAATGGTATTTTGAATTTAATCGAGTTCTGCTCACAATAATGTGTCCATTTGGGTTTTGTTTGGTCTTAGCTATTCTAATGATATATGAGTTGTCTATTTGTGACAGAAATAGGGACTGAGCCCAGCATTTTATTACTATAGGGAACTAGGAAATAAGGGCACTATCTCTGGACAGCTTGGCCCCTTCTCTGTAATTTATACTCTTAGAGTTGCCTAGAGCACTGAGAAGTTATGAAGCTTTCTCAGGGTCTATCACAGGCAGCCACTGTGTATCAGACATAGAGCTTGAATCCATGTCTATCTGTCTCTGAAGCCAGCTCTATCTAATTTGCCAGGCTCTCTTTCCCATCTATGTATAATGTTATTAATTATGTTAGAATTCAGCTCAACAATTCCAAAGGCAATGTTCTTTTTGTAGGTTTCAGCAAGCTATTCCATTTATAATGAAAAATAACCTTTAAAAATTTTAGCAAATAAAACTCACCAGCACAGATAATGATAATCTTTAATGGAGCACACATTACTTCTGAAAAAATTATTTTAAAAAGTCATTCTTTAGTTCTATAATTCTCTATATTCTCTGAAATGTTGTTGAGAAATCAGCATCACAAAAAAATTCTTAGTCCTTCCTATGTGAAAATGGCATTGCTAGTCTGTCATCAATGGGGTCATGGAGAGTCAGACACAACTGCAAAATGACTGAACAACATTAAAATGCCATGTAGCTATTTTAGTTCTTGCCTTCTCAATGAATAGGGAGAGATGGGTGGGAGAGAGAAAATTCTGCACTGAAAATATTTTTTTTCTATTTAAAAAAGTCCCTATGGCGGGAGGGATTCAATTCATTCACTTACTTTCAGAAAATATTTAAGCATCTACTGTGGACCGGGGCACCAGATGCTTGGGATACAAATACAAAAATGGAACAATTCCTGTCCACACGGTGCTTATTTAATAGGGAGGGGGATGGAGATACAACATGAACCCAAATAATAAGTTAATAAGTATATATGAAATAATATAACATGGCTACCAGAGGTAGATAGCACTAATAACTGATAGGGAGAGGGGAGGATGGGTAAGGGGAGGCATGTAGTTGGGAAAATAATTGGAATGTATTTGAACAGTGCCTTGAAGAAGCTAGGGTTTCTATTAGGTGTAGGTAAGTGGCAATTGGCTTATTATGATCAGCCTTTCCTTTGTAAGCAATGCAATATAATTGTTTTTCATTTACTCAGCAGTCATACAAAATTCATCGAGAACAACTATGTTTAAGATAATGTTCTATCTGTCTCTTAGATGCAAAAATGTGTCCCCTCAAAGGGACTTGAAATCCAGCAAAGATTAGTCAGCCAACAAGGATTTATTAAGCACTCACCATGTGCCAGGCACTATGCTAAGCTTTGGGACTATTTAAAAGGGGGAAAAACAGTACCTACCCTCAAGGAGATTATATTTTAGTGGGAAAGATAACATGGAAATAGTGAGTTAATGCAAGATATATACAGATAAATAGAAGGTGATATGAAAGGAAAAATTATCAAGTTGCGGGGAGGCTCAAAACAAGGAAGCCCTCCTTCAGAAGGTGAGTTTTGAACAGAGTCTTGAAAAAAGCCTAGAAAAACAAAAAGTGTGGGTGAGGAGGCAGAGCATTCCAGACATGAGGGAAAGCAAGTGCTAAGGCAGAATTGAAAGATGGAATGTTGTGTTTAAGGAACTGCTAATTATGAAAAGCTTTTAGTGTCAAAGAGCTTTATATTTGATCCTGTAGATAATAGAGAATAATTAGAGTTCTTTGCATGGGGGACTGCTATAATTAGAAGTATACCTTAGAAGCTGAGAAGATAGACTGAAATGGGGAGAAACTTAGGACAGGGAGATCAACCAGAAGGGTATTGTAATCATCCAATCAAGATGGCTCAATCTAGCAGTGGCTCTATCAATGGAGAAAAGGGGACAAACAAAAGAGATGTGAAGGTAGAAATGATGATGCTTGGCAACATACTGGACACGTGGGTTGCATGAAAATGAAAAGACAAGAGTAACATTAAGGTTACCGACCAGAATGACTAAGAAGATAGTGGTGGCTTTGACAGTAACAGGGAAGTTCAGAAGTATAAATATTTGGGGGATAAACATAACAAATTCTTTTTGGACATATTTATTTTGAGATACCTTTGGGGATCCTGTTTGAGATGTTCAAAAGGCAGTTAGAGACTATAGTTCAGGAGAAAGTCTAAGACTGGATATACAGAAATTAGAATGATTCACATAAAGATAATTAAATGCATATAACAGAATGTTGAGAAGATCACCAAAAGAGAAAATATAGAGATACAAGAGAAGGGGTGCAATGTCAAGCAAAGAGGGACTTTTTGCTGTTGTTTCTTTTGGAGTGCTTCTCAACACTAAGGAAATCAAGTGCTTTTGATTGAGTCTTGCCTTTGTTTGAATCAAGATTCATTGATTGAATCGAGTCCTTAATTGGAAACAGTATATATACTCTGAGGTTAGCATTTTGCTTTGGGGCTCACTCATTGGAAGAGTGTTTGTATGATTTGGCCAAAGGAGACTCTGGGAAGCTGTCAAGGAGTCCCCTGGCTTTGAAAGCCCAAATGCTGGTGCCTTTTCTCTCTGGTAACTATGTATGTATTGCTATGGTCAGACAGTTATAAGCCTATGTTGATTTGTGTTATTTTCTCTGTAATTTCTGTTTGTATTTCTCTGAAGTTGAGGATGCTGACTTTGCCCCTGAACTAAGTGAATGATATATGTATGTTTAATTAAAGTAAGATTGTTAACCCCTTAACTTTGCTTTCCTTTAGGAAAGCAGATAAAAGAACCTGTGCTAACAGTTCTCCTGTGTGCTGGCGTTATTGGCTTTACACCTCCACAACGGGTACAAGTAACATTTTGTTACAAGGGGTAACAAGGTATACCCAGATAGCTGCAGTGTAAGACCATGAGATAGCTTTCATCAAAGGGCTACAAAGAACAGGATCAATCAGGGAAGGAAGGGATTATTTCTGTCCAGGATAATCAGAACAGCTTCCATGCCTGATGAAGTACCAAAGTTGAGGGTAGAGTCTATGAGCACAGAACAGTTTTGCTTTTATCCCCCCACTATGTGAAGCCAATTGGCTTACATGGGAATCAAACCCCTAGACAAGGTTGGCAGTCACCAAACTTTTTAGTAAGCACTTACTCTGTGCCTGGAATTGTAATAAATTTTGGAGATACAAATTCAAGAGTTGAACAGTCTCTGTCCTCAAGAAACTTCCATTATAATGAAGTAGATAATGTGTACACATAGGAGCAGATGAAGAAAAAATGCAATATGTGTATGAAATGATTTGGGGAGGGTGATGAATGGCAGTGAAACTAACTAGAAAGATGTGTGAAAAGATGTCTTGAGAAGTCATTTGCCTGGCTACAGGCAAATATGTATTAAAATCATCAAGAAGTACAGGTCTAGGTTCTATTGTTAAAGATTTTTAAAAATGAAGATTTCCCAGATTCCACTGGTGAAGTAAAGAAGAAAAAGAGCTGAATGTGGAGTCGAGGACTCTTTTCAAATCCTGGCTATGACTGTTGATAGTTATGTGACCTTGAGGCTTTACTTTTTTGAGCCTGTTTGTTATTCATGAAATAGGGATAAGTATACTATCTCATAGGCATGTTTAGGAAAAGGGCTTTATAAATGTCAAAATATTATAGACACAAGTTATTATTAAAGTGAAACATTAAATAAACACTTCATTAAAAATTTATTAAACACCTACTATGTGCAGTAAACTATATAAGGCAGAATACAAAATGAATGCAAAAAATGAAATACAATAAAGCCTCTGCCCTTAAAAGCTCATAGAGAGCAAAGATAAGTACAAAAATAATTGTGCTACAAATAGAACATGATGCAGAAGAAACAGGGATACAATAAAAAAAAATAAGGAATTAGAGATTGCTTTTAACATCTGGGGGATGGGATAGTGGAGTGGGATGGACCAGAAGACTTTCAGGGATGAGGTGATACCAGAGCTGGGACTTGAAAGAAGAGAAGGATTTAAATACAGAGAGATGAAGAGAGTATGTGCCTCAGGCATAATAGAGCACTTCCAGCATGAAGACTCAGACAGAAAAGAGCAGGATGAGATTGAGTTTGGCCATAATACAGAGTGAAGGGAAATAAAATAAAATAAAATGACATAACATAAGACTGATGCAAAGGTTGGAGCCAGACTATGGAGAGCCTCAAACATGGGTTTAAGTCATTTATATTTTACTTTATAGGCAATGGGGAAGCCAATGAAGAATTTTGAGTAGGGGGTGATATGCACAGACCTGTGCAATGGGAAGATTATTTGGGTAGCTGTGTGAAGAACAGAAATTCTTCACACTCTCTGTGAAAGGATAATGGAATGTATCATTATCTTATTATCTCAAAAAAAAAGAAAAGAAAAACTGAGAAGCCATGAGTAGCTATAGTTCTGCCTGCTTTCTCATCTCTGTACAGTCTTTGTGAGAATCCTTGTGAAATATATGGTAAGGAAACAAGCTTTTGCAGATGATTTTTTTTTTACCACAAACAATGCAGTCTTCCTATGCAGTAGCATAATTAATGGAGAGGCATAGGGATTACATAATCCTGTCAAGTATATTTATTTGATAACAAAATAACATTTGACTCAGGAATGCAATGCAGCCATTCAAGGCTTTCTCTGATAAGGTGTCTCCCATGCATTGAATGAAATCATAGAGGTAGTCACAGCTGGATTTGGTCCAATGATCCTAGAAGACATAAGGAAGGAGATCATGTCTTGGCCAAAGATATATGTCACCTTCAAGCAAATGGTCCAGTGCAGAGTCCAAATGGAAGAGTAATTCCCAATATACGGAGAGCTTCTCTGATTGGTCTGTTTGCCAAAGACATTGTATTGATTGCATCAAGTTCTCAGGAACCACTGAATTTCCTTATCAAATGCATATCCACTGAAAAGATCAGCTTAGCAGTTCACAGCCACACACAGGAAAAAACAAGTGGAAAAAAGATACCTTTTGCCCAGATTTTGTCCTACAGTCAGAAATGTGGCCAATTGAGTAAGCCTATCAGGATGTAGTATATATATTTTGGACAAATGTTTTAAATTAACTGGAGCTACAATGAAGTAGGGGAAAAGGACAAGTTATATTGCATTTAGGATATGCAATAATACCAAATTTCTCCCCAACAAAACAATCTGTATCTTTCAACACTGATATTCTTCTAGTGATATAGTAGTTAATGGAATACCATCACCAAATTTATAGGTATTCCAAAAGATGATAGAAAAACAAATAGTGACCAAAGTTGATTTTGTGTGTGGAATCCAAGGACTTAGGTCCAAACCCTGTCTCTGATGCTCATAAACCACAGAATGTCAGGCAAACCACTTAACTCTCCTTGGTAATTGAAAGTTGGAACTGACCCTGGCCCAATCTAGGCCAAAAGGACCATTAAAACATATCTGACAAGTGGTCATCCAGTCTCTGCCTGAAGGTCTCCAAGGAAGGGAAACCCTGCCATTACTCATTCTGCTTTTCAAGGTTTTCCCTTTGACATCACACCTAAATTCAACTCTCTGAAAATTCCACCCATCATTCCTAGTTCTGTCTTCTGGGGCCAAGGAAAACCTGTCAAATCCCTCTTCTGCATGACTGTCCTTCAAATCCTTGAAGACAACTATCATGTTTCCAGTGAATCTCTCTTTCTCCAGGATGCTAGAGAAGGCTAAAAAATAAGAAGAAAAAAAAATTCACATTTATATAACATTTTAATAACTAGTGGTAGGAACAAATTTAGTGCAGTGAGGGATAGGGAAAAAAATCACACATAGCTCTAATATTCTGAGCCTGAGCAACTGCTAGATGGTGGTACCATGCATAGAAATAGAGGCAAGTGAGAGATTTTGTGGGGAATATGATGATTTCAGTTTGGATATATATATAAGCAGGACTATACATACTTTTCTTGTTACCTTTTAAATCTATTTCCCATTCTTTAAATCCCTGTAGAATTAAATAAAACTGGTCAGCATCTTAAAGATAATACTTGGACGACCTGATAGCTTTCCCTTCTCTACTCTAAATAGCCTCTATTCTATTCTTCGTTTGTCCCCATAGGTCTTATTTTCCATTTCTCTAATCACTTGTGTTAATCACCCTTAAACCACTTTCTCCAATTCCCTAACATCCCTCTTAAAATGCAGAGACCAACAATGGACGCAATTTTAGCATACTAATAATAGCTTACAGTCCACTAGGACTAGCAGGGTCAGGCACTTCCTTAACATATCATTATAAAATTATAATCACTGACAATTTCATTTAAAAAAGAATCCATTTGCAAGTCAGTTACTCAAGTAAGCATTTATTGAATGTCTCTTATTTCCACAGCACTGGGGTAGGGAAGAGAAAACAAATACAAGGCACAGCTAAGCCCTCAAAGAGTTGACAAAACCATTTGTATAAGGAAAACATCTATATACACAAAATTATGTGAAAAGAATTATAAAGCAAAACAGTTATTGATGATAAAATTTTATGATTCTAAATGCAAAATGGCATAATATGAACTGGTTATGTGAATAAAAATAGAGGAGGGGGACTGCTTCAAAAAATCTTTTTTCCCTAAGAAGAAAAGAAATAATTTAAATAAATAGAGAAAACACTGCTTTAAAAATGTCTCTTTGTTCAGAATAAAAAGATTCAAAGGGATGTGGATTCTTTAATAGACCTAGTTGAATAGAAGAAGCTTAGATAATCAACTCAAATTACTGGTATTCTATTTTTTAACGTCATGCAATATATTTGTTTCTGTAGGAAGTAGAATATAAGCTCCTTGAGGGATTGTTTAGTTTTTGCCTATTTCCCCAGAACATCTAAGTGCCTTGTATTTAGTGAGAAGGGGGAAGAAGGAGAAAGAGAAGAGAGGAGGAAAGAGGAAAAGGAGAACAAGAAGAATGAAGAGGAAGAGAAAGAAGAGGAGGAAAAGGAGAAAAGAAGGAGGAAAAGAGAAAGAGTAGAGAAGGGGGAAGAATAAGGTAATAAGGGGAGGAAGAAGAGGAAAAGGAAAAAAACAAAAAAAGAATATTGTTTTTCTATAATCTTGAATCTCTCCCTGTCTACTGGTTCCTTCTCTACTGTCTCCAATATTCCTAATTATTCTCCATTCTTTTGTGTACTTCTTGTTTCATTGACACCCCCACCTCTTAGAATCATTCATTTCCTTCAAAGCTCTGCTTAAGCACTATGTTCTAAATGAAACCCTTCCTCGCTATCATCTTCCAGGTGCTGGTGCCTTCTTTGCAATGAATTTTGCATTTACCTATAAATGTAAATGTTGTCCTCCCAATAGAAGACATGGTCCTTAAAGGTAGAAAGTATTTCTTTGTATCTCCAGAAACTAGCATATAGTAGTTGCTTAATAATTATATGCTGAGTGATTAAACAATAGACAAAAGTGAGAGAAAAATTTAGAGATAAATTAAACAGTTTGAGTTAAGTTTAACAATTTTAAGAATTTTCCAATGATTTCTATTTCTTTATAATTTGTTCCAAATTATATTTTCCTGTATTTCTGGGGTCATAAGATGCTAAGTGCATAAGATTTAGAGATAGAATAGATAAAATCATGTAGTCCAAGCCCTCATTTTATGAAGGGAGAAACGGAGGCCAGATAGGTTCAGCAATTTACACTTACCATTAGTAGCAAAGTCAAAATTTAATCCAGATCAAATTATTCAAAATCTATTCATTTTTATAGGATAATCATTTAATTTAGAGTATTATGTTTTAATACAAAGTTATTTAGTAGAAAAATGCAAATGTTTGAATTATTAATTTATCTCTTACAAATACAGAGAAACTATAACTAGAGAAATAGATAACCACGAGACCATGTAAAGGGCTCTGCCTAATAATGAAACATCATCAATATCCAGTGGCAGGTACAATTCCTAAAACCAACCTACTTCCACAGCCGGTCTCCCAACAAGTCAAAGCATTTAACCAGAGGAGCATGAAAATGTAAGCAGTCCATCTCCCATATAAATGCTGCTACTATACCCCTTTCCATCTATATATGTTAGCCTTAAGCATGTACCACTGTTAGTGGCTTACAGAGAGTCTCAGAAATGAAAGGGTAGCCAGTGGCAATGGTCCCTTCTTTAAAATTCAACAATTTTGTTATCAATGCAAATCTGCTTCATGCAACTTAGTAAGTTTCCTGTCAGTCTGAGAATGCACACACACACACACACACACACACACACACACACACACACACCCCTCCAAGGAAATTATAACTAGTGGCTTCCTGGGGAAAAATTTCTAGATCCTCTTTTTGCAGTGTGCCTAGCCAATTCAATCCTATTTTGGCAGTCGAAAATGTGCAAAAGTTAAATGAAATTAAGCCTAAGAACGATCACAGATAGCAATATTTATTTGGGAAAAAATATGTTTGGTAGTGTCTTCAAAAGTTACTATGATTTTTATGATAATGGTAAAAAGCAGATTACTATAACATCAGACAACCTGTTGATATAATGATCAGTCGGCTATAAAACATCCCTCAAAGATTCTAGAGATTAAGTACTAGAGAAAAAGGTAGATAAATTTTAGAAACTGCTATTGTGTCAACCCTTAGACCTGGAATAAGATCCTTTGAATTATTTCCTATGTAGTAACAGAAATCAATTTTCAAACTACAATTTAGCAAGTGGAATTCATTTATTTATCTGAAACAATATTTCACTCAATTCCATCAAACTAGTATTTATTGAACTTTTCCATTTTGTGGCCTTCTCCATTTGAAGGCCAGAAGGCTTCTACCAAACACCTTTCCACATTATCCCTTTACCAAAGGGCAACACCACCCAACACTTTAGTGGGTCTCTACCATTCCAGTTCTAATCTTCCTTGGAATGTGAAAGTTTTGAAAAGACAAAGAAGATAAAACAGATCAGTCAGCTTCATTTTATGTAGATCCCAATTCACCATTATGACCACTACCCAACTTCTGTTCTGAACTTCACAAATCTCTTTCTTGGTTGACCTCAAATTTAAGAAATACATTATTAGAAAGTTGTTGGACTTTTTTTAATTCTGTAGTAAGATTCCACAAAAAGAACATTTTGCAAGTTCTCCATTAGTTGAATAAACTACAATGTATGCCCATATTCCCAGAGAATGTTACCTTTCACCATGGCTCAGTAGAAAAAGGTTTAGCATCACAGGATCTATGTTCAAATCCCAGTTTGCTACTTGGCTTTAGGCAATTCCTTTAACCTCTTTGAATCATATAATATGAGAGTTTGGGACTTTAAAGACACTTTCAACTCTAAAGCAATGGAACCATGTTTCACTGAACAAGGCCTTGCCCCATTCCAGACTCAGGTATGCAATGAAGAGTTGATGTCTTAAGAGTAACATTGGGATAATGTAGGATGGAACAACCACACAGCATGTTTTCTTAATAAGAAGGAACATATTTAAAGATAAGGATGGATAGTCAAACATTTGGTTGCATACTGTTTGTTTTTCTTTTGTTTGTTATTAGTTTAGAAAAATATGTGTATGTGTCTATGTATGTAAGTATGTATTATGTGTGTGTGTTATGTATACTAAAATCCAGGTGCATGTCAAGAGGAATTCTGGCCATATGTTTTTAATTTACATATACTCATTTTATTTAAAAATGAAAATAGGTTATTCATGGCAAAGTATCCTCAGAGAACTTTTAAGATGAGCTCTTTAAAAACTTATGGTTTTATACCTAGTAGAAGGGGACAAAAATAGTGAGAAATCTCACCTACTTCCTTCCACCTGATCCACATAGCTTCTCCAACCCTCACCTCTCTTCCACCATTGCTATTGAATACAATAAGATTTAATAATGTTTTCCATATTGGCTCAGAGAAGGGATAACATATATGCTAAGTTGGGTATAGAAATCTTACTCTACAATAAACTGGGGGGAAGGGGATAACAAAGAGATAGAAGGGAAGGCAGATTAAGGGAGACAGTAATCAGAAGCAAAATACTTGTGAGGAAGGATAGAATGAGAAGAGTGGAGGAGGGGGGATAAACAGGGGAGAAATAGGATGGAGGGAAATACACAGTAATCACAACTGTGAATGTGAATGGGATGAACTTGCCCCCCAAAATGGAAGCAGATAGAGTAGATTCAAAAACAATATCCTATAATATGTTGTTTACAAGAAATACACATAATAAAGGTAAAGAACTGGAGTAGAATCTATTATGCTTCAGCTGAAGTTAAAAAAAATGAGAGAAAGCATTCATAATCTCAGACAAAGCAAAAGAAAAAAATAGATATAATTTAGAGATAAGCAAGGAAGCTACATCTTCCTAAAAAGGTGCCATAGGCAGTGAAGTAATATCAGTGCTAAACATATATGTACCAAATGGTATCCAAATTCTGAAAGAAGTTAAATGAGCTACTAAAGGAAATAGACAGTAAAACTAAACTGGTTGGGAACCTCAATTTTCCCCTCTCAGAACTAGATAAATCTAACCATTACGTAAACAAGAAAGAACTTAAGGAGGCAAATAGAATTTTAGAAAAGTAGGATATGATAAACTTCTGGAGAAAACTGAATGGAAATTGAAAGGAATATGTCTTTTTCTCAGCAGTATCTGGCACCTACACAAAAACTGACCATATATTAGGGTATAAAATCTCACAACCAAATGCAGCAAAGCAGAAATATTAAATTCATTCTTTTTCAGAAAAGCTACATGAACTGAGTAGAACAGGAGAACATTGTACATGGTAACAGCAATACTGTCCAATAATCAACTGAGAATGGCATGGCTATTCTCAGCAATGCAATGATCCAAGATAATTTCAAAGTACTCATGGTGAAAAATACCATCCATCTCCAGAGAAAGTAATTATGGAGTCTGAATACAGATGTAAACACACAATTTTTCAGTATATTTTTGTGAGATTTTTTTTAGTCTGTGTGTTTTTTCACAACATGACTAATATGGAAATATGTTTTGCTAGATTGCACATGTATAACCTGTATCAAGTTGTTTACCATCTCCAGGAGGGTAGAGGAGAGAAAAAGAGAGAGAGAACTTGGATCTAATTTTAAAAAATACATGTTTAAAATTGTTTTGACAAGTACTTGGGAAAAATAAAATATTATTTAAAAATAGTGTTCTCCGTAAATTAGAAATATTGATCAGCTCACTTAATAAGGCATAACTTTTATGCTTTCCTCCTTTCATTTAAATTGATAGGCTAGATTTCTACTACAGTCTCTAAAATGTCCCTTTATTCCAATGTAAATCCAGTCATCTCTAAAGGAAAATTGGATCAAACTATAAAAATATTGCCTTTGAATGAAGAGAAAAAGATAGAAAATATATGCAACATCAGAAGGAATTTTCTGGCTCAAACATTATATAAAGTATGAAAATTAATGTGACACGTGAATAACATGTTTTTCCCCTAAAATATGTTTTCTATCTCTCTGATCCCATGTGATGCTGCGGTTGCTATAGCAACTACATTTTTGTACAGTGGAGCAAATATTTGTGTGCAGACAGCTTCCTTTTTACTCACCACACTCACATTCCCATTGTCACTGATGGAAGTTATGAATTAAAAGTCTAGATGAGGTGTTTCTAGTCATTGAAATCTCTAATAAGCAGAAAACATTCTGTGATGTAAAACCTGTTGCTTTATTAAGAATTTCCACCACTTTTCCTATACTTCGTGATCCTGTAAATTAATTAAAGAGAGAGGCATCTTGACATAGTGGGTAGATATCCATTCTGGAAATCAGGACAATCTCAGTTCAAGCCTCATTTCTTGAGTTGTGTGAACTTGGGCAAGTAATGTAACCTATTAGTGTCCTAGGTGACCCTTGAATGCAAGAAGTTGCAAAGGAAATCCTCATCCATATCAAAGGCTTTTCCTCCCTGGGAGTTCCCTGTGCCAATGAAATTACAGATTTAGATGAAAACAAATGTAGAAAAGGACCACTCTACAGGATTGCAGCTTCTAGTGCTCTAATAGTTTTAGGAGAGAATCTGGGATAGAAAAGATAGTAAGTTACTTAACTCACATGTGAGCCCCTCAAAGTACAGAATCAACTTACTTATTCCCTTTTAAAAAAAATCGTTTCAATTTTCATCCCTTAACTAGATGGCTCTTCCTTACTCCCCCCTCCTCCCCGACCCATGTCACACAAAACCCCTTCAATGGCACACACTTGGAATAAATACCTCCACACTGTACATTTGCCAACAAAGTCTGTCAGATCAGCTCTGTAAATGTCATGATCCTTAACGCTATTGTGGTCAAAATGAGGAGCGTTCTCCGAGCCCATTTGGCCGGGCTCGGCGCGTACTTTGTTTCCCCAAGAGAAGAAAGCCAAGTAGTAAACCATTTTTGCAGAATGTCATTCTCCCACAACAGTTTATGAAAGAAACATCTGTGACAAGAATCTCTAATGCTTTGCTCAAAGCCACAGCTGACAGTAAAAGAGCATTGCTAAAAGTGGCAAATCAATCCCACCCCCCTCCTCCCAGAGCAGGACACCTCATTTGCTATGTATCCCATGTATTTTCTTCACATGTTCTGAGAGACTGTGACATTGATGTGGTGGCTTTCATCCAAGCCTCAGCTGAATAAACACTCAGGCCGTGCACTGGGCAGGCTGGCATCCTCCGGAATGGATGCTGTCCGGGGCATGTTAACATCGCCAGCGGGAAGCGTTTGTCTAAGCTGCACATTGCAATTGGGGGATATAAATGGAATCTCAGAAATGCTGTTTAGAGAACTTGAAATCACCTGACTCCCAAAGACTGCATTCTGGCAGCTTTTTTTAAGATCTGTTTGTTTGGGGGTAATGTGGTTTTATGACCCTACCTGAAAATATATGCTGATCCAACTCAAGGAAATGAGTAACAGTAAATATAGCTGTGTCTCTGAAATGATTGCATTACAGAACATGTACTATCTCCAGAAAAGAGGCTCATGAAATTAGCAATCTTAGCATAACTGGAGCATGTGGGATTGTTTTAAATTTAATTACTACTTTAGTTTGGGGCAACCACACACACAATATTAAAGAAATAACCAACACCCCCATAAAGACTGTGAATAAATAAAAGACCTTGTAGTTAATGACAATACTCTTCTTCTTTGTTTTGTTTTTAATAAAAAATTTAGGAGCTGGTAACAGTATTATAATTTTTTTGCTCTCAAAGCAATCAAGATTCATTCCGTATTACTCCGCTTCATACACTGTCATGTTGGCCTTCTAGCTATTTCCTGGACACAATATTTCATCTCCTGTCTCTCTAAAACCTTGTACAAGTGGTTGCCCATGCCTGAAATGAGATCCTTCCTCTGTTCTTCCACTTACACTCTCTAACTTTAAGAAAGAGGTCAGGCATTACCTATGAGTCCTTTCTTATTCACCACCCTACTCCCTGTGAAATGTTGAACTTGGAGGCAAGAAGAGCTGGGTTCAAATGTTGCCTCAGATAATTCTAACCATGTGACCCTGGCCATATTACTCTATGTTCCCATTCCTCAGTTTCTGCATCTGTAAAATGAAAGAAGTGGGCTTGATGACTTATAAGGCTTCTTTCAACTCTAAATCTATGATTCTGCCTCAGTGGGTAGCACTTTTCTCTTGAAATTATTTTGTATTCCTCCATGTATGCTTCATATTTATTTACTTGTATACCTATTCTATCACATCAGTAGAATATAAGCTCCTTGAGGGCAGGTACAGTTTCTTTTTTTCTTTTTTTGTCTCTGCCTCCTGG
The DNA here is from genome assembly GCF_011100635.1 of Trichosurus vulpecula. Taxonomy (NCBI): domain Eukaryota; kingdom Metazoa; phylum Chordata; class Mammalia; order Diprotodontia; family Phalangeridae; genus Trichosurus; species Trichosurus vulpecula. The sequence goes on from NC_050576.1 coordinate 262,397,755, forward strand.
GGGCCTTGCTTATAGAGGGTGGAATATAATATAAATGGAATTGAATCAGATCAAATCAACAATCATCCCTTCCTCCTATATTAAACCAAAAAAAATAATTTGAACTTTTTTAAGGATTCAGGGGAAAACCACCTCAGCCACAAATTATTTTGATTACTGCGTTTCTCTCCTTGCAAAGAAATTTAATGTGATGCCTTTTTCAACTGAAATTATACTTAACAAGGAAGAATACATATACTATAATTTTCTCTGTCTCCCTGAATTCTCTTTAGCATGATAATTCCCATGGAAAAAAATCCATTTTTAAAAACCTAAAATTAATTTAGAGTAAATTTTCCTCCATGCTATATGACCTACCCAATGTAGTTGAGGCCATGTCTACATGATAAGAAACAATCTGTTTAAGATGTGGTTTTTTTGAGTTCGAATCAATGAGCTGTGGTGGATATAAATGTCTCTGCATGTGTCAGACTTCAGTTTCCTAATTTATAAAATAGTAGGGATAGGTAATCCCGCAAAATTTATGATTCAATAACTAAAATGACTTTTTAGTCACCAGCCAAAATAGTAGCAATTGTTAATTTTACCTTTATAATATCTGTCCTATAAGACTTCTTCTCTCCTCTGACACCACTACCACCCTGCTGCAGACCTTTATCACCTCAAGCCTGGACTACATCAGTAGCTTGCTGGCTGACCTTCTTCCTCAAGTCTTCCATCTGTGGGCTCTCTTCCACTCAGCTGTCAAAGTGATCTTCCTAAGGCACAGTTCTGGCCATCTCACTGTCCTGCCCCACCCCCTCTATTCAATGTATACCAATGTCTCACACTCGGGATTAAATATAACACCCTGTTTGGCATTCAAAGCTCTCTGTAATGTTTCCAGTCTTCTTTTACTACTTTGGTATAGGCCCTCATCACTGCACACCTGGATTATTGCAGTAGCCTGCTGGTGAGTCTGCCTGATTTAAGTCTCTTCCTACTCATTCAGTCACCAAAGAAAGTGATTATCCTAAAGTTAAAGTCTGATCATCCCCACCCCTACTCAAACACCAGTAGCTCCCTATTGCCTCTAGAATCAAATACAAAATCTTCTGTTTGACATTCAAAGCCCTTTGTAACCTAGCCCCCTCCTACCTTTCTAGTTGTCTTATACCTTACTCACTGACACATACTCTTCAATCCAGTGACAACCGCTTCCTTTTTCTTTAATGAACAAAACACTCTATCTCTCAGCTCTGGGTATTTTCCCTGGCTGTTCACCATGCTGGGAATGCTGTCCTTCCTTAACTCCACCTTCTGGCTTCCCTGGCTTCCTCAAGTCCCAACTAAAATCCCATCTTCTACTGGAAGTTTTTCCAAACCCCTCTTTATTCTAATGACTGTCCTTTTAATTATTTCTTTTGTACCTGGTATACAGCCCATTTGTACATATTTGTTTTCTTGTTGTCTCCCCCGTTAAATTTGGAAATCCTTGAAGGCAAGTCCTGTCTTTTGCCTCTTTTTGTATCCCCAGTATTTAGCACAATGCCTGATACACAGAGCTTAATAAGTGTTTATTGATTGACTGACCGTAGAGTCCTCCTGGCTTGCTCTTACAAACAACTCATAGCTGCTAGCCTTTATTATGAACTTAAGTCTACTTGACACACTTATAAGTTTAATCTGCATTATTAACATTTTATTCATCACTTTCTTAAGTCTAGGCAATCAACAAAGCAATAAAACAAGCCTTGATCTATAGTATTTGCCAGTTTTGAGGTCTAAATTCTCACACTAAAAATTTAACAATCCTCTCTTACAACCTAGTATGGTAGACCAACTTGACATTCCTGAACATAGGGAACTGTTCCCAGGATTAATCTGAGCTTCATTTCTTCCCTTTTCCACTCATGCTCCAGGAGGATGTCCATAGAACTTCTCTAATTTGCCAGGACTTGTCTTTCTTTTGACAAGTTTTCACAGCTTTAGATCCACTGTCCCCTCTCCTACGCCCAGTATCCCTTCTCTTTTTTGAAGTTATCATGCCTGAAACTTTCCATTCTAGAAATTTCCATACCCCATGCCATCTGGTTTAATGGAAACCCTCCCTTTACTTGAAAATCTGTAAGTAGGCAGAACCCACTATGACCTAGTACTGACAGTATAGAAAATTTGAAGGCCCATGTCAGCTGTCAAACCCAACTTTTTAAACTAACTGAAAATGATCCAGAACTTTTATGATATGAATACAGTTTTGTACAGATAAATGCAGATGTATAGAAACAGATATAGTAAAAAGAAACTGTCATGATTAATAGATTGAATAACAGGAAAAAATACAAATGACCTAAGAAAATACTTACAATCATAGAATTAGAGCTGAAGGGGACCTTGGAAATCATCTGGTTCATATATATTTAACTTTTTTTGTGTCATGCCCTTTGGCAGTCTGATGAAGCCTATGGTTCCATTCTCAGAATAATGTTGTTAAAAGTATAAGATAAACTATATGTAGTTTTAAAAGAAATTAAATATATTAAATACAGTTCTCAAAAAATGGAATATATTCCTCCACAAGTCCAACCTTCCTTCTCTTACTGGTGAATTCTTCCTGAAATCTCCATTTTGTGGAGAGGCCCATGCTGGCTTGGCTTCATTCTCTTGTTCCTGACTTTCTGGACTCCAAAACCATGTTCTCCATGGCAGGTATCTTCTTCTCCCTCCCCCACTAGCTTTTAAGCTAGCTTTTGTGTATTGCCTTCTCCCCTACTCTAATATAAACTCCTGGAGGGCAGCAGAAATTGTTCTTTTTGCTTGTATTTGTATTCCCAGTACTTGGCACAGTGCCTAGCACATAAAAAACACTTAATAAATGCTTGTTTTTATCATCCTTCCTCTTTCCTTTTCTCCCTCCCTTCCTTCACTCATACAACTAATAACTGGGAAAGACAGGATTTTCCAACGTTCTCCAAACTACCTCCACAACAATCGAAGAAAGGTTGAAGAAAACAGTCATCTCACCTGCAGAGAAAACATGAAAAAGTTTCTCTTATAAGACTGTAGACTGAAACCTAGAAGCGATCTCAGAGGTCATTTAGGACAACTCTCACTTCACAGATGAGAAAACCGAGGCTCAAAGACATTAAAAGATTTTTCCAAGGTATCGCTGGTAAGAATAGAAACTTGAACCCAAACCTTCTACTCCCCAGTACTCTTGATTCTTTAGTTCATCACACTGTATTGTTAATGGAAACCAAGAAACTGATGTCAATGTGTACATTGGTCAAAGGATGTCAATGTGTGCAGAAAGATCATCTTCCTATCCGCCTTACTGCTAAACATTTAATTGCTTATGTCAACACACCCACACTCGCCCGCCTACACACACACTTAATTTTGTTCTTGTTGTTGAGTCATTTCAGCAGCATACAAATATTCGTGACCCCTTTTGGGGTTTTCCTGGCAGAGATACAAGAGTGGTTTGCCATTTCCTTCTCCAGCTCCTTTTACAGATGAGGAAACTGAGGCAAACAGGGTGAAATGACTTGTCCAGGGTCACACAGTAAGTGTCTGAGGTCACATTTGAACTCAGGTCCTTCTAACTCCAGGCCCAGTGCTCTATTTTCTGTGCCATCTAGCTGCCCCTTTACACCCTTAAACACACAAACAAATACATACATACATAAACAAAAAAACTTCCCAACTCTTGGTTCTGGCACAATAATCAAATCAGTACTAAAATTGTTTTGCTTTTGAAAACTTCATAGTAGATTGCCCGGACTTCCCAGTCCAAAACTACCTTTCCCAGCCCCCATTTCCCTATATGAATTGTCTCCCCTATTAGAATGTAAGCTTCCTGAAGGCAAGGACTATATTACTTTTGTATTCCTATCCCCCATGCTTAGCACAATGCCTGCTATATAGTAAACACTGCTGAGTGCTATTTTCCTTTCCTCTATTCGTTGTTCTTGACAGTTGCAACACTTTCTTCCGAGATTGTGATACAGTGCAATCCTGCAAACCATTCCATGAAATACCAGATGTTAATGACAAAATATCTTAGGGATAAAGCATTTAAAATATTTAAAGTCTGAAATTAAAAGGATTTCTCTTGTATCCAAAAAAAGAAGGGAGGTAATTAACATTGTTAATGTATACAGCTCCTGGAACACAGGAACTTAACGATTGCTTGCATAGCAAGTCTGTTTCAAACCTACTTAAACTGGTTGCAAAAAGTACCCTCAATTTCCCCAAGGAGCATATGATAAAATAGACACTTTGGAAACAACTAATGGTGAATTTAAATGTAGGTTTATACATAGGATCTCCTTTCGAAAACAACTTTAGATTTGCACATAGAATATTCTACTAACGCATTTAGCAACAGATATTGAAGAATTAATTGCTAAAGTAAAATCTTAATATTATTGTTCATGGTGCCTGGCACATAGTAGACACATAATAAATGTTTATTAATTGACTGATAGGCATCAACTGGTATAGAGGATAGAATGCTAGACTTAGAGTCAGGAAGACCTGGGTTAAAATTATACCTCAAGTACTTACTTACTAGCAGTGTGACTCTGGAAAAGTCACAACCTCTCTGAACCTGTTTCCTCATCTCTGAGATGGATATTGTTTGAGACAGATAGACAGACAGACAGATACACCGACAGACAGATATGGAAAGATAGATAGGAATGGAAAGATAGATGAACTGGTAGATAGAAATAGATATGGAGAGAGAGAGAGAGAGAGAGAGAGAGAGAGAGAGAGAGAGAGAGAGAAAGAGATGAGTGGATGGATAAATAGGTGAATGGATAGAGAGATAGATCGATAGAGTTAGATAGATAAAGATAGATAGATAGATATGAATAGATAAAAATATGTATATACTGATATAGATGAATTAGAAGTTACATTCGTGGCTATAGCTAGATAAGATAGAAGTGCTGATAATGCCATTTCATAATTTGGTGATGCTCACTAAACACTATCACTAATTGAGGAAAATTTGAATGATCAGAGGTTCAGATTGTAGTATTTAGGAGCACAGGTAATATGGTAGAAAGGGTGCTGGATGTGGGTATAGAAGAGGTAGGTTGGTGTTTGTTCTGGTTCCATGTATATCACTGTCCATGGAAAATTCCTATTATATTTGTGACTTTGGGCAAGTCTCTGCAGTGATCCAGGCCTCAGCTTTCTCACAAATGAAATAAAGAGCTTGGACTAAAGGGTCTCTTGACTACTCTTTTAACTGTACATCTATGATCCTTTGGTCCTAGGTCACTTAACTTGAACTAATCAATGTCTCCTTCCCCAAATGTAAAATGCAGGGGGGAGGGGAGATGCTTAAACCATCAACTTGACCATGTGGTTGTGAGGAAAGTACTCTGCAAAGTTAAAAATATTACATAAGTGAACTATTATTGTGAGGAGAATGAACAGAGAATTAAGGGGAAACAGTGTGGGTAGAATAGAGAACACTGAGAGGGTGGGAAAATAGCTGGCTTAAGAGTCAAGAGAAGCTGAGTTGAAGTCTGGCCTCTGATACCTACTGGCTGTGTTCCTCTGGACAAGAGCATTAACATTTCAGTGCCCCAAAGCACCTCTGTAAGTAGTAAAGAAGCTTCAAAGAGTGGTGATCTATATCATTAGAGGGATTTTTCTCATTGGTAGTTCCCTTTGCCGATGAAATCACAAAGCTAGGTGAAAACTCCATAGAAAGTGTCACTTTCCTATTTCAGCAAGTATAATAGTAATGATAACCTATTATACATCACTTTGAGGACTGCAAAGTGCTGGTAATATACTATTTCTTTTAATTCTAACCAAAAAATTAGAAGTAGACGCTACTATTATATCCATTTTACATATCTGAAACTGAGTTTGAGAGAGGGTAAGCAAATTCACCAAAGTAATACAGCTATTAGACAAACCTTAGACATGATTTGAATCCAGGTCTTCCCAACCCCAAGTCTAGTGCCTTATTCCTGTGCCATGTTATCTCCTAACAATAATAATGTTGTTTAGAATGTTAGGCCTTACATGTCAGTTGATTAATATATTCATAAAATGCTCTATATGCAAATAGAAGATTACTTCCAAAAACAGCTACTACAAAATCTACTACAATACAACCACAAAAAGCAATTATGCTATTGAATAAAACTCATGGAAATAACTGCAGAACAAAGCAAAAAGTAGGTTGGCAAAAGAACTAAATGTGTAAACTGAGGCTCATCAAAATTGTGTGAACTATTAAATTAGCAGTTGTCATGTTTCCATATGCATTATCATTTAGACATGAACAGAATGATTATATGCTGCTAATAATGGAGATAGTATCTAATAATAGATGACATATCTTAAGGTTTGTAAAGCACTTCAGATACATTATCTCTTCTGAGTCTCACAATTCTATGAGGGAGGGAGGAAGAGGAAAATAAAAAGGAGGAGGAGGAGGAAGAGAACAAGGAGGAGGAGGAGGAGGAGGAGGAGGAGGGGGAGGGGGAGGAGGAGGAGGAGGAGGGGGAGGAGGAGGAGGAGGAGGAGGAGGAGGAGGAGGAGGAGGAGGAGGAGGAGGAGGATGAGGATGAGGAGGATGAGGAGGAGGAGAAGAAGGAGAAGAAGAAGAAGAAGAAGGAGAAGAAGAAGAAGAAGAAGAAGAAGAAGAAGAAGAAGAAGAAGAAGAAGAAGAAGAAGAAGAAGAAGAAGAAGAAAGAAAGAAAGAAAGAAAGAAAGAAAGAAAGAAAGAAAGAAAGAAAGAAATTTTAGAGAATGTAGGTTCCCATTTAACAGATGAGGAAACTGAGGCAAACAGAGGTTAAGTGACTTACCAGGGTCATACTGCTAGTGAAGCCAGACTGAAAATCAGATCTTTCTGATTCCAAGTCCAGCACCCTATCTGGTCTTCCACTTAGTTGTGGATACAGTTCTGTGGATAGGACATATCCAGATAATTGCTCCGGGTGTTATATTACTTGCATTTTAAAAAAGAAGAAACTGAGGTCCAAAAACTGTAACTGACTTGCCCATGACTTGCAAGTGCTAGAGGTGGCATTTGAATATGTCATCCTGAAGTGTCGCAACATAGTCGAAATTTAATTCAGTTCAATTCAACAAGCTTTTGTTTAAAATATAATTTTAAATTGGCTTAAAGTTACAGGGACCGTGCTAAGTGGCAGAAATACAAAGACCCCCCAAATCTGGCAAACAATAGGTATGCATAAAGTTAGCATGAAAAACAATTGCACATATGAAGGATTTCATGGTGTAGGGACCTCCAGGTGAGGAACTTCCTCTATCAGTGCACAATCATACCTTCTCTGCAACATAGTGGTTTCAAGAATTGCTTGAGGCACTGAGAAGTTGTGACTTGCCCAGGGTCACACAACCAGGAAGCATTACAGGAGGGACTTCAACTCAGCACTTCCTGACCGGGAGGCCATCTTTTTGTCCACATCACGCTTCTTTCGGAAAAGTCACTTAACCTCTGTCTGTCTCAGATTCCTCATCTGTAAAATGGCGACCTGCCTCTCCTAAAATAGCACCTACCTCCCAGGGATGTCGTGAGGATCAAATGAGATGGCATTTGTAAAGTACTTTGCAAACTTTAAAGTACAACACAAATGCTAGTTATTGTTCTCATTATTATTATCATTTATTGTTATTGTTATTTCTCTCAGAGACTTAAGGCAGTAAAGTTATTTAGAATATTATTTAAGATTAAGAATAATATATATGTAAAGTAAATAAGAAACCAGTATGGATAGAGTGGTAATAGCAACTGCAGAGCCGTATCTTGATAGAATCCTCATTCTACCACTTAATACCTCTTTGACCATGCAAAAATCACAGTCTCTCTGGGTCTGTCTCATCCTCTACAGAATGGTAGAATTGGACTTAGTGGCATCTGTTGCAACAATTCGGCTAGCAGCTGCTGTGGGGGTGAAAAACCAACACAAGCCCAACAGCAAGAATGCTGCAAGCCCAGATTCTTTTGATCTGCTTTACTAAGGAAAGCAATGTTAAGGGGTTAATAATCTTACTTTAATCCAACATACAAATATCATTCACTCAGCTGATGGGGAAAAGCCAGCACCCCGAACTTCAGAGCAAATACAAAAAAAAATTACAAACATCAACAGACAGACCTTGTCTGATTCAAATCTCAAGGCATATTTACCAGGGTTTTAACAAAGTCCGAACATCCCGGTTAACAAGTTGGGGGGCTCTTAAGTACAGCTGCCCAGAATCTCCACATCAGCACACTGCCAAGAATGAGAACCCCCACAAATAGCTCTGTTCTTGCTTTTTAAACTCTTTAGCCATCATCAAATGTCATCTGAGTGACCAGAACTTGGGCTCCTACTATTGGCTCTGGTCTTAGCAACTCTCCTTAGGACCCTGCGGGCTTCACGCCCACATAGGCTCAGCACCTAGTAGATAGGGGTTTGGGTCTGGGGTGTAGCACCTAGTAAGACTCAATCAAAGACACCCAACTTAATTGATATTACAGCATCTAAGTTCTTTTCTGTGCTTAAAGCTGTGTTCCTACAATCTTATGATTCTGAATTCAACACATTACCCACTAATCCAGACTGTAACAGTAAACCTAAAAACATGGTGTTATTATGCAATAACTGTCCAAATATTAACTATAATCAATCCTACGGGAAAGTTTAAATCCAACTCATAAGATATAATGATAATGAAATTGAAAGATGGCAGTGCATAGTGGATTGTGAGCTAGACTTTGCGTCAGGAAGTCTTGGATTAAAAATCTACTGCTGATACTTCCCAGTGATGTGACCATAGAGGAACCTCTGGAAACCTCATGCCATACTCTGTAACTATAAGTCATTGATCAGTTACATTCTGCATCATTTCAAAGTAATCCTGGCACAGATAAATTGAAAAGTCATTCATTGATGCAATAATATAATAGTTTGGGTGATAATGAGCCTTGTAAGGTCCATCATAGGGTCTTAGAGTTAGATATTAGATCACCTAATCCAAAACCCTCATTTACAATATGTAGATTACAATATAACCAGGTTCTAAAGCCAGAAATACCTGGGTTCAAGTCTGACCTTTGATACTGTCAATTGTGTAACTGGTCAAGCTACTCAACCTCTCAGTGCTTTAGGGAACAGTATAAGTTTAAAAAGTGCATAAAAGATGCCAACCTGCACTGGTAAAGGGAGTTGCCTGACCTGGGAGTTTCCTTTACTAATGAAATCTTAGGTCTAGTCATTATCACTATAATATATTTCAATAATAATGTAAGTGCTCTGTGACATCATTGAATAAATCCCTCTATGAAGACAGATTGAAAACTCTATACAATACCTCAGCAGATGATTTAATTAACTGTTGTGACCAAGAATTCATAATCTGCTTGGAGAATTCTCTAGAGATAATACTTCCATAATTCACCTTAAACAATCCTTAAGTCTTTATGATTCAGCCATAAAAGGAAAGCAAGGTAATGAAGAAAGGAAATTGGAGTAGAAGCTAAATGCATGGCCACACCAGGCCCAAAACAAAGGAGAATGAAATCCAACAGGGGTAGACCTAGAATATGGTAACTGTGAAAGTCAGGGACCCAAGATAATGGTCATTAAATACCCAGTATAAAAGAAAGCTAAGGTAGCTTTGGAATCAAAGCTAGGGTTATACCAGAAAAAGGAGAGGAGTTAAAGAGTGACAGAGGAATCTAAGCAAACAAACAATAAAGAATGAGATGTGAAAGATATCAACAGGAAGGAAATTAAATTAAAAACTAGGTAGGTAATAGAGTGGATTGTGCACTGGACCTGTAGTGGAAAAGAGCTGTATTCAGATAATTACTAGCTATGTTACCCTAAGCAAGTTATTTAACATCTACCTTCCTCAGTTTCATCATCTATAAAATGGGGGTAGTAATAGCTCCTACTTCCCAAATTTATTGTGAGGATATAATGATATAACTTTTTGTAAAGTGTTTGCAAACCATGAAATATGTAAATTCTAGCTGTTGTAATTATTCTTGCTGTTGCTGTTAAAAGCTAGATGAGTCAACACATAAATTGAAAGAGAGCATCTTAAATCTTCGAAGAAATTACAAAGCTGTCTTAACACATATCACAAAACAAAGTGAACCAATGCCCAATGAAACACAGAATCCTGTAGGATTCTAAAAAAAAAGTACAAATGAAAGTGAAATGAGGATAGAACATTCAGAAATTAATGTTCTCAATGCAATTAAAAAAAACTTTAAAAAAAGATATAAGCAGAATATTCAATTTGCAAACAAGCACAGGTAATGAAATCAAGTATCTCATGTTTATGGTTTTTTTTTGAGTACTTTTTAGGCTCAGACTAATTTATAGGATTTTTAAAGGGTCATAAAAGAGATGAAAAGAACACAAGTGGAGAGATACATAAGTGGAATTTAAAGAAATAAGAGGTAAGAAGGAAGAACAAAATTGAAGCATGATGGACAAAACTTTATACATACCCCCCACTCAGTGGTCAACCAACGTAGCTTGTATGACAGAACTGTCTAATGTAAAGGTGCATAACGGGAAGAAGGGAGAAGGAGAACAGAGAGGCATAAGTGAAATAAAGTCCATGATTCAATAGCACAAGGGCTGTTGGAGAATGAAAGAAGTAGAAAGGAAGAATTGAAACTGGGGAAATGAAAGTGGGAGTCTCAGCTGAATGGGTCAGAGAGTGCACTAGAGAGTATTCCTATGGAGAAAGAGTTGTTTAGTTATGATAGAAAATGGGAAACTTATGGTGGGTTTAACCCAGGGAAAGTTGTTTCATTGAGAGATCATCTTCCATGATTAAAACTGTGATTCAAGTGGGTCAAAGAACAAATCATAGAAGCAATCAATAATTTCATCAGAGAATGACAATGAGACAACATCCCAAAATTTATGAGATGCTGCTAAAGCAGTAATTAAGGCAAAATTCATTTTTTTTAATTCTTACATCAACAAAATAGAGAAAGAGCAAATCAATGAATTGGTCATGAAACTAAAAAAAAAAACTAGAAAAAGAACAAATTAAAAATCCCCAACTGAACACTAAATTGGAAATCTTGAGAATCAAAGGTGAGATTAATAAAAATAAAAGTTAAAAAAACTATGGAGCTAATAAATAAAGCTAGAAGATGGTTTTATGGAAAAACCAATAATGCAGATAATCCAATGGTTACTTAATTTTTTTTTAAAAAGAAGAAAACCAAATATCCATTGTCAGAAATGAAGAGTGAAATCACCACCCATGAAGAAGAAATTAAAGCAATCAGAAAATATTTTGCCCAATTATATGTAATAAATCTGACAATCTGAATGAAATCAATGAATTTTTATGAAAATATAAATTATCTAGATAAACAGATCAGGAAATGGAATGCCTAAATAACCCCATCTTAGAAAAAGAAACTGAGCAAGCCATTAACAAAATCACCAAGGAAAAAACCCCAGAGCCAGATGGGTTCACAACTGAATTCTACCAAACATTTAGAGAACAATTAATTCCAGTACTATATAAACTATTTGGAAAAATAGGTGAAGCTGGAGTCCTATCAAATTCCTTTTACGACACAAATATGGTACTGATACCTGAACCAGGAAGAGCTAAAACAGAGAAAGAAAATTATAGACCAATTTCACTAATGAATATCTATGCAAAAATTTTGGACAAAATATTAGTAAAGTGAATACAGAAATATATCACAGGGATTATACACTATGACCAGGTGGGATTTATACTAGGAATACAGAGTTTGTTCAACATTTGGAAAATTGTCAACATAATTGACAATATCAATAACAGAACCAATAGAAATCATATGATTACCTCAGTAGGTGCTGAAAAAACTTTTGACAAAACACAACACCCGTTCATGTTAAAAACACTATGAAGCATGAGAATAAATGTACTTTTCCTTAAAATGATAAGCAGTATCAACAAATATTAACTCTAATGGGGATAAGCTAAAAGCCTTCCTGATAATATTGGGATGAAGCAAGGATGTCAATTATCATCACTCTTATTCCATATAGTCCTAGAAATGTTACCTATAGCAATAAGAAAAGAAAAAAAAAATCAAAAGAATTAGAATTAGGCAAAGAGGAAACAAAACTATCACTCTGAAGATAATATGATGGTATACTTAGAGAATCAATTAAAAACTATTTGAAATTATTAACAACTTTAGCAAAATTGCAGGATATAAGATAAACCCACATAAATCATCAGCATTTCTTTATATGACCAACAAAGCCCAGCAACTAGAGATAAAAAAAAGAAATTCCATTTTAAATAACTTTAAACAATATAAAAGATAAATGATAAATGTTGGGGAGTATGTGGGACACTAATGCACTGTTGGTGGAATTGTGAACTGATCCAAACATTTTAAAGAGCAATTTGGAACTATGCCAAAGGACAAACAAACTGTGCCTTTGATCCAGCAATATCATTATTAGAATTGTATCCAAAAAAGATCATAAAAAAGGAAAAGAAGCTACATGTGCAAAAATATTTATAGCAACCCTTTTCATGTTGGCAAAATATTGGAAATGGAGGTGTCATCCATAAATTGGGGATTGGCTGAACACGCTGTGGTATGTAAATGTAATAGAATACTATTGTGCAATAAGAAATGGTGAACAGGTAGATTTCAGAATAAGCAGGAAATGATGCAAAGTGAAATGAGGAGAACCAGGAAAAACATTGTACATAGTATCAGCAACATTGTGTGACGATTAACTATGAATGGCTCAGCTCCTCTCAGCAACACAATGATCCAAGAAAATTACAAAGGACTCAGAAAGGAAAATGCTATTCACATCCAGACAAAGAACTGATGGACTCTGAATGCAGATCAAAGCATATGTTATCACTTACTTTATTCTTTTTCATGTTTTTTTTTGTGTTGATCTGCTTCTTCTTTCATAACTTTGACTAACATGGAAATATGTTTTACATGTATATGTACGTGTATATAGACATATATAACCTATATTAAATTGCCTATCATTTTAGGAAGAGGGGGGAGGAGGTAGGAAAGAAGAAAAATTTGAAACTCAAAATCTTGTTAAATGAATGCTAAAATTGTCTTGACATGCAATTGAGGAAAAATACCATTAATTATTTTAAAATAAACAAAAAGGAAGGTAATTGGAAAATACTTCAGAGAAGAAAGGCATGGTAGAATTTATCTCAAATAGGGGCACCTAGCTGGCACAGTGAGTAGAGCACAGGCCCTGGAGTCAGGAGGACCTGAGTTCAAATCTGGCCTCAGGCACTTGACACACTTACTAGCTGTGTGACCTTGGGCAAGTCACTTAATTCCAATTGCCCTGTCTTCTCCCCTCCAAAAAAAAAGAAACATGACCATAGAATTTATCTCAGATAATTGGGGTGAATAAATATAAAATTACAGAAACAAAGAGGAAAGGAGAAGGGAGGAACTGTCATTTGAACCTTATTTTTCAGCTGGTAAAAGAAGAGTAGAAGATACATACAGTTTGTTGTAGGAATATATTAAATTGAACAGAAAATACAAGTAATAGGGAAAAGAGCAGAATAAAATGGAGGGCAAATTTTGAGAGGGATTAGTTTTAGGCCAACCACATTCTAATTTCAGAGGGTCAAATCTGAAGAAGAGAAGGGAAGAGGAGAGGGGAGGAGAGGAGAGAAGAGAAGAGAACATGTGTTGGGTCTGGGTAAGAAAAGAGGGTCAAGGGAGGGAAATATCATTATATTAAGAAAAGAGAACTGATGATGAGCACATGCAAGGGGACCTGGAGGGGAGGGGTATGAGAGAAAGACAAAAAAGTATTAAAGAATAGGATGAAAAGAAATACACAGTTAACAATCAAAAATCTGAAACTTAATGAGATGTTTCATAAAAAATGTAGAAAGCATAATTTTTTAAAAAAACATTGTTTTCAAGGACAACAAAGATATACAGACATTTGGGGGATCTGGCACCCAGAAATGTTGGAGATGGGAAGCACATGAACCCAGAAGTAAAATGGCACAACCATTTTAAGAATGATTATGGGGTGGAGGTGGATATAGAATTGGACTCCATGAATTAGGATAGGCATAATTTCTATTCACATTTCTTCTTTCATTAACTGATACTTCCAAGAATTAAATAAATGGGAGGGAGGAAGAATTAGGAAGATATTTAAAGATAATAACAGAATTAAGTAGAAGAAGGACCCCAAACAAGGCATTTCAAAAGGTTTAATCCCATCAGGGTTAAAGAAATTAAAGAAGAAATAGATACGTAGGTACACCATTAATCAGAGCATAACATTTTAGGATAGACTGAAAGAGAAAAGTATTAATGAAGGGAATAAAGCAACAAAAAAATCCTTAGAAAAAGGAAAAAATAAAAGAAAACTGACATGCTTGCAAAAGTGGCAGGGAAGTAAAGAGGAGAGATTTTGAATTAACAATTTAAGTGGAATGTGGGGAGAGAAGAAAAGAGGGGAAATCATAAATCACTAAATAAAGAAAAAACAATAATTTAAATAAAACACTGAAACTATGGAAAGTGTTGATAAAAATAAATAGAGGATAAGGAAGGGAAGAAGGCCCTTGTCAATAGCGCCACAGCAAAGTAGTTTAAGCAAAATTAATTGTAAAGAGAAAAATATTTATTTAAAAGAGATTTTTAAAATCTAAAAAGCAACTCCCATAACTTTAAATGTGAATGGACTAAACAATCCAACAAAATAAAAGAAAATGGTAAAATGGATAAGAAACTAAAACACCACTATTTTTTGTTTGCAAGAAACTCATATAAAAAGTGAATACACACATAACATCAAAACAAGAAGCTAGAACAAAATTTACTATGCATCAAGTGACTCCAAAACAGCAGAAGCTACAATCATGGTATCAGAAAAGAAAATCACATCAATGAAGATAAACAATGCTTGTGCTTAAAGAACTCATAAATAATAAACCAATAATAATATTGAATGTATGTTGATCAAATGGCAAAACATCTAAACTAATAATGGAAAAATTAACTGAAAATTACAAAAATGAATAGATAGTAAGAAAATAATAGGAAACATTGATATTCCTCTCTCAGAGCTGGAAAAATCTAAGAGATAAACAGAAGGGGGAAATATAGAAGTGGAGAAACTGTTGGATAATGAAAAGATTAGATTTATGGCACCTTCTGGATGGGACTACTTTAAAAAAAATTCCAGCACTACATAGCACCATTACAAAAATCAGCCATGTAAAAGGGGAGAGGTAAACTTTTATTTTTAAATATTAAAAAGGAGATAGTAAATATCTCTCTTGCAGATAATAGCAAAAGTGCAAATAATAATCCATAAGAAAGGAATCAAAAGACTCAGACTTAAATGGGAATGATAATGAAATAGTAAATGAAGAAGGAGTCAAAGAACAAAGTATAGAAACAATAACCGTATGAAAGGCAATGATAATGATAAAGCAACATACCAACATTGCTGGGAAATTTTCTCTTAAAGCAGTTCTTAGACTCAAAATTATATCTCTAAAATCTGACATGAACAAAATTAAGATATTAGTGAACTCAATCCAGAATTTAAAAATTAGAAAGCCAACTATTAAGCATAAATAGGTAAAAAAAGAGAAAATGTTGAAAGTTTGAAGAGAAGTAAATTAGAAATCATAAAGATTAAGAAGAGCTAAATGATTTGAAAAACTGTTTCTTTTAAGAAAGACTAGCAAAACTATGAAATTGATAAGTCTTTTGTTGTGGTGGTGCTTGTTCAGTCACTTCTGACACTTTGTCAGAATTGGGGTTTTCTTGGCAAAGATACTGGAATGATTTGCCATTTCCTTCTCCAGCTCATTTTACATATGAGGAAACTGAGACAATCAGGGTTGAGTGATTTGCCAGGGTCACAAAACTAGTAGGTGTCCAAGGCCAGATTTGCAGGAAGATGGGTATTACTGACTCTAGACCAGCACACTATTGTGCTATGTACCTACCCTTTTAAATCCTTAGAAATCCTAATTAAAGAGGAAAAAAAAAATCAAATTAACAACCCAAAAAATTAACATAAGGAAATCACAACAGAGAATCAATGAAAACAATAATCAGAATCTGCTATGTAGTGAGAATTTAAAAGAAATAAAGGATTATCCATGTGTAAAATAGCCTAAATTAACACAAGAAGAAAGAGAGATCTTAAATAATCTAACCTTGGATAAGGAAATTGAACTAGATGTACAAAAAATATGAGGTGGTTGGTGAGAGGCTTAAAGGAACCCCTGGTCTAGATGAATTTTCAGAAGAATTCCATTAACAAAAGTAATACTTAGATTGCTTATTATTCTTAAAAACTGAGAAATAATCACTCTTCTAAACTCACTTTAGGAGACAATTGTAATCCTAAAAGGTAAACTAGGGAGGAATAAAGCAAAAAGAACTTCAGTCCAATATCATATACATTTTTTCCCAAATGTTCTTAAATAAAATCCTGGCAAAACAATATAGCAATGTATCAAAAAAAACTCATTCACTTGATCAAGCTAGATTTCAGGGAGGAAACGATTATTCAACATTAGTAAAAGAATTAATATAGGTAGTCATTTAAAGTTCAAAACCACATGATTGTATGTACAAAAATCCTCTGAGAAAGTACAACCCTCATTTATCCTAAAAACCCCTATGAGGTACAGACATACAATTTTTAATATGGAAAAAAATTCTAAATTCAAACTCTAGCATTATATGCAATAGGAACACATTAGAAGTTTATCCAATAAGTACAAGAGTAAAGCACTGATTATGATCTCTCTCCCCAATGTTATTTTATATAGTTTTAGAAATGCTAGTAAAAATAGGAATAAGACAACACTAAGAAATTAAATATAAGAATAGATAAAACTTTCCCTATTTGCTGATGACATGATGGTTTACTTAGAAAATCATAAAAATCAGCCAAGAAATTAACTGAATTGATTAATATCTCCTTAAATCTGCAGATTAAAAAATAACAAACAAAAATCAACATCATTTTTATTGAGCAATAACAAAATTCAGGAGGCAATATTAAAAAGTAAAGTATTCAAAACAAATACAAAATGCCTGAATTATCTGGGAGTCAATCTACAAAAATACATCAAATGTCCGTGTAGATACAAATTGCAATGTTCCTTAAAGAAATTTAAAAAAAAACTTAAATTACTGGAAGGATATTTAGTGTTCATGGATGACATGATAATATGATAAAAATGTGATACTAACAAAATTAATTTACTGATATAATGCCATATGAATAAACCAAACAAAGGGATACTTTACAGAGCTAGAAAAAAATAGTGATAATATTCATTTTAAGAAACAAAATACAAATACTAATAAGGAAAATAATGAAAAAAGTAGGGATGAAGGGGGAATAATACTTCCAAACATCAAAATTATATTTATAAGTAGTTATCATCAAGCCATTTGGTTCTAGTTTTTTTTTTTTTAATGCAAAAGCAGATCAATGGAACAGATCAGACAAGGAACAATCAGAAAGAATCAAACTCAATAATCTAGAGTTCAGTAAAGATGAAAACATTAATTGCCTAGGTAGTAACTCCTAATTTATAAGAATTTCTGCAAAAACTAGTGAGTTGTCTGGCAGAAAGTAGATTAGACCAATATCATATACTATATAGTATATTAAATTGAAAATGGATAAGTGACCTGAATATTGAAGATCATACCACAAAAAAATACAAAGAAGCAGATTGCATACCTTTCAGAGCTATGGCTATGTGATGAATTCTTAAGCAAACAAGGGATAGAGACAATTAATTCTGAATAAGTGAAATCAAAAATCTTTGCATAAACAAAATTAATGCACCTTGGAAAAGAAAAGAAGTCAATGGGGGAAGAAAAATAACCTTTGTATGAAATATCTCTGATAAGAATGTGACATATAAGATATGTAAACAAATAACAGAAAGATACAAGCCCAAAAGTCATTTACCAAAAGATAAATGATAAAAAAGTTCTCAAAAAAAGTTGCAAGGTATTAATAACTCTATGAATGAATGCTCCAAATCACAGAAAAGAGAAATGCATTTTTTAAAGTAAATTACCTCATACCCGCAATAATCACAAAAAGTGACAAAAGATGAGACTAATCAATGTTTGAGGAGTTATGGAAAAAATAACATTAATAGTGGAGCTTTGAATTGAGCCAACCATTCTGAAAATTATTTGGGAATTATGCATAAATAGTGAGTAAAATTTTCATAACATTTGAACCAAATATTCCACTACTTGGAATATAAACCAAGGATATCAAATAGAAAAAGGAAGGACATAGAGACAGCAGAGGAAAGTGACCTTAGCAGGGTCACACAGGGAATATTATCTCAGAGGCAGTACTAGAACCCGGGTCTTAAAATCCATGGCCAGCGCTTTATTCACTGTGCCATGTTGTCTTTTACATCTATTCGACACCCTTAGATGATAATAAAAATTATTTCTGTGAAAAAAGAAAAGAAAAAAGTACATATAGAAAACAAAAATATTTTTAACAACACTGTTTGTGATAGCAAAAACATGGGACCAAAAATAGATGTCCATCACCAGGACAACGGCTAAACAAATTGGAGTACATGAAGATAGTGGATTATCACCATATAGTAATAAATTAGAAATTAAAAATTTCTTACAAAGAAGCGTGGAAACACTTATATGAACTGATACAGAGTGAAACAATTTACAGAATGAATACAACATTGTAAACTGAAAAACAACAGCATCAAAAAATGGAAAGTTATGAAATTATAATGAATAAACTTGGTCCCTAAGGAGAGCTACCAGAACACAACTGTACTGGATTCTATGCAGAGTTGGCCAATTATTGGTGTGAAAACACCACATGTAACATCAGGGTTTATTTTTGTATGTTAGTTTTGCCTTATTTTTTTTTCTCTTTTTTATTCTTTATTATAAGAGATGGCTCTCTAGGAAAGAATGGTAGAAAATGTAGGTGATAAAATAACAAGAGTTATCGATATTTATGTTTAAAATAGGTATAAATTAATTTGTTGCTACCTATTTGAAGATTGCATTTTTCCACATATAAATTAAAAGAAGTCCATCAAAATATAGAATAAAATTTTTCTCACCTCAAAGGCATTTCCTATGCAAAAAACATATAATATGGAGAAATGTATAATGCACAAGAACAGGGATGAGATGGAGTGTGGGAAGGGATAAAGGAAAAAGCTTCTCTTTTTAAAAATGGTGTTTTTGCAAATTAGGCAGTATCAGATAGAATGCCCAATTCACATCACATCATTTTACACAGATTCTTATGCTATCTAATATTTACCTAAAATGGATGATCTCCATGACAACCGATGGATCAAATAACACATGAACTGGGTCTGAAGAACAGACTTTTTTATTTCTTACAAAAAAAGGAATATGTGAGGTATTCTAGAAGAGAATTATATTAACAGAAATAAATGTAGAATAATAGATTTTCAAATAGGCAGTCTCTGAGTCTCGGTTTCTGATGTCCATGTTGCTTTTACATTCAGTTGATTCCACTCCTCCATTTTCCTATAATATTTCTAAGGATTTCAAAATTAGCAGGGTATTGGAATAATATACATCATAGTACTTTTCAAAAAGGATCCCTCTTCTTTAGTGGAAAAAATCGGGGAAAGAACTGGGTGATATGATAACTCCTAAGAGCAAAGAAAGAATAGCAGCATGGAGGTGGAGGATAGGGAAAGGGCCTTGCCCACCAACGAACCCATCTTGGCCTTTCCAGGTTGGTATGGTTGCAGGATGGAAAGGATAGCATGTCGCTCTCCAATTGATACATGGGTAGCTCTGCCAAGGATGCCACAAGCAAGCAAGAGGGCCAGTGAGTTTTCAAGCAAGGATGGAACGTTATGCACAGACTTAGGTTTTCATTTTTTTACACCTACAGACCCAGACTATAATCATTTAGCTGGGCAACTCAGTTTCAATCCGAACTTTGCTACTTCCTAGTCTTAAGGATGAGTAGATGGGAGTTTTGGGGGTGAGAGGAAGAGGCAAAAGTGGGTAGTAGCTGTCTTCAAGTTTTTGAGGGGCTTTAATGTAAAGAATTAGACTTCACTGTTTGGCCCCAAAGGACAGAATTAGGCCATGTTACAAAAAGGTGAATATAGTCTGGACATAATGGAACAATTTCTAAATAGTAGAGTGTATAAAGTCTTTGGGGCCGAGACTGTGGCATTTTCATTTTTGAATTCTCAGCACTTAAAATAATGCCTGTCACATGATAGACACTTTAAAATTGCCTTAAAAGGGGCAGAGCCAAGATAGTGGCTGGAAAGCAGGGACTTGCCTAAAGCGCTCCCCCAGGACCCTACAAACACCAATAAAAAGTGGCTCTGAACAAATTCTAGAACTGCAGAAGCCACGAAATAGCAGAGGGAAGGAGGGCAACCAGCCCAGGACAGCCAGGATGGTTGCTGGATAAGGTCTATGACATGGAGCTATGAGCAGAGCGGAGCAGAGACCAGCATGGGCCATGCCTGGACCAACCAGTTTGGGAGCCAGGCAGAACAGGACACAGGGCCCTGAATCAGTGAGCTGTGGTGGTTACTAGACTTCTCAACCCACAAACACCAAAGTCAACAGAGAAGGTTAGTGGGAAACACTGCTGGGACAGAGTGAAAAGAGGTGGTGCAGCTACAGAACTACAGCTACAGTTGCTTCCTGCCCCAGACCCACCTGGTGGGAGGAATTAAGTGGTGGATCTGAGCAGGAGTGCAGAGCCAGCTTAGATCTGAGTCCTGCCCGGGTTGGCAGTTCTTGGGGGAGGAGTAGCACTGGTGTGGCAGAGCTTGATGTGTAGAAATAGCTCTGAAAACAACAGCACAACCCCTTAAGCTTGGGCCAAAGTATTCTCTACTCTACAAGAAGTCATACCCGACAAAAAACACAAGGGTCAAGTAAGTTGGCTGGGAACATGGCCAGGCAGTGAAAATGGACTCAGATTCAGACTCAGACTTTGGAATCTTTCTCTGGTGACAAAGAAGATGAAAACATACAGCCAGAAGAAGTCAACAAAATCAAAGAGCCTACATCAAAAGCCTCCAAGGAAAACATGAACTGGTCTCAGGCCATGGAAAAACTGAAAAAGGATTTGGAAAAGCAAGTTAGAGAACTAGAGGAAATATTGGGAAGAGAAATGAGAGTGATGTGAGAAAATCATGAAAAACAAGTCAATGACTTGCTAAAGGAGATCCAAAAAAATACTGAAGAAAATAACACCTTAAAAAATAGACTAACTAAAATGGCAAAAGAGCTCCAAAAAGCCAATGAGGAGAAGAATGCCTTGAAAGGCAGAATTAGCCAAATGGAAGAGGAGGTCTAAAAGACCACTGAAGAAAATACTACCTTAAAAATTAGATTGGAGCAAGTGGAAGCTAGTGACTTTATGAGAAATTAAGATATTATAAAACAGAACCAAAGGAATGAAAAAAATGGAAGACAATGTGAAATATCTCATTGGAAAAACCACTGACCTGGAAAATAGATCCAGGAGAGATAATTTAAAAATTATTGGACTACCTGAAAGCCATGATCAAAAAAAGAGCTTAGATATCATCTTTCAAGAAATTATCAAGGAGAACTGCCCTGATATTCTAGAGCCAGAGGATAAAATAGAAATTGAAAGAATTCACTGATCAACTCCTGAAAAAGATCCCAAAAAGAAGACTCCTAGGAACATTGTTGCCAAATTCCAGAGCTCCCAGATCAAGGAGAAAATAGTGCAAGCAGCCAGAAAGAAACAATTTGAGTATTGTGGAAACAGAATCAGGATAACATGAGATCTAGCAGCTTCTACATTAAGGGATCAAAGGACTTGGAATATAATATTCTGGAGGTCAATGAAGCTAGGATTCAGCCAAGAATCACCTACCCAGCAAAACTGAGTATCATGTTCCAAGGCAAAATATGGATTTTCAATACAATAGAGGACTTTCAAGCTTTCTCAGTGAAAAGACCAGAGCTGAATAGAAAATTTGACTTTCAAACACAAGAATCAAGAGAAGCATGAAAAGGTAAACAAGAAAGAGAAATCATAAGGGACTTACTAAAGTTGAACTGTTTTGTTTACATTCCTACATGGAAAGATGATGTGTATAATTCATGAGATCTCATTATTAGGGTAACTGAAGGGAATGTACAAATATGTGTGTGTATATATGTATGTATATATGTATATATGTGTGTGTGTGTGTATGAATGTATATATGTGTGTGTGTGTGTGTGTGTGTGTATAGACAGGGCACAGGATGAGTTGAATATGAACTAAAAAAATAAAATCAAATTAAGGGATGAGAGAGGAATATATTGAGAAAGGGAGAAAGAGAGTGATAGAATGGGGTAAATTATTTTGCATAAAAGTGGCAAGAAAAAGCAATTCTGTAGGAAGGAAAGAGGGGGCAGGTGAGGGGGAATGAGTAAATCTTGCTCTCATTGGATTTGACCTGAGGAAAGAATAACATATATACTCAGTTGGATATCTTACCCCACAGGAAAGAAGGAGGAAGGAGATAAAAAGGGGGGGATGATAGAAGGGAGGGCAGATAGGGGGAGGAGGTAATCAAAAGCAAACAGTTTCAAAAAGGGACAGGGTCAAGAGAGAAAAAGGGGGATAGGATAGGAAAGAGCAAAATATAGTTAGTCTTTCACAACATGAGTATTGTAGAAGGGTTTTACATAATGATACACATGTGGCCTATGTTGGATTGCTTGCCTTCTTAGGGAAGGTGGGTGGGGAGAGAAGAGGGAAGAGAATTTCCAACTCAAAGTTTTAAGAACAGAAATTAAAAAAAAAGTTTTTGCATGCAGCTAGGAAATAAGACACACAGCAACGGGGTGTAGAAATTTGTCTTGCACTACAAGAGAAGAAGGGAAAGGCGGATGGGAGGGGAGTGGGGTGACAGAAGGGAGAGCTGAGTGGGGAATGGGGCACCATCTTGGAGTGGGCAGAAGGGTAGAAATGGGGAGAAAATCTGTAATTCAAACTCTTGTGAAAATCAATGCTGGAAACTAAAAATATTAAATAAATAAATAATGTGAAAATTGCCTTAAAATGTGAAAAAGAGCTGAAGGGGATGTGGAAAAATTGTGACATTAATTCATTGTTGGTGAAATTGTGAACTGATCCAACCATTTTGGAGAGCAATCTGGAATTATACCCAAAGAGTTATTAAACTGCCCATACCCTTTGATCCAGCAACACCACTACTAAATCTATTTCCAAAGATGATTAGGGGAAAAGCGAAGTAATCTATATGTTCTAAAATGTTTATAGCAGCTCTCTTTGTGATGGCAAAGAACTGGAAATTGCAGGGATGCCCATCAATTGGGGAATGGCTGAACAGGTTGTGGTACATGATTGTGCTGGAATACTACTCTGCTATTAGAAACAAACTCAATGATCTTTGAAAAACATGGAAAGACTGGCATAAAATAATGTAGAATGAAATGACCAGAATGAAGAGAACACTGTAAACAGTGAAAGCAATATTGTGTGAAGAAGGACTTTGAGCAAACAAGTCATTTTGATTGTCATAAGTGCTCAAATTAACTATGATGGTCATATAAAGAAAGATGCTATCTGCATCCAGAGAAAAAACTGATAACTAGAAGTATGTATATAATAATTTTACATATGTATGTATACACAGATACACATTATATGTATATATATATGCATATATACACACACACACACATATACGCATCTAATTGTGTCTAATGGTAGCCATCTCTAAGGTGCAGGGGGAGGGAAAGAAAAAAAAAGAAAGGGAAATTTGAGTGATAATTTTATTATATATTTAAAAGAAATAGCAAGTTGTATATAATGTATTTGTAGTTTCATGTGCAATCATCTTTTTATTATACTGTTATGGAAATCCTTATTTTATTCCATAAGTAATTTTAAAAAAATTAAGGAGCCATTCAAAAATAGAATGGACTCCTCCTCACTAGATCTCTTCCAGCAAAGGCTAAGGATCACTGGCCAGTTTTATTATAGAGGACATTCTCATTCCAGCCCTTAGAATCTAGGATTCTGAGACCCACCTCGAGTGAGAATAATAACAGCTCACATTTACACAAAGCTTTAAGAGCTTTATATAAAACTTTGTAAAGAACTTTACATATATTAAATCTTTTGATGTCATCACAACAGCCCTGTGAGGTGGATGCTATTATTTTATACATTTTACGGAAGAGGAAAATTAGGGAGAAAGAGATCAGGAGACTTCCCTAGAGTCACCGTATCTGAATTCAGGTCTTCCTGACTCTAAGTCCAGCATCCTCTCCCATGAGCCACCTCACTGTACCAACAAGCCAAAGCCAATTACATCATTAGACTCTGTTTCCTCTCATTCATCTGTGAAAAATGAACAGATCTGGGATAGAAGTCCTCTATATCCATTCCAGGTTAAATTCTATGAGACATATGACTGCATAAATACCACTAATTTAAGTGCTAGTCTTAATTATACCAGCCTTAGGGAGATAAAATACTAAGTGAATTAGGTAAAAATTTTGCTGTGTGTATATGTTTTTGTACTTGCCTGCCGCTCCCTCTCCCTCTGCCTCTGCCTCTCTCATACTTCACAAGCTTGCCATGAAGGAAACATTTGGTGAAGCTTAGCAAGTACCTGGCACATAATAAGCTCTTAATAAATGTTTGCTGATTGATTGATTGAGGGTCAGCATGCCATAGCGGTTAGAGAACTCACCCCTATGTTAAGAAGATAGGGGATCAATTAACATATTGGACATAAAATGATTGTGGGACACTGGGGATTAACCTTACAGATATCCAGACCACTTGCTAGGACTATAAAGTTGCAAAACAGATGCTTCCCACAGTGGTAGAGGAATTGCCTTCGCTGGAATTCACTTTACTGGTGAAAAACCAGGTCCAATATTTTCAAAGCACTTTATAGAAGTGAAAGGTAATTATTCCTCCCCTCCTGGATCACCGCCTTGTCATGGTAGAGGGGCTTGTGCAGCTCAATATAACTATGCTTTATGCCATGCAGGGCTACCCAAGACAGGTCATAGTGGAGAACTGAAATCAGAAGAAGAAAAATGTAGAGTCAAGGCCAGGAGTGAAAAAGAAGAATAGTAATTATTATCATATAGAACCTAATATGTGCAAGATATTCTACTAAGTATTTTATAAATATTATCATATTTGATCCTCACAGAAACCCTGAGAGGTAGGTGCTATTATTATCCTCATTTAACAGAGAAGGAAACTGAAGCAAACAGAGATGTAGTGACTTGTCCAAGGTCACACAACTAGTAAGTATGTGAAGCCAGATTTGAACTCAGATCTTCCTGACTCCAGGCCCAGGGCTCTATCCACTGTACCATCTTGTTGCCTGCAGCAAAGGAGGAAGTGAATGAAAGGAGTGAAGAGAAAATAAGGCCAGAATAGATGATGCTACAGAAATAGGATGAGGGGGATTGACAGTAGCATCAAGGGTAATGGCAAGAAAGGACTGATTGCTGAGGTTGAAACCTTGCGGGGAAGTGATCCATCCATCTTAAAATTGGTGTTAGAGGTGGACAAGAAAGTCAAATATAATTTGACATGCATCCTAGATTTAGGGAAAGCAGATTTATGTTTAGATGTAAGAAAACATTTTTGAAGCTTTTATTTGCAAAAGCTTTAAAAACAGGACTTTCTGCCTTACATTTCTGAAGAAGGGCTACCCAGTCATAGCATCATAACTCAACAAGAAAAGAAGTACAAGAGAAGAAGCCAATCTGGCAAACAGCTAATACAACTTAAGTGCAGGTAACATCACACACACACACACACACACACACACACACACACACACACACCCCATGACTTGCCATCCATTGTCATTTCTGATTAGCATTAATTGCCCATTACCAAAGTCTTTTCTCACATGCTCTGGCCTGCTCACATGTTCCTGTCTACATGGCTAAAAATGTATTTCACAATTATTCTGTCAATACATTGGAAATATATTTCAAAGATATACACACAAAGTAAACAGGCAATTACACTCCTCAAGTGACTTTATTCATTCACATTTGTCTTGTCATTTGGTTGTTTACAACAAATTTCTTAATCATTTTTGGCTCAGAGGAAGGACAGGTAGGATGCCAAAGCTAAATATTCTACAAAGGAAGTTAGTACAGGAGGTATGAGAAACTCTCAAGACTGAAATTCTGAATGAGATATTTTGTACAAAGTACTTTGCAAACCTTAAAGAGACAGACAAATGGTAGCCATCGTCATTGTCACTATCATCATCATCACTGTGGTTGTTAGCATTATTAATTGTGGTATAAAAAAAACTTTCAATGAAGTGAAAAAGGGAGATTTATTCTAAGGAGCCCAGTATGGTTATACATGGAATTTATTAACCAACTTACACTTTTTAAAAAATGTATAGAAGGTAGTACAACAACCTCTGGTAAGGAGTTGGTTGGCCCAAAAAGCTATATCTCTTCCCATTTTGTGAAAAGAGAAAATGAACTTGAGATCAGCCATCATATGAGACAATGCAGGGTTTTTTTGGACTGGGATTTTTTGCTGGGGGGTGGAGGGGGAGTATTTGTTTTTCCACATACAACTCATGATTGGAGTTACAGAGGAATACAATAAAGAAAAATGAAGAAAGAGGGAAGGTTGATAGTGGTCTCAAGGCAGCAGATGTAGTCAGCCACATGTATGATCTTGGTAGATCTTTCTACATTAACAAGTAGAGAGTCATGATCATCCATCTTTATTGCACAAGAGCACTGAAAGAGACAAACCAGTTATCAAAAATGGATGGGTGCTATCTCCATCCTGCCTTACTTTCATTTAATTGTGTTTTTAAATTTTCTTTTAAAAATGTTGCTATATTTGTTATTATTTCTCATAAACGCCTGTCCTGTTGACTACTGTCCCTTTGTTTACAGCATGAGAGTGTAACTTTCTGTTCTGTAAACACAAAAGAAAAGGACCATTCCCAGTGCTGTAATGGCAAATAAAGTGGGACTTTTTGTTGTCTTTTGTTTTGGAGTACTTTTCAGCACTAAGGCAATAAAGTGTCTTTGAGTATTGCCTTTGTTTCAATCAAGAGTCTTTGATTGACAGGAAGGCTTATGTCATGGGTTTGAGCCTCATGGTTGTGATACCCTCTGACCCTAAAGAAGTGTATATATACTCTGAGTTTAGTATTTTGTTTTGGGGCTCACTCACTGGACAAGTGTCATGTGATTTGACCAGACTAGAGTCTGAGTAGCCATTAAGAAGCCCCCCAGATTTGAAAACCCAGATGTTGGTGCTTCTCTCTCTGGTAACTGTATATATTGCTATGGTCAGAAGGTAAGAAGCCTGTCTGTTGATTTGTGTTATTTTTCTCTGCTTTTAATTCCTGCTTGTCATTTCTGTTTGTATTTTCTCTGAAGCTCAGGCTGCCAACTTTTTCCCCTGATCTAAGTGAATGATATATGTATGTTTAATTAAAGTGAGATTGTAAACTTCTTAAAGTTGCTTTCCTTAGAAAAACAGATCAAAGAATCGGTGCTAGTATCCCTCCTGTGTGCTGGTTTTATTGGCCTTATTCAGCCGCAGTAGTGGCAAGTAGCACTGTTGTTACAGGTGTTGGGCTGGGGACTTAACCTTCAGCCTGTCATCAGAAAGTTGTCTGCTAACAAGGGGCACAAGCATGTACTATTTGACAGCTACATAACAAATGAAGAATTGGAATGAACCAACATGAGCTATATTCATGTTTGCCCCATAGATATGAAGATAGCAATAAAAGCAAGGACAGGTTCTAGAGGATGGATACAAAAGCTGACAAGTCCTATAAGAAGTTTCCGGAGCTCTAAAGCTCAAATTAAGCCAAGGATAATTAGGAAAACAAAGAATAAAAAGGAAAGTGGAGGTAATTATCCTTAGGGAAAGAGAAGAAAGAAAAAAAGGACAGGACAGCTATTCTGGTCAGATGGGACAATAACTGGCACCTGAGTGAGTGGAGAACTGTTCAGCTTTGGATGTGCTTCCATTTTCTCTGGAAAACAAGAAAAACAATGACCTTTGGATTGGAAAAGACTGAAAAATGGCTAATAGGAGTTATTGATCAGACATTTTTGAGTCATGTCTGACTTCATGACCCCATTTGGGGTTTTCTTGACAAAGATACTGGAGTGGTTTGCCACTTTCTTCAGCTCACTTTACAGATGAGGAAACCAACGTAAACAGGGTTAAGTGACTTGCTCAGGGTCAAACAGCTAGTAAGTGTCTGAGGCCAGGCTCAAACTCAGGAAGATGAGTCTTTCAGATTCCAGTCCCAGCACTCTTATCCACTTTGCCACTTAGCTGCCCAATAGGAGTTGTTACCCACGATAATAAAAAATGATAATAAAGAGAAGGCCTACCTGCCCTAGATGAGTCTTCATCCATTCTTGTATGACTGTATGTGCTTTCATCCAATAACCCAAAGACCCTAAAATACTTTCAAACTGATTAAGGACTCATTTGCCTCTAGTTTACTTTTGATTGACTGACCAATTGATTGATTCAATAAAGATGTCTTGGCCTTCAGTGATTAGTTGATCCTGGGGGGTGAAAAGGAGTGTATTCTTCTACTCTTTCATGTGGACATTGAAAGAACTGGCAGGTACAATTAAAGAGCCACTATTAGCGGTCTTTAAAAAAATATTGTGCTGGGACATTAGGGTGAAAGAAATACTAGTAAATAAAGGTGATGTAAAAACAAAAACATAAACAAAAATGTTTTAAAAAAACAACAGAAAATATGAGCCAGTCCAGAGAACTGGAGGAATAATGCTCCCAATTTTCAAAAAACAAGAGTTTGGTGATTGCAGACTATATGCCAGTGAGCATGACTTAAATTCGATAAAGAGAAAAAGTAAGAGAGAAAGTATGGCTATGGAAGATCTAGCAAAGGAGGTCAGGAATCTGTAATGACAAAAAGTGAAGTAATTGGCAAAGACGATAAAAAATGGTAATAGTGAATGCTGGAAGGGGTGTGGAATAATAGACACATTAATGCATTGTTAGTGGAGCTGTGAAATGGGACAACCATTTTTGAAGGTAATTTGGAATTAGGCAAGTAAAAGGACTAAAATGTTCATATCCTTTGAATCAGAGACCGCATTCCTCATCCTATAGCCTCTAAGGGAGCCTTCAAAAAGAAAAAAATTCCTTTATATGCCAAAATATTTACAACAGTCCTTTTTGTGACAAAAAAATTGAAAACAAAGTAGATGTCCATTGCATAGGGATTGGCTAAATCAATTATCATATATTAATATAATGAAATATTATCTTGCTCTAAGAAATTATATATGTGGTGAGTACAGAAAAATAAATGGAGAGAGCTACATGAATTGCTGCAGAGTGAAGTAAACAGAGGCAAGAAAAAAATATGCACATGACACCAACATTGTAAATGAAAAGAACAACCATATACAAAAAAGTAAAAATGAATCTAACAAAATTATTATAAAGATCCATCAGGACTTGAATGATTGAATATGAGAGAACTCCCCTAGCCCAGCCACTTGGTGAAGTGCATTGATTGGTTATGTTGAATTTTTTTCCCCTCTTCATTTACTCTCTTCTTTTTATCTTTAAGAAATACTACTTATTATACGGGATAGCTCTCTTAGAAAGATGCTAGGCATAACAATAATGATACAAAATAATATATTGGCAGAGCCAAGATCGCCACATGAAGGCAGCATCTTACCGGAGCTCTCTCACAAGGTCTGTCAGATTCCTACAAAAAAGTGAATTTGAGCAGATTTAAGAGAGTCAGAAACCGCGAGGAGTCTGCATGGGGCAAATTTCCGAGACGGGAGAGTCTGAAAGGCCGGAGGCACGAATCTGTAGGCTCGGAGAGGGATTGGTGCAGAGCTGCTCCAGACCAAGGCAGAAGCAGCTGGCCGGGAAATCCACGTGGGAGGCGGGCTGGGAGAAAGCTGGGCACCCAAAACCGGCAGAGATCCCCAGGCCTTCCAACACAGCACGGCAGTCTGTGGAAGCGACGAGAGGTAGCACAACGCCACTGGCCGTGAAACACCGACTCCTGAGGCTTGCAGCCCAAACGTATGAAATGCGGATTCTCAAACTTCCAGGACACATAATGGCCAGGTAAAGGGCTCTAATCCCTCCCCTCCTCACCCAGAGAATTCCTCAGGAAAAAAAAAAAGAACGCTGGAACTGAGCAGAAAGTAGTGGGGCCTCAGTGGTCAAATAGTAGAAGTTTATCAGTCCCAGAAGGGCAGAGTTGGCAGGGGTCAATGCCAGGAGCCCAGACGTAACCTTGCTCCCCCAGGGGAAGTGCCAGACATCAGCTCAAACAACAAACAGCTGAGACCATTGCTGAAAAGCAAGTGCTGGAGAGCACCCATAGGGAGTGAGAAGCCAGGGAGCCAGACCCCTCCCCCACACCTCTGGAAACTGAAGGCTATAATTCTAGACTCACAACCCCCAGAATAAGAAAGCTGGGACAGAAAGCCCTGGGGCCCAAAGGTAGAAATTCATTGTAAAGCTAGCAAAAGGCAAACCAACATGAAGAAGAACACAAAAAAACCGAGGACAATAGATTCTTTTTATGGAGACAGGCAGGATCAAAATACCAATATGGAAGAGGGAGGTAATGATACTGTAGATACATCAGATACCTCAAAAGGTAATATGAACTGGTCTCCAGTCCAAAAAGCACTGCTGGAAGAGCTAAAGGAGGATTTTAAAAACCAAATTAGGGAGCTAAAAGAAAATATGGAAAAATGGAAAAAAAATCCACTGATGAAATCAAGTCCCTAAAGAATAAGATTGGCGAAATGGCTATGGAGATTCAGAATCTAGAGAGAGAAAATGACACCCTGAGAGGCAAAATCAACCAATTGGAAAAGGAGACGCAAAAGCAAAATGAAAACACTAACTCATTAAAAATTAGACTTGAGCAAGTGGAAGCTAATGAATCTATGAGGCACCAAGAAGTAATAAAACAAAATGTAAAGAATGAAAAAATAGAAAAAAATGTGAAATATCTGATTGGCAAAACAACTGACCTGGAAAATAGATCCAGGAGAGACAATTTAAGAGTTATTGGTCTACCGGAAATCCGCGATGAAAAAAAGAGCCTTGACGGTATCTTCGAAGAAATTATCAAAAACAACTGCCCAGAGGTCCTAGAATCAGAGGGCAAAATAGTCATTGAAAGAATTCACCGATCACCCCTGAAAGAGATCCCAAACTGAAAACACCAAGAAATATTATAGCCAAAATTTCAGAGCTATAAACTCAAGGAGAAAATACTGCAAGCAGCCAAAAAGAAGCAATTCAAATATCGCGGAACTACAGTCAGGATCACGCAGGATCTCTCAGCTTCCACATTAAAAGACAGGAGAAATTGGAATATGATATTCCAAAGGGCAAAGGAGCTGGGACTACAACCAAGGATCAACTACCTAGCAAAACTAAGCATAGTTTTCCAGGCAAGGCGATGGACATTCAATGAAATAAGGGAATTCCAGACCTTCCTGATGAAAAAGCCAGAACTCAATGGAAAATTTGATCTCCAAATACAAAACTCAAGAGAGACATAAAAAGGTAACCAGGGGGAAAATCCCCACAAACCTTATTAACCAATAAGGGCAGGTTGTTTACATCTTTAT
This sequence comes from Trichosurus vulpecula, assembly GCF_011100635.1. Lineage (NCBI taxonomy): Eukaryota > Metazoa > Chordata > Mammalia > Diprotodontia > Phalangeridae > Trichosurus > Trichosurus vulpecula. The sequence goes on from NC_050576.1 coordinate 262,429,490, forward strand.
GTGAGATTATATCATCTTATGTATGTTTATATATATATATATATATATATATATATATATATACACACATATATATATATATATATATATACACACACACATATATAAGTCAGTCTTGAGAATGGTGCAGCTATTATGACAATTGAAAGGGATATACATAGGTTGTGAATGCCTGTATAAATTAACTGATGTAAAGATATAAAATATAAGTAAGAGATGTAAAGGGAGGGCTATGAGAGAAGCGGTAAGGAGGTAGTAGAAAAGGGTAAATTACACCAAATGAAGTGGCACAAAAACATATTATAGTAGAGGGAAAGAAGGGAGGGAGAAGAGCAGTATTTGAGCTTTACTGTCATCTGATCTAGTTCAAGAAGGGAATAACATACCCTGATAAGTTTAGAAATCTAACTTGTCCTATGGGAAGTAGGAGGGGAAGGGGGGAAAGGGAGGGCAGTAGTCAGAAGGGAGAGGAGAAGTAGCAAGTGGAAAATGGTAAGATAAGGGAGGGGAATAAAGAGGGATGGTTAACTGAGGAAGGCGGTGGTCAAAAGCAAAACTTTGTTGAGGAGGAGAAGGGGAAAGGGAGAAATAAAAGCATAAACAGGGGGAATTAGGATGGAGAAAAAGACACAGATAGAAATCATAACCCTGAACATGCAGGGGATGAACATTCTCACAAAACAGAAGCAGATAGCAGAATGGATTAAAAACCATAATCCTACAACATGCTGTTTACAAGAAACACATTTGAAACAGGGGGATACACATAGGGTAAAGGTAAAAGGCTAGAGTAAAATATATTGTGCCTCAGCTAAAGTAAAAAAAGCAGGTGTAGCAATCCTAATCTCAGATTTAATTAAAAGAGATAGGGAAGGACATTATATCCTATTAAAAGGCACCATAAACAATGAAGCAATATCATTGCTTAACATATATGCACCAAGTGGTGAGGCATACAAATTCTTAGAGGAGAGGTTAAGGGAGTTACAGGAAGAAATAGACAGCAAAACTATGATATTGGGAGACCTCAACCTCCCCCTTTCTGAACTTGATAAATCTAACCTCAAAATAAATAAGAAAAAAGTTAAGGAGGTAAACAGAATTTTAGAAAAGGCACATATGATAGACCTCTGGAGAAAACTGAATGGGGATAAAAACGAATATACTTTCTTCTCAAAAGTACATGGCACATACTCAAAAATTGACCATGTACTAGGGCATAAAAACCTCAAAATCCAGTGCAGAAAAGCAGAAGTAGTCAATGCATCCTTTTCAGATCATGATGCAATAAGAATCATTTTTAATAAAGTACCATGGAAAAATAAGCTAAAAACTAATTGGAAACTAAATAATTTAATTCTAAAGAGTGAGTGGGCCAAAGAACAAATCAGAGAAACAATTAATAACTTCATTCAAGAGAATGACAATAATGAAACAACATACCAAAACTTATGGGATGCAGCAAAAGCAGTTCTTAGGGGAAGTTTTATATCTCTAAATGCCTACATGAATAAAATAAGGAAAAAGGAGATCAATGATCTGGGCATACAGCTGAAAAAGCTAGAAAAAGAGCAAATTGAAAACCCCCAATTAAATACCAAATTAGAAATACTGAAAATCAAAGGAGAGATTAATAAAATTGAAACCAAGAAAACTATTGAATTAATAAATAAAACAAAGAGCTGGTTTTATGAAAAAAACAATAAAATTGATAAACCTTTAGCCAAATTGATTAAAAAAAAGAAAGAAGAAAATCAAATTACCAGTATAAAAAATGAAAAGGGTGAGGTCACCTCTAATGAAGAGGAAATCAAAACAATAATTAGGAATTATTTTGCCCAACTGTATGCCCATAAATTTGACAACCTTAGAGATATGGATGAATATCTACAAAAACATAAACTGCTCAGGCTAACAGAAAAGGAAGTGAAATTTCTTAATAACCCCATATCAGAAAAAGAAATTGAGCATGCCATCAATGAACTCCCTAGGAGAAAGTCTCCAGGGCCAGATGGTTTTACATGTGAATTCTATCAAACATTTAAAGAACAACTAATTCCAATACTTTGTAGACTATTTGGGAAAATAGGTGAAGAAGGAGTCCTACCAAATTCTTTTTATGACACAAATATGGTACTAATACCCAAACCAGATAGAGTCAAAACAGAGAAAGAAAATTATAGACCAATTTCTCTAATGAATATTGATGCAAAAATTTTAAATAAAATATTAGCAAAAAGATTGCAACAACTCATCATGAGAATAATACACTATGACCAGGTAGGATTTATTCCAGGAATGCAAAGCTGGTTCAATATTAGGAAAACTATTAGCATAATTGACCATATCAACAACAAAACCAGCAAAAACCGTATGATTATCTCAATAGATGCAGAAAAAGCCTTTGACAAAGTACAACAGCCATTCCTATTAAAAACACTAGAAAGCATAGGAATAAGTGGACCCTTCCTCAAAATTATAAATAGCATCTACCTAAAACCTTCAACAAGCATTATTTGTAACAGGGATAAACTAGATGCATTCCCAATAAGATCAGGGGTGAAACAAGGATGTCCATTATTACCCCTATTATTCAATTTGGTACTAGAAACATTAGCTGTAGCAATAAGAGAAGAAAAAGAAATTGAAGGAATTAGAATAGGAAAAGAAGAAACTAAATTATCACTTTTTGCAGATGATATGATGATTTATCTAGAGAATCCTAGAGAATCAAGTAAAAAACTACTTGAAATAATAAACAACTTTAGCAAAGTTGCAGGATATAAAATAAACCCACATAAATCCTCAGCATTCCTATACATTACTGACAAAGCCCAACAGCAAGAGATAGAAAGAGAAATTGCATTCAAAGTTACTGAAGGCACTATAAAATATTTGGGAGTCTATTTGCCAAGACAAACCCAGGGCCTATATGAACATAACTATGAAACACTTTGCACGCGAATAAAATCAGATCTAAATAAATGGAAAAATATCAGTTGCTCATGGTTAGGCCAAGCTAATATAATAAAAATGACAATTTTGCCTAAATTAATCTATCTATTCAGTGCCATACCAATCGAACTACCAAAAAATTATTTTACTGACCTGGACAAAATAATAACAAAATTCATCTGGAAAAACAAGAGGTCTAGAATATCTAGGGTATTAATGAAAAGACATACTAGAGAAGGTAGCTTAGCCATACCAGATATTAAACTGTACTACAGAGCAGCAGTCATCAAAACTGCCTGGTACTGGTTAAGAAACAGGGGTGTGGATCAGTGGAATAGGATAGGTACACAAGTAGGAGAAATCAACAAGTTTAGCAATCTACTCTTTGATAAACCCAAAGAGGCCAGCTTCTGGGCTAATAATTCACTATTTCACAAAAACTGTTGGGAAAATTGGAAAATGGTAGGGCAAAAACTGGGCATAGACCAATATCTTACACCATATACCAAAATAAAGTCAAAATGGGTTCATGATTTAGGAGTAAAAGCTAATACTATAAGTAATTTGGGAAAGCAAGGAATAGTTTACTTATCAGATTTATGGAAAAGTAAAGAATTCATGACCCAACAAGAGATAGAGAGCATTACAAAATGCAAAATGGATAATTTTGATTATGTCAAATTGAAATGTTTTTGTACAAAAAAAGCCAATGCAACAAAAATTAGGAGGGAAGCAGAAAATTGGGAGAAAATCTTTGCAACTAGTATCTCTGATAAAGGCCTCATTTCTAAAATATACAGGGAACTGAGCCAAATATAGAGGAATACAAGCCATTCCCCAATTGAGAAATGGTCAAAGGATATGAACAGGCAGTTTTCAGAGGAAGAAATTAAAGCTATCTATAGGCATATGAAAAAATGCTCTGGATCACTACTGATTAGAGAAATGCAAATCAAAACAACTCTTAAATACTACATCTCTCCTCTCAGATTGGCTAAAATAACAAAACAGGAAAATGATAAATGCTGGAAAGGATGTGGGAAAATTGGAACATTGTTGCATTGCTGGTGGAGTTGTGAGCTGATCCAGCCATTTTGGAGAGCAATTTGGCAATATGCACAAAGGGTTATAAAAATGTTCATACCCTTTGACCCAGCAATACCACTTCTAGGGTTGTATCCCAAAGAAATCACACAAGCAGGAAAAGGACCCATATGTACAAGGATATTTATAGCGGCTTTTTTTGTGGTAGCCAAGAATTGGAAATCAAAGGGGTGCCCATCAATTGGGGAATGGCTGAACAAACTGTGGTATATGAAGGTAATGGAATACTATTGTGCCATAAGAAATGGGGATGATGCAGACTTCATAACAACCTGGAAAAACCTACACGACATAATGCTGAGTGAGCGGAGCAGAGCCAGGAGAACGTTGTGCACAGCCACAGATATATGGATTCTGTGAGGACCAACCCTGACATACTTCGCTCTTCTCAGCAACCTAAGGTGCAAGGACAACTCCAGGGGAATCACGATGGAGAATGCTATCTTCATCCAGAGAAAGAACTGTGAAGTTTGAATACAGATTGAGGTGCACTATATGCTCGCCTTTTTTGCTTCTCTTTTGTTTTTGTTTTTGGGTTGGTTTTTTTTTTTTGGTTCTGTTTCTTCTTTCTCATGATTCATTCCATTGTTCATAATTCTTCTCCACAACTTGACTAGTGTATAAATTAAATCAATGTGAAATTATACGTGATAGTTATATGAGATTCCATGCCGTCTTGGGGAGGGAGGGGGGAGGGAGGGGAGAAAATGTGGAACTCAAAATTATGTAGGACCATGTGTGGCAAACTAAAAATAAATTAATTAATTAAAAAAAATAATATATCAATAAAAAATGTGTGACACACAGCTCCATCAAGGAAAGCTCATGCCAAAGTAAGCTTTTTTCCTCCTTTTATGACATGTTTACTAAAGTAGTTGATTGGAGAATACTGTAGTTACAGCTTAACTAGATTTCAGTAAAAGGATCTGAAAGAATCTCTTATACTATTTTTGTGGGGAAAAAATGAAGTAAAATAAACTAAATGTAAGTAAAGTTAAATAGACCCAGAAATAGTTCAATTCCTGGACCCAAACAGTAGTAATTAGTGTTTCAATGACAATTTAGAAGGATGCCTCTATTAGTATTCTCTATTAGTATACTTGGCCCACCTGTGTTATTTACATTTTTTAATCAATGACTGAATAAAAATCGTCAATGACTAAATGACATCAAAGACATCAGTGACTAAAGGCATAGAGAGAATGCTTATTGAAATTTTAAATATTACAAAGCTAGGAGGATCTAGCTCATTACATCACAGAATCAGTATCCAACAAGATTTCAATGGCTACTATATTGGGCTGAGAGAAATTATTTTCTATTTTATTAATAGCCAATTATTAAATTTGGATTCAGTCTTTTCTTTTCTTTTTTATTCCCTCATTCAGGGGCCAGTCCCTGTAGATCAGTCAGCTAATCTCTGAAGGGCATGGCTGACAGAGAAGATTGCCCTAATCCTACATTGGAATTTAGGATTGCCCAGCTTGTGAAGAAGAAAACCAATCCAAGTGGTCTGGGTAGAGATAGATTCCTTTATCCAGATTGCTGGAGGTGGCTGAGTCTCATGATCAAGACAGTCCTCATCAGAAGAATCTGAAGACTTTTAGCCTACCTCCTTATTTAAATGGTCACCAGTCAAGGTTGATTTCTCCTGTCAGGGGCATTTCCTTTCCAAAAAAATATATATATAAGACATTCAGTACCTCCATTAGGTGTCTATGGTTACCAAGAGAAACCACTCACCATCAACTTATTGATTATCTGCTAAACTTATTAATAAACTGATTATTATTCACTGAGAAACTCTGCCTCTCAGGTTTTTCATTCATCTTCAGGCCAAACTAATGAGATGAAATCTAATTTAAAAAAATAAAGTACTTGGAATAAAAATAAAAACAACCCACAAGGACAAAAATGTAGTAGTTCCTCTGAAAAACAAGGTGTGAAGCTATCAGTGGAGTGAACACCCAAAACGAATCTAGCCCAGAGTCATGGTATTCTGAACATGGCCAAAAAGCTTGAAGGGTATGGATGCCAAGAAGAAAATCTATACAAGACAAATTGGAGATAATCCCAGACAGAAGGCACTAGCGTTAACAGGGATCAAAGAGGTCTTCTAACTCCAAAGTAGAAACAATAAAACAGAGCCACTAACTGGAGTAGTTGAGTTAGGGTCAGAGAAGATAAGCCCAGGGTTACCAACCTGGGATCCTAGGAGAATGATGGTACCACTGGAGAAGTTAGATGGAGAAGCAGGTTTGTAGGGAACATAATGATTTTGGCCTTTATAAAATCAATCATCTGACTGTGTAAGTGTTTAAGATAGACCCCTATTCCCATGGTGTGGGCATTTCTTTGCCAGTGGCAATTTCTACATGAAAATGCTAATGTGTTATTTTTGAAAATGCCAGGGAAGATAATGCTTCCTGGGCTTCTTTCACTCTGTGCAGACTTTTAAAAATTATTTTCTCTGCCATACAAATACAGAGTTACTGTCCTTTTTATCTTATGAAACATAGACATCCTTCACTCTCTCCCCCCTTAATGGACCTCTCCTAGTCAGAGTGGAAAGTTCAAACACTTTCCCTTAGCCGAGGTGCCACTTATTGCAGACTTCCGTATTCTATTCTCAAACTGGGCACCAGAAAAAAATTAAAGAAAGAAAAAAGCTAGACTAGAGTAGAATCACAGAAACACAGAATTTGAGAGTTGGAAGATTCCCCAGTGGCCATGTATTCCAAGCCATACGCAAAAGAAATTCACACTCTAACATCCCTGACAGGCCCAGCCTCAGCTAGAAGACCTCCAAAGAAGGAGAAACCACCTCCTTTTGACTTCACAAAACACAAAAATTTAGAAGCATTTTTTTTCTGACATCAAACCTAATTTTGCCTCTTTGCAATTTCCACCCAAAGTAACTCATTCTCCCCTCTGGTACTAAACAGAACTAGTCCAGTCCCTCTTCCATGGGACAGCTGCTTGAATACTTAAAGATATTTATTGAATCTCTCCCCCTTCCCCAGGCTTCCCTTCTCCAGAATAAGCATCACTAGTTCGGTCAACTGATCTTCAGATGTCATAGACTCAAGGCCCTCAAGCATCCTGGATACTCTCCTCTAGATACCATCCAACTCATCAATATCCTAAAGTGGTGGCAACTGAGCACAGTGTTCCAGACAAAACCTGGTGTGGCCGGAGTATAGTGTGACCTTTTTATTCTTGAAAGTTATTCCCTTCTTAATGTCCATCAAATTTACTTTAGCTTCTTTGGCTAAAGTTGGATTTGAACCCAGAATTTCACAACTCCAAGTTCAATTCCCTTTCCACAGAACAATGTTTTCTTGAATGCTCAGTGTACAGAACAGAGATTGAACTCTCTTAGAAAAATCTACTAAAACACCCCTTTCCTCAAGTGCACAGGGAAATTGTCCATGAGACAAACCCATGAATCCAGAGTCATCCCCAATTATTGATATGACTTTGCAAATTAAACCAACAAATACTAGTTGGGTTGCAAAGGGTCACTATGCCCTTGGGCTCACTTGTATGAACATGAGTCCAGCAGGAGCAACTCTGAAACCACTGCAGTCCTGATTTATGCTGGCCTTCCCCTCCTTTTCACACACCACCCCCATAACAATTAACCTCATTTCAACCTGAGGTCCCTGATTAGCAATGGCCTGTTGTTTAAGTCCCATTAACATAGCTCCTGAGTTGCCCCATTCTCACTCAAATGGCCTCATCAATCCAGTCACCAAGGACTTAAGTTGAGGGTCCCAGCTCTTTAGTGAGCCCTGACTTTTCCTGAGAAGTAGAAACAGTCAGCCGGCAGAGTTAGTGTAAGCTCAATGTGGAAAACATCCTCCGGATTTCATCAGTTTGGGAAACAGACACAACAATCTTAGGCAAAAGAAGGGGAAAGGGGAGGGCAGGGTCGAGAGGATTTCCTAGTGTATTAAAAAAATTAAAATATGAATAGGTCAGTCATCAGCTCCATCACCTTATTATAACTGACTGTGTCTGATTAGCTTCAATTGGCCCATTTTAATTTTAGGATGCCTGAAGCCCTAAAGAGAAAAGATGAATCAAAGGCACCTGAATGATTTTACTAAACATTTCTTATTTGTTCTGCTTTCAAAAAAAATTAACAGTGTTTATTTTTCTAAATATAGCTAAATATAGACTTCTTAGTCTATCCATGACACTATTATAATTTATATCATAAGAGTGAGTGTATTTCATTCTTGTTAAATGATACTTACTGTTAGGCTGCTCAGTAGGTTTCATTTATTCATAATTAAAAATTGTTTAAGAAAAGTAAAAATTATTATTTCTCTTCCTGCTTTTTTAAGCACTTTGTTTCTAATTTCTACAAGGTAATGAGTGTTTATTTTGAAGCCAACTGAGATGTGACAGCTGGAAGAACCATAGACCAGACAGTTTCTTCACAAGGAAATCTTCTACCAGCTTCCTCTTTCCCCAAAAATATAGACTGTCCTAGAGTCCATTATGGACATCTTCATCATTAAAGCAGGTTTTAAACAAACTCTTTGTAACATAATAGAGCACATTAGTTGGGATTTAGAAAAGATGGGTTTTCTGCCCTAGAAATGTACATACTTTTTCTTACTATGACTTTCCAAGTTAAGAAAAAGCATGAAAATAATTTACAAAAAGAAAGATGTGTTTTTGCTAGCTCTTGGTTTACACTATGAATTTATGGAAACAATATAGAATATGTGTGTGTGTATGTGTGTATGTATGTCTGTGTATACATATATATATATATACATGTACATATATATACACACATATTAAATAAAGAAAACTGCAGCCTTGTTTTAAGACTCTCTCAAATAAGCATTCATTAAAGAGAATTCTGTCTCTTATTATCTCTGTGACCTTGGGCAAGTTATATAACCTCTCTTCCTCAGTTTCTTCATTTGTAAAATGAAGGGATTTTACCAGATGGCCATTTCAGTACCTCAAAGCTCTGAATTTATGAGCATATTATGAAAAACTAGTGACTATATGCCTGCCTGGTCCCTTGTTTAATATCAATATTTATTCCAAAACCTTACTTACCCTATGTAAATAATATTTAAGGTTCAATTTCCCCGTTCTATAATATTTGGGGACTAAAAATATTTTTGCATTCCAAAAGATTTTTTAAGTGTCTGTTAATTAATCAATACCCAGAATCATGGGATTAGTGCCAGAATGAATTTCAGATATTATCTCATCCTATTCCCTCATTTGATAGACAAAGAAACTCAGGCCCAGAAAAGGTAAATGACTTTCTCAAAGTTACACAGATTGGAAACTATAGAGCTGGGATTTGAATCCAAGCCCATGTCTCCAAATCCAGCATTCTTTCCACATCATCACACTTCCATGGAAAGCTTTGAGGAGAGAAAAAGTATGTTGGCAAATGGCTTGTTATTTTCAATTATTAAATAAAAACAGATTGTTGTTCAATCATGTCAAACTCTGCGTGACTCCATTTGGGATTTTCTTGGCAAAAATACCGAAGTGGTTTGCCATTTCCTTTTCCAGTTCATTTTACAGATGAGGAAACTGAGGCAAATAAGGGTAAGTGACTTGCCCAGGGTAACACAGCTAGCAAATGTCTGAGGTTGGATTTGAACTCAGAAAGCTGAGTCTTCCTGACTCCAAGCCCAGCACATTACTCACTGTACCACTTAGATGCCCCCCAAAAACCAAAAAGCACCAGAACTAAAATATCCCCCAAAATGGTACACAGAAATATATCCCAGAAGCGATTTTAAAATCAGCTCAATTGTGTGTCTTGAATAGTGTTTCAAAATATCATTGATATCTTTTATGTTAAAAGCAAAATTTACAAATTCAGCTAAATAGAGGAGTATTATTGTAGAGTAACATATGGCTAGGCCATGGTCCCATCTGATCTGTGGGGAAACTCTCTTTTTCTTTAGCAGTTTATATTTAGCTGGTTTCATTCACATCGCTTCCCTCCTAAGTTGGCAGGCACTTTTCAAACAGACGGTTTAGGAATATGTGTCTGTGCACACTGCTTCTAAGAGCTTCCCAGTTCTCTCTTCAATGTTTCTAAAAATGGATTTGCAGCGACACACCTGACTTTCCCTTCATTAGGCCATATTGCTCTCGCATGGTTCTGAGCACCCCTTCTTCAGAGTCAGCCAATGGTCAAGGCTGTAGAACTATTAAAAGACTAGTACTCAGGAGGGTCCCTAGTCTCCTGAGACCCCCCTTCCACCCAAAGGACGCTTGCACCTCATTCTGAAGTCAGAGGGACCAAGAAGGCACATACTGTTTTCATGTGTGACCTGGGACAACCTCAAACACTGGAGAAAATGAGCCCATTACCTCACTTAGGTATTTAGAGAACTTCTCAGAAATCTGTTTTCTGTAGAGCATGGAAGACCCTCTGCTACAACAAAAATAGAGGCAAAGGATCCAGAGTGCTTCCCAGATGAAGTACTGATTGGCCTTGTCACCTTTCAGCCTTTGCCAATATTCAGACCAGTATTTTAATTGACAGAAATTGTTTCTGTCCCCACCCCTCATAACAAACTTACTAAAAGATAAGTCTAAGTCTCATAGCACAGGCAGTATAGATAAATTGTGGTGTGTGTGTGGTTGGAGAGAATGCCCACATATATAACACCAGAAACTCAATCTAGTGATAACAGACATTTCTATAATGATATTAAATTTCTGGGGTACCTTATGTATACAGTTATCCCTTCCACATGGCCAGGGTTAGGATCTCTGAGCCCCAGAGATCTGGAAAAATCCACATAAAATATTTTGGTCCTCCCTTGGTACCAGAGAAGAAATCTGATTTTTTTTTATTTTTCTTTCATGGAGTGTTTAAAATACCTTATTGTAAAATTTGGGTTGATATTATACAATACTATAATATAGCTTATGCTTTTCTGAGTTTCTAAACTTTTTCTGTGTTGTTGACTGGCCTTCATATGTTATCTGCAGTTTCCACAAAACTCCTCCCAAATTCCCATTTGATTTCTTATGCCCAACCATGATATGTCAAAATAGCGATGGGGAAAGTTGCAGAGTGGAAGGAATAACTGTAGTGAAAACCAAAAGACCCAAGTGTAAGTCTGTGCATGTGACCATGGGCAAGTGAGAAATATGCTCAGTGCATCTGTTCTAAGACTGTAAGGTGCAGAGAAGGTTACCACTCGCATTGGTGAGAGTTCTCTCACTTGGGAGTTCCCCATACAGATAAAATCACAGGTTCAAACCCTATCCATATCTGATTTTATTTGAGCCTCACAGTAACCCTATGACTTGGTTTTACCTTCCCTGTTTCAAAGATGAGGAAACTGAGACTCAGAAAAGGTAGATCACTCAACTAATGAATGTCAGAGGCTGCTTGTGAAACTTCAGACTTTAACTCCAGCATTCTATCCATTGTTCCATGTTCCTGTTACATTACAGGTCTTTCTAAACCTCAGCTCATGGGTCTTTTGCCTCTATAAAATGGCAGTTCTCTCTACCAGTCCTTTTAGAATGCCCCTCACACACAAACACACACACTCACAAATGCACACGCACGCACGCATGCACACACATGCACGCACACACACGCACGCACACACACACACAGCATATGTGCGAAAGGGAGCAGGGTACTTAACTTGTGCTCTGAATCCTGGCCCCACTTTTTACCACAAAACAAGGGGACCAAAGGATTTCTAATTCTTTCAAGGATATTATTACAGGGAAACTGGTGAGGAAATCAGAAACCCAGAGGGAAAAAAATCCTTCTCCTCCTATTGTTTCTTGTGTCATTACCTTAAGACTCTAACCCCCTGCCTCAGTGGCCTCCTGTTGCTTCTTTGTTAACAGAAGAAACTTGTAGATGGGAAACAGATTAGTTTTCTCCTTTTGGGGAGCCTCGTTTACAGAAGGTCACAAACAGTTAAAGTAGACAACTTTTCTGAAGAAAATAAAACAAAGAACCAGTCCAAAATGTCTATTCCATTTATCTCCCCCCACCAAAAAAGGCAGCTAAATATCATTAAAAGTATGTCAATATAACATTTAATATACATTCTTCACATTTCAAAGAGGTAAAGGGTTGTTTTGTTTTGTTTTGTTTTTAGTCAAATCCCTTCCTTGACTCATTCTATCTCCTATCATACTAGCAAGCTTCAACCCTCTTATTTAAAAAAAAATAACTTTTTCTGTTTTAACCCTTTGGTCTTCTTTCTTCAAAGCCAAGAAAACACAACTTATATAGGGAAGAAGGGTGCCAGGGGGCATTTTTTTCTGTGCTTATGAAATCATGAAAAACCAACATTTCCCAAGTCAGAATTCAACTTTGAGAGAGAGAAAAGCAACACACCATGTTATTTAATTAAAAATTAACTAAGAAACAAAGATCCCTTGGATTTGGCCCTTCATTAAATTATCTAGCTGCTTAGTGAAGGGTGATGCCCCCGGGAAAGGGAAGAGAATAGCTTGCTTTATAGTACTTAGCAAAGGCTTATTCCAAAGTTCTTACTCCAGAGAGCAGGAGTTCCTTTTGGTTTCATGGGATCCTCTACACTGGGCCTCTTTATTCAAGTTGCAGGGTTTAGCTGCTAATTCAATTTTGTTTCTGAGGTACTTAAAATTCAGTAATGAAGACCCACCTAATGGGGGTATTATGTAGACTAATTAATGATTACAAAATGCCATGTAATGTCACATACAGTTATAGAGAATGCCAAATGCTATCATTGGATATGTTGGGCTCAATTAAGTTGGCAAATTTGTGGCACTTAGACTTGAGTTCTATATTTTATAGTAAATTTAGAATAAAGTTTCTGCCTTCTCCCCATTTTCCCTACTTTTCTAGTGAAGGGCTAATAATGTACCTATAGGTAAGCTATTTACACATCTGATACTATAACACAGGATAGTAACAATATAAACCAAATAATGACTAGACCATCCATAAAATCCCTTCTAAACCAAAATTCTCTGATACTATGAACCCACGAATGCTCCAACTAGGTTTGGATTCTAGAGATGAGTACCTAGTTTCTGATCCTACTTAAAACAGGTATGTGTTTACAAATAGACAAGTCACCTAACCTCCCCAAGACTTAGTTTCTCAAAATGTAAAATGAACTATATGACCACTGAGTTCCTTTATGTTGGTTCTACAATCCCGTAGTGTTACATGCTAGAGGCCTACTGCCCTTCAGGAGATGTAGGTTCAAATCCCAGTTCTGACACTAGATACATGACCATGTTCACCTATTTCTCTGAGTCTCTAACTTTCTCATCTTTTTTCTCTCCCAGTTCTGTTTCTGATTCTCCATCAGACCCAGCTCCCTTTTTGCTTTAGAACATTCCTCAGCACCTGTGGCCTTCTCATTCTGGAACATCTCTCCACTCTCCTTGTCTCCTTTTTCCATTGGTGAGTACCTCCCAGAAAGGTCCAGACCAGTCATCCTTCATTCCACTCCTGACTCTGTTTCTTAATCTCCAGACTTCATCTTCATGGCCCAGTTCAGGTACCTCTCCTATTTTTCATCTCCCTTTTATGTGTTGTCTTCTGTCCATCAGAAAGTAAGCTCCTCGAGGGTAGGGATTGTCATTCCTTTTTATTGTCTTTGTATTCTCTGTACTTAGCACAATGCCTAGCACATAGTAAGTGGTGAATAAATGTTTGAGTTGATGATATTTTACTACCCACTTCACCCTGTCGTAAGTAAAATTTTTGACCTTTCAATACAATAAAGCATAAATTCCTTGAGGGCAGAAAGTGTATTATCTATATCATTGTATCTCTTTCATCTATCTTTAGCAGAGCCAGGAGTGGAATGAAGGATGACTGGTCTGGGCCTTTCTTTAAAATGGAAGTTCTGGAAGGTATCCATCAATGTAAACATCTTAACTCTAGTATGTACTTGATAAATGCACATTGGATTACTGATTTCATCTGCGTACATATTCTGTCCACCATTACAGATTATAATCCTTCTATAATTTACTTGATTCTTTTCAAGAGTTACTGTTGTCCCAAAATTCATCACCTTAAAGCCAATTTGGCAGTGAATAAGTATCCCTGAAATTAGCTAAGCTAGTCTTCAGACAACAGACATCTAGTCCATTACTAGGTCCTTACATGAGGTCCTCCAGGCTTTGTAAAACTGCCAGAACTTGAGCTTGACTAACATAAATTTGGCTTGACTAACACAAAGTTAGACTCAAATTGATTTTCATGGTGGCAAAGAACTGGAAACTAAGGGTGTGATGAATATAATTCAACACTATTATAGCATAATAAATAATAAAGGGAATGATATCAGAGAAACCTCAGAAGATTTATATGACCTGAATCAGAGTGAATTAAGCCAAACTAGCAGAACGATTTATAGAATAATGACATCATACAAACAATTTTGAAAGACTTAAGAACTCTGATCAATGAGAAGACTGCTGATGATCTTTGCTCCCCATCTCCTGATAGAGAATAACTAAATATGCATTTTTGGACATGGTCAATGTGGGAATTTCTTTTCTTTGACTCTGTGTATTTGCTAGAAGGATTTAGTCTTTCTTTTATATTGGGGAGTGAAGGGGAGAGAATAAATGCTTTTTAATTGAAAATTCAAATGAAATGAAAAGAGTAAATATAAATAAAATAAGGTGGGAGAGAGCACACATAGCTTGAGCTATCAAAGAATACTGAATTGGGCCATGAAAAAACATGTTATTTCTAAGGGACAGAGATGAGAAAAGGGTAAATTCTAGGTATAGGGATTGCTTTGTGCAAATGGGCTGATGTGGGAGATAGAATATTGAGCTCGAAGAATAGATAGACATTCAGTTTGTCTGGAATACAGAGCACATGAAGGGGAGTCATACGTCATTTTTATTTTCATGCAGTTGGTAATACCTTAAATTATACCTTCCTTTGAAAATAAATACAAAAGACTGTCCATCTTGATTATCTTCTGGAATTAAGGACCAATATTTACGCCCACGCCCTTGCACAGTGTCTAGTATGTATCAAGAAATTGATAAATGTTTGCTAAATTTAATGAATTCGATTGAACTGAATCATTGATTCAGATAATGGTTTTTACCAGTTAGGACAGAAAACAGAAAAGTTGGGGCAGCTAGGTGGTGCAGTGAGTAAAGCACTGGCCCTGGAGTCGGGAAGACCTGAGTTCAAATGCGACCACAGACACTTGACACACTTACTAGCTGTGTGACCTTGGGCAAGTCACTTAACCCCAATTGCCCTGCCTCCCCCCCCCAAAAAAAAAGAAAAGGGGAAAGTTTCCCCAACTGTAATCCATGTAATTCACAGTATTAACTGAGAATCTACTAATCTTTCTATTAGGTACAGGGAAGATAAGAAGAGAAAAAGAGAAGACACACTGAGCTCTAAAAGATTACACTCCATCTCACCCTTTTCCCCCTGAGATGGGTTAAATATGCTTCTACCTGGAAAGGCAATAAGTCAGATGACCCCTTGAGGTACGTTCTAGCATTAAATCATGACCTTAACATGAGCTATAGCTTAAAGAACATGACAGTAACACATTGAGACTAGAGATCATTTCCTTTTTGTTCTTGTACCTTCAATGCAGTGCCTTATGCATAGTAAAGATGTTTCCAAATTTAATACATTTTCAAAGAACAAATATTTGCTGCCATGGAGGATATTATTAAGAAGAATGTACTTTAGCCTTTAAATAAAATGGCCTAAGAGGAATTTCATCAGTGTTTTGGTCAATGGCAAACATCATTGCAATAATAACATTACCTCCTAAGGTGACTACTTAAAGGGCAATTACTGACACAGTGCTAGAAGGAACTTCTAAAGTCATCTGATCCAACCACCACATTTTACATTTGAGGAAACTGAGGCCCCAAGAAGTTAAGTGATTTGCCAAGGACACACATCTAGCAAAATTCAGAGGCAAGATTTGAACCCACTTCCTTCTTCTAGATTCAGTGTCTTTTACATGCTTTGATGCTGGGGCACACACACTTGAAAGTATAACTTCTAGAACATTTTTTTAAATCAGCTGCACAGTTTTTTGGGAGTCCTTCCTAGTGGAGTGGAATTCAAGGTTTAGGGACATGATTGTGACTGGCTTTTCTTCATCCATATGTTCAGAGTAAGGAACAGTAATAGAGTAAATTACAAAGTTTCAGCTAATGCCCTCAATGAGTCCATACCTTGAAAAAGCTAATGTCCACTTAGGCAAAGGTAGGAATCCTATTGAATTATCTCAGGAGGAGGTTATTGTGATTGATGTCAAGGAAGAACCAAACTTCCTCCCAACCTGGAGAAGTGAATGAGACAAGGTCCTCTCAGCACCAAAATCACTCAAGCCAATGGAGAAAAGAAATGGATTCCAGGTGAGAATTCTCTTAGGGAGTTTTATATGACAAAAAGGGAGGAAGAAACCATTCATTTTCCTCTCTTCCCAGCTCTTCTAATGGCCTAAAGTACTACTATCCCAAAGTGTGCATCTGCACACAGACCAACATCTGCAAGTGATTGCCTCCAGGTGTTTGCTTGGAGAGCGGCACTGAGATTCAGGGCAAATTGGAACTCTAGGAGTACACATGAACCAAGAAAAAAATGTATAAACTGTTGCAAGGTGTATAGTTGGAAGAGAACAGAACTAGGAGTAAGGGCCTCAAACTTGATTCATTTTGAATTAAAGACAAGGGAAATTACTTCACCACATTTAGGAAGCTTTATTGTAATGTGAGGAATTCATGAAGATCAAGAATGAAAAATTAGTGGAATTCTCTCTCTACTTCTGCCTAGCTGAACTGCTCTTTATGCCAGTCATTTTTTATCAGTTATGACAACAGGTCTACATGCTTAAAGGTCCCAGAGGTGAAAAAAATTCCACCTAAGAATTTGAAACGATGGGTAACTTAGTGAATGATTACAGGACATATTACAGAATTTTTAAGGGATTCTCTCTATCCACTGATTTTTTTAAATTGCTACTGAAAAGCACAAAGAAAAATCCTATTCATAACCACCTGAATCCACTTACTAAACATATTTTAACCTATCAAATACCGTATAAAAATTCTCTAAATTATTAATAATTACCAAAAAATTAAAATTAAAATTACTCTAAGTACTACCTCATGCTCATCAGATTGGCAAAGTTGGCAAGAGAAGGAAAATGACAAATGCTGGTGGGGCTGTGGAAAAACAGATATATTAGTGCACTATTGATGGAGATATAAAATGGATCAGCCACTGTGGAACACAATTTAAAACTATACCCAAAATGCTATTAAGCTATGTATACCTTTTGACCCAGAAATACCACTAACTAGATCTATACTCTAAGGAGTTCAAAGAAAGAGAAAAAGGACTCATATGTACAAAAATATCGATAATAGCTTTTTTATGGTAGCAAAATAAAATTGGAAATTGAGGGGTTGCCCATGAATTGGAAAATGGCTGAATTAGTTATGGTGGATTAATGTGATGGAATATCATGAAATCTATGAAAAAGATGGCTTCAGATAAACTTGTAAAGACTGCATGGACTGAGGCAGAATGGAGTGAGTAGAACCTGGAACATAATTATACAATAACAATAATAATGTAAAACAACTTTGAAAGGTTTAGGGACTCTAAGCAACACAATGACCAACCATGGTTCTAGATGAAAAATGTTGTTAACCTCCAGGTGTCCAGATTGCAAGGTGATGGACTCAGAGTGAAGATTGAGTCTTATATACATACATACACATGTATAAATGTGTATGTACCTATATATGTGTGCATGTCACATATATAAACATATGTGTCATGTATGTAGATATTACACATGCATATCATCATGACAAATATGTGTGTGTCATATGGCATGGCTAAAGAGGGAATTTATTTTACCTGATGATATATATTTATAATGGGTTTCATTTTTCTGGCTTTCTCAATGGTGGGGAAAAATTTAGAACTGAAAATGAAATTTAAAAGAATAAATATTCTAATGATTTTTTAAAGACTGGCTTAAGTTTTAAAAATACAGATGAATAGTCGTCTAGTTATTCCTCTGAAGATCCTCAAATGTAGTCTTCCTACTCTGATGCATCTTCTTATGGAAATAATAAACCCAGATCCACAATCTAAAGTATCCTCTCTTAGATGATCATAATTTGCATATTTAAACATGTGACTGCCCACATTAAAACAAGAACAGGAACAGAATTCTAGTGTAATTCTGAGTTGGACAACAGACAAGCAGTATGATATAGTAGTCAATATGAAAGATTAGAAGCCAGAGAACCTGAGTTCATTTATAGCTCTGTTACAATTTGTATGACTCTGGATCTTTTAACTTCTCTATCTTAATTTCCTCATTTGTTGAATAAGATGCTTAGACTTCTTGGTTTCTAAGTCCCTTCCAGACATAAAATTATGATGTTATGATCTTTTGTTCTCTACTGACCTGTTCCTGGTTCCCCAAGAGATTTCAGGACTTTAATTTCTCCATTTGATTTTAAATGATATGGCCCCATGTTCTATAGAAGAGATTTAGAATAGACAGTAACAATGGAGTCTGGAA
Organism: Trichosurus vulpecula; assembly: GCF_011100635.1. Taxonomy (NCBI): domain Eukaryota; kingdom Metazoa; phylum Chordata; class Mammalia; order Diprotodontia; family Phalangeridae; genus Trichosurus; species Trichosurus vulpecula. Next base: position 262,448,140 of record NC_050576.1, read on the forward strand.
CCTAACTGCTTCCCTGGGGAAACAGATCTGAGAAGTGCCCAAGAGACTCTAGATTAACTGATCCTCTAATATACAATTTTTACAGCATATTTTCCTTTCTCTGACCACCCCCACAGAAATGCCCTTCATGCTTTTTGTGCAAAAAGTAGAAATAATTAAACTATTTAACATTAGAGATTTAAATTTTAATTTCAGAGCTAGAAAAGGACCTAGAGCTCATCCAGTAGAGTGACTTCATTTTACAGATGAAGAAACTAAGGCCAAGAAAGGCAATTGTTTGTTTTGTATCTCTAGCATTTCTGTTCACTTGTCTTAAATAGCAAATTCTTTATCTGTTTTCTGAAAAAGAATAAACCAAGTAGGTATGCTGGTAAATATTCAGTAACCAGTGCTCTGGAAAAAAATGTGAAAGACACACTTTTAAACTTAATCTGCATTAAAATTTTCTCCATCACTTTTTAAAGTCTAGATAATCAAAAAACAATAATCCGAGCCCTGATTTGTAGTATCTGCCAATTTCCAAGGTACTAATGCTCACACTAAAAATTTAACAATCAGCTCTCCTGAGCCTGTTAGAGCTGGCTCTAGCAGACCCTCATTCCCCAAACCATAAATACACATTTTAAATGTCCTCCTCCTGCCTGTAGTAGGAGAGATGATTTAGGGGTAAATGGAGAAACCAGAGTCTCTACTAAGCTGAGATGATAAAATAGGAAAATTCAGGGGGAACCATCCCAGGATGTACTTCCTTCTCTATCTTTATCTTACATAAGACCGTATCTTCTTCCAAGGATAGGAATACTCCTCTTCCAGCAGCTTAGCAAGCGCATGGCATATACCAGGGCATACTTCCTCTCCTGGCAGTTATACCTCAGGTTACCTTAACTCCAGACCCTACTACCAGTTGCCCTAGGCTCCAAAACTGCTAGTTACAGCTCTGATTGAATCACTTCTCTGTCTAACAAAAAAATTCAGATTGCTTTTTATAATTCAACCATAATATCTATCTTCCAAAAGGCATGATAAATAGCACATTTATCTCTTAAACAGCAATTCAACATATAACTTGGTCATTCTCTTTTAGAGGAAGTACAGATACACATCTTTGAAGCTAATGTAAACTTGGCTGAATCTTATATAATACTTGTTTAAAAATATTTATTTTTAATTAGGAAAGAGCATAGTATTTTTATTAATTAATTTATATTTTTATAATTGTATAATTATTAGAGTTAATTAAATTAATTTTTTTAATTACAAAAGAGTGTAATTTGTGACCAGGGACTTAGCAAAATTTTAACCAACTATAAAGAAAGCTCAGATAGAACTGAAAATTGACTCTTAGAAATCTGGAATTAGATGGCAGGCATGCCACACAGAGATGTCAAGTTCTGAATAGCTATCTCCTGAGTGCTGAGCCACCTTAGTTCAAAATAGCAAGAAAACCAAGTATAGAGTTAAGACTTTTGTGGAACAAGAAACGTTTATTTCTTTGCTGAATTTATCTTAATAATTGGAAAGTATTTCAGTGTAAACACTATCAACCCAGAAAGTGAAATACATTTGGGACAAGTTTTGTCTTTTGCAATGACACATTCAGTGACTTTATTCTAAAGTAATACTGCAACAAATATGGCAGACACATTTAAGATGATTCCCATAATGCATCCTAGGCACCCATCATACCAAATAAAACTCTTCATTAATTCTCTTGTGAGAAAAACTTCTTTCCCAGAAATATTTTCTAGGTATAATCATGAACTTAAGGAGTTCTTTTTGGGAGAAATGTTTTTCTTATGATTGAATCAGAGGATCTGAGCATTCCAAAGGAACTCTCTGGTCCTCTCGTCTGACTCCCATTTGAAATGAAGTATAAAAGATGCTACTGAAATAACTTAACTTAGCAAAACTTTACTATATGACTTCTATATGCAAAGATGCTGTGCCAGGCACTGGGGAACAAAACCAAAACTGAAACAGTCCTTGGCCTCAAGGAGCTTACACTCTACTAGAGAAGATACAAGGTATTTATGTACAAATAAATACAAAGTCTATGCAAAGAAAGAGGCAGAGAGAGAGAGAGAGAGAGACAGAGACAGAGACAGAGACAGAGAGACAGAGACAGCAACAGAGACAGAGACAGAGATAGACACAGACAGAGAAAGAGAGAGACAGAGACACAGAGAGACTGAGAGATGGAGAGAGAGACAGATACAGAGAGAAAATTGACTCCTGGGGAGGATAAGGAAAGGCTCTGAGATGTTCTTAGAGGAATGGTAGGATTCTAAAAGACAATCTATGCAAATGTACAGAGGCCAGAGAGGGAATAGAGATAGAATGTTATGTATTCAGAAGAGAGAGTAAACCAACTTGATTGGAATTATCAATATATGAATAAGCCTAGAAATGCAGATGGGAGCCATAGTAGAAAGGGCGTTAAAGGCCAAGCTTAGGATTTTACATTTTCTTCCAGAGGTAAAAGGAAGCTCCTGAAGCTTTCTGAACAGAGTTTATTAAACATGGTTTAATTTGTATTAGGAACATTAATTTACTAGCTTTGGAGAGGACAGATTAAAGGAGAGAAAGACAGTACTAGCAGGGAAGTCAATTAGGAAACTATTATAATAGTCTACAGAACATAAAAAGGGCCTGAACTAGGGTATTGGTTGTGTGAATAAGAAGTAAGAGAAAGACGCAAGTGATGCTATAGAGGTAGAAGAGGCAAGACTTGGTGACTCTTAGGATTCAGATCAATTCAATAAGCATTTATTAGGAACTGACTATATGAACAGGCAGTTTTCAAAGGAAGAAATTAAAGATATCTCTAGGTATATGAAAAAGTGCTCTAAATCACTACTGATCAGAGAAATGCTAATCAAAACAACTCTTAGGTACCACATCTCTCCTGTCAGATTGGCTAACATGACAAAACAGGACAATGATAAATGCTGGAGAGGATGTGGGAAAATTGGAACATTGTTACATTGTTGGTGGAGTTGTGAACAGATCCAGCCCTTCTGGAGAGCAATTTGGAACTATGCCCAAAGGGCTATAAAAATATACATAGCCTTTGACCCAGCAATACCACTTCTAGGGCTGTATTGTAAAGACATCACACAAGGTGGAAAGGGACCCGTATGTACAAAAATATTTATAGCAGCTCTTTTTGTGGAAGCAAAGAATTGGAAATCAAGGGGATGCTCATCAATTGGGGAATGGCTGAACAAGTTGTGGTATATGAATGTAATGAAATATTATTGTGCTGTTAGAAATGGGGAAGATACAGACTTCATAATAACCGGGAAGGAACTACATAATATGATGCTGAGTGAGAGAAGCAGAACCAGGAGAACATTGTACACAACCACAGACATATTGATTCTGTGATGTCCAACTTTGAGAGACTTGGCTCTTCTCAGCAATACAAGGTTCAAAGACAGCCAAAAAGGTCTCATGATGGAAAGAGCTATCTACCTTCAGATAAAGAACCATGGAGTATGAATGCAGATTGAAGGAAACTATCTGCTCTCTCTTTTTTTTTTCTTTTTCTATATATTTTTTGGTTTTGTTTCTTCTTTCTCATGATTCACTTCATTGATCATGGTTCTTCTTTATGACTTGACTATTGTGTAAATATATTTAATGCAAAGGTGTATGTAGAACATGTATTGGGTTCCATGCCATCTTGGAGGGAGGGGGGAGGGGAGAGAGGGGAAGAAAATTTGGAATTTAAAAACCTGTGGAACTGAGTGTTGTAAACTAAAAATTAAAAAAAATCTAAATAAAAAAAGAAGCTACTATGGACCAGATATTATGCTGGGCCCTGGTGATATAAACTCAGAAACAAAAAAATCTTTCACTTCAATTATCTTATATTCAACTAGAATGAGGTAGCATGGACATAATACTAAAAAACAAAGAAAGCACACACACACAAACAAGAAGAAGAGCCAAGTAACCTTTTGGGGAAGGACTATGCACTACTAACTCAACCAGGAATTTTCTTCTTCCTGGAAGAGGAAGTAAAAATTGAATTGAGCTTTGAAAGGAATTAGGTTTTTTCCAAAAAATCGAAGACAAAAAAAGTGATCCAGGCATGGGCCACAGCCTATGAAAATGGGCAGAAATGGAAAAGGGAATGTCATGAATAGGAAACAAGTAGGCCAGTTAGCTGGGATATAAACTTCAGAAATGCTAATATGTAATCACCCTGAAAAGATAGGTTGGAACCAAGTTGCCAGGGCCTTTAGATACCCAATGAAGGAGTTTGTATTTTCTCTTAGAGCCAATAGGGAAATCCTGAAACTTTTTGAAGAGAGAATGACCTAATGAGACCTATGCTTTAGAAACATTGGGGATGTGTTAGAGAGGGAAGAAGCTAGATGCAGACTGACATATTAGGAGGAGATTTTGATAGTTGAAGCAAGGGTTGATGAGGAGTTGAATTCAGGTGGTATCCCTGACAATGGGGACTATAGGGTGATATAAGAGATATTGGGATCCTTGAGAGTCTAGGACCTCGAAAAACATTCAATATGGGGGAGGGGGAAGGGGAAGTGAGTAGAAGAATGGTAGTGTCCTCCACATAAACAGGGAAGTTAAGAGGAAACATGGATTTAGTTGAAAGAATAAATTCTATTTTAGACATAATGAATTTAGATTCCAAAACATCATTTTGGTGAAAGGGAGCATGGTACAGGGGGGAAAATATAGGCTCTGCCATCACCTTGGCTCTACCATGCATGATCTGTGTGACGTTAAACAACTAACTTCCCCCGTCTGGATGTAGGTTTCCTTATATGCAAAATGAAGGTTTTGGGTGAAGATGAATTCAAAGGAGCCTCTCAGTTCTATCTTTGAGAAGTGATAGAAGGTAATAAAGTGGAGGTACCAAGTATGCAAGTCATTTTCTTGGAGTTTGACTGTAAAAAGGAAAGGAGATTCATGTAACTTGAGGGTATACTTATAGGAGTAGGTCAAGTTTGTTTTAATGGATGGCGAAGTTCTTGGTATATCTGTAGACAGCAAGCAGGAAAAGAGCCAGTTTTTGAGGAGAAAGTGAAAAATGAGGAAAGCAAGGGGATGATTATGGCCCCTAAGGAGACAGAAAAGGACGAGGGTCAAGTAGGAAAGTTGGGCTTGACCATGGCTGTGGGAAGATTGAGAGCTGGAAGGAATCTTTGATGCCATAAAGTCCAACCCTCTTATATTATGAATGAGGAGACTGAGGCAGAGAAAGTTTAAGAGACTTGCTTCCTGTCATACAGCTAAAACGTATGCGAAGTACAATCTGAACTCAGGGCTTCCTGACATCAAATCTAGTGTTCCATCCATTATGATTACATGGTATTGAGGAGATTTAAGCTGCAGCGTTAGGGATAAGATGGCATTCATAGCAGGTGTTCCTATTTATTTGTTTGTTGAATGTTCATTTGTTTTCAATTAACAAAAAAAAATCTATTCTCCCTACTACCTTGAGAAAAACAAATAGGCCAGGTTAGGGAAAGACTGGGCAGGGCAGGGAAGGACAGCAAATGTAAGGGAAGAAATAAGGCTAGGAAGCCCAAGACATGGAAAGAGAAGGAAAGATAGGAGGTTATGGTCAGTAAAGGAATTCTGAAGTTACAGATTAAAGTATAAGACAGGCATGAGGGAAACAGAGGAATTGAGAATTATTATAAGACTGCAAACCAAGGTGACTGGAAGGACAGTGGTACCTTCAACAGAAAAAAAGCAAGATTTTCCCAATTCTTCTTAATTCTGGTCCCTTCCCTCTGTATATTATTTCCAATTTGTCCTGCACATAGTTTATTTATACATGGTCATTTTCATGTTGTCTCCCTTATTGAACTGTGAGCTCCCTGAGGGCAGGGACTGCCTTTTGTCTTTCTTTAGGTAGGTCCTTAATAAATGCTTATTAACTGAATGACTAGAGGATGACTGTTTTACAGAGGAAAGATCATGAGCTCAATTTTGGACAAGTTGAGTTTGAGGCGCTTCCAGGGAACTAAAGTGAAACTGTGCAGTAAGTGTGGGCAAAATGATTCAGGAGAAAGCTTTAGGGTGGATGCAGAGATTTGTGAGTCATCTGCACTAAATAAATGCTGGTGGACTGAGGTGAAACTTGAATCTATGGCTGTAGATGAGGAGAGAGAGACAGAGACAGAGAGAGGAGAGGTTAAATGAGAGCCCAAGAGAGTCTCAAAGGATATCCACAGAAGGATAAATATTTGAAAAAGCAGATTGAGAAGGATGAGCAGGGGAGGTTGGAGAAGGAACAAGAAAGAGTAGACCGACAAAAGTGACCAGAGGAAGGGCTGTCGAAAGCTACAAAAAGGCCAATGTAGAAACTACAAGTAGTATAGCAGTTAAGAGATCACTGAAATTGTTCTGTGGTTTGAATCTATTTCAGAATGGGTGAGGAAGAAATGGAAACATTAAGTATAGAAGACTCTGTATTTTTTTTACTGAAGACATTATATCTGGAGGAGACAGTCAAGTGAAGGGTACTTAAGGATGGAGTAGAAAGGAACTGTTCATGATTTTAGACAATGGACAAGAATGAAGAGGAAGAGATTGGAGATGAGAAAAGAAAGGGAATGAACCAGGATACAAACCTCCAGAGAAGATAGGAAGAGATGGGCTCACATGCTTAAGTAGAATGTTTGGCCTTAGCAAGAAGAATATCCCTCTATGGGGTGTTAAGGAAGGACTAGCCTCTCTGGTGTGACAGCTTGCCAAGCACCCTTTCAGGGCTGCTTATCTACCTTTCCCATCTACCTTCACCCAGCTCTCACCTGTGGTTCCAAGCACTTACAGCATGCATAGTAGCCACACCCCAGTAAAACCTTCTTGGCAAACAGCTAAACCAAGCTGAGCATAACCAACAGGCCTCAAATCCTTTGGTAAGTTTGGGGGATGTCCACCCCAAGTGCATGAATACTGCCAGTGAAATGGGCAGATAAGAACAATTTGTTCCAACAGCCATGAAGGCAGCTGAAGCAGGTGCTGTGAAGCACTTCGAGCTTGGCCAGACATCAAAGATGCCAAGGTCATCCTCTGCATCGTGGGCCTTGCGGTTGCCCTGACTTTTGTCTTACCACAGGACTTTGATGACTCTAGAAGAGAGAATGACTTTTTGCAACTCTGCCTCACTTAAATCTCATTCACTTGCAAGACATCACCCTGTGATGTCATTGGTCCTCTTTGAAAATGAAGGACAAACAACAGAGACAGGAACAAAAGAGCAGAGGTGTAGAAAAAAGTATAAAAAAGTAACTACATTCATTTCCTAAACTTAAAACATTCATCAAATGAAAAAGCAAGAACTTCATATGAGACACACAGAAAAAACAAACAGTAGATAAAATATTTTCAAGTGAGTCTTGATATCCATCCTATTTAGAAAAATTAGCGGAAAAGGCAGATATGATATAACATTTTATTTTCCCATATATTTGGAAAATGCCTACAATTTCTATGACTTCTCACTCAGATGCATAAACTTTCTTACTATTTCCTGGGCTACAAAAAAATATGCAAAGCTAAGAAGGTGAATTACCTGATAATAGGTAAAATGAATAAAAATTGCTAAAAAAAAAAAAAGATACACCTTTCTGTCCGACATCTTAGCTTGGAGGCGGCAGCACCAGGAGTTCCTTGAGGCCTCACCACGCCGCCCAAGGACGATAAGAAGAAGAAAGACGCCAGGAAATCGGCCAAGAAGGACAAAGATCCCATGAACAAGTCGGGGGCAAAGCTAAGAAGAAGAAGTGGTCCAAGGGAAAAGTTCGACAATCTGGTTCTGTTTGACAAAGCAACATACGACAAACTCTGCAAGGAGGTCCCCAACTATAAACTCATCACCCCTGCAGTAGTCTCAGAGAGACTGAAGATCCGGGGTTCTCTAGCCCCAGCAGCCCTCCAGGAACTGCTTAGTAAAGGTCTGATTAAGCTGGTTTCCAAGCACAGAGCACAAGTGATATATACCAGGAACACCAAGGGTGGAGATGCTCCAGCTGCTGAAGATGCATAAAATGGTCTAACATTTTTGTGTATATTTTCAAAAATAAACTTATTGGACTAAAAAAAAGATACAAAGACATAAATGGGGAATAGCTGTCTTGGTCAAACAGGTAATAGAAATAAAGACCTAGAATCATAGACCTAGAAAGGGGAGGAATCATTTGTCCAATCCTCTCATTTTTTCATATGAGGAAAATGGCACCCAGAGAGGTTAAGTGGTCATATAGGCAGAAAGTAACAGAGCACGAATTTGAATTCAGATCCTGTGACCCCAGCTTCAGTACTCTTTCCACAGTACTAAGGTGACAACACTGAATCAGCACTAAAGCTCCAGGCTATGTGGAAATCAAATTAAAAATGACAGAGAATCCAGGAATTACTTTCAACTGCCACATCTCTATCAAGAGTGACTTGTTTTTTTGTGCATGGAGCACAATCTCATAATCAGTAACATGAGGTATCATTGGATGTACAATTGGAAAAACACAAGGATGTGCCAATGCTCCAAACATTGGCACTGTCTCAAACATCACGATGATGCAGTAAGACATTAGTAACACCCAATTAATGTGGCTTAGAAGTGGTATGATGAATTATGGCTGTGAGATGGATTATCATCCAAACAAAAGCACAAAATAACATAGAAAATAGCATGTGTTTCAAAATATAACAATATTCCTGAAAAGTCAGATTAGCATAATAGCATATCTTCAACATGATGATAGCATAGTTTCAGTGGGAAAGTCACTTCTTCACAGCAATGGTGCTAAAATCTTAGGGAAATAATTTTCTACCACTAGATCCATGGTGCTAAACATGGTATTAAATTTCCCTTTAAATGATACAGAGATTCTCTGAAGGCAAAGTAAGGAGAGATTTACACTTCCCTTAAAAGTGGGAATTTGCAGAGAAAAAAAAATATTCCACATAACAAATGTTATAATACTGACTGCTTAGGAACATACTCCAATAAACCTGTGGCATCTTCACTGTGTATACTTCAGTCATACAGATCCTAAACTATTGAAAACAGTGACAAAGAGTCAACCCCACTAAGTAGGAATTATAATCATGCAACTGACAGATTTTTAAAAAAATTTTCACTTTGAAATCTGACACTGAATTATGTGACCTCATAGGAACAGCCAATAACTGCAGCCCTGACAACTGGTAAAATTCGGGGCTAAGTTTTTAAAAAAATTCAGTACTCTTTCCTCACCTAATGAATGTGTAATAAATTCTCGCACATTTGTAAAATTGAACTAATATGTATTACACTCACTACCTCAGAAGATGGTGGGGAAGAAAGTGCTTTTGCATACTATAAAGTAATATATAATGTGTCTGCAATGTGTTCGCACTTTGGCTAGTACCCAATGTTTCTCTGTAGTTCTGGGTAGCAATACAGGTAAAATTACATATATGCATGAATGAGATATAAAATATGAGTTTCTAGAAAAGGCCTGCCTAGTTTCCCCAGTAACAATAAATGTCCTTGCAGCTTCTAGATGGATCTTAGATAGCACCTAGTCTACGCCATTAGTGTGGTGACTTAGCTTGTCCAATAACACACACCCAGTGGGGGCTCAGCACTTAGAACCAGGACGTGTAGATTCCATTTCTATCTTGGTCATTCACAGAGAGACCATTGACTTTGGAATCAGAGAACCTGAGTTCAAATTCTTCTTTCCCTTGCTACCTATGTGACTTGGGGCAAGTCATTTCAAGATTCAGTTCAAGTAACACAAGAAGGCCTTTCCTGGCTCCCCTCTTCCCACAAACTAATAATGCCTAGTCCTCTAAGGTTACTCAAATTATCTTGCATGTACACCTTATATACATAGTATCTCTTCTATTAGAATGTAAGCAGCTTGAGGGTGGGGATTTATTTTGTAACCCCAGAGCTTAAAACAGTGTATGGCACAAAGGAAGACCTTAATAAATGCTTATTAACTGATAGGTTGATTTCACTTCTCTCATCAACAGTTTTCTCATAAGTACAATGAGGACACTGAAATGGATAACTTGTAAGATGCCTTCTCATCCTAAATTGATCCTTAGGCTGTTAGAGCCAAACTAATAACCTTGTGAGGTCCTTATCATAAATTGCTTTGCCATTGGGTTGTTTTTGTGCTTATCAGCTCTAATACTGAATGGAATGCAGGATCAGGGACTTGTTCATTAACCATTTATCTGATGAATGAAAATGGAAAAATGATTATCTATTATACAAGCAATTAGCTATTTCTTACAGTGTTTATACAGAGTCCAAAAAAAACCTCATCCCACCATTCCCAGAAAAGAAACTGAAGCTGGCGGGGAAATGACTAATCCTAACTGCCAACTGTTATACAACATAGAATCAAAAACTCTCAATTTGGGAGGGGGGGTATTTTTTTGCATTTTGTCTCCTTTTACTTTGTTTTATCTAATTAAATTTTATTTTTCCAGTCAATGAAAATCCATCTGCTCCTACCTCCCATCCTCCCCCTTGAAAAAAAGAAAAACAAAACACCTTGTTGCAAATGTATAGTCAAACGAAACAAATTCCTTCATTAGCCATGTCCAAAAATAAATATGTTTCCATCTATACTCTATGTCTATCACTCTTCAGGAGAAGGGTAACACAGATCATAAACAGTCCTTTGGAATTGTGGTTGGTCATTTCATTGACCAGAGTTTCTAAGTCTTTCAAAATTGTGTTTACAAAATTGTTATTGTAGAAATTGTTCTCCTGTTCCTTCCTACTTCACTCTGCATCAGTTCATATAGGACTTCCTAGGATTCTCCGCAACAATTCAACAATTCTTAAAATATAATTCAACTACATCATAATTATTTACCATAACTTTACATACCAACACTCAGCCATTCCCCAATTGATAGGAATACCCTGCTTCCAACTTTTTGACACTATAAAAAGAGCACTACAAATGTTTTAGTACACATGGGTCCTTTTCCTCTTTGATCTCTTTGGAGCATAGTGCTATCACTGGGTGATAGACACACACAGTTTAAAAGCTTTTTGTACATAGTTCTAAATTGCCTGGAACTCTTTTGTTAAGAGGAAGTTTCATTCTTATTTAGTTTTAGAGCTGATCCACTCACTTCTCTTTTGATTTAACTGTTTTCCCTTCCCACTCCCCCATCCCCATTATTTCAAAAGACTTAAAATTTGGTTCATCATTAAGGAGCTATGACGGGGGACAGAAAGTTATGGCAAAGCCCATGAAAAATAGGAAATAATGATGAACTTCTTGAAAGAAACATAGCCTTTAACCCTTCAAAGACCTGTAATTTTGGTGATAAGTACTTCCTTCATCAAATCTTATTGAATGCTGGAGAGGATGTAGGAAAATTGGAACATTGTTACATTGTTGGTGGAGTTGTGAACTTATTCAAGCCATTCTGGAGGGCAATTTGGAACTATGTCCAAAGGGCTATAAAAATGTGCATACACTTTGACCCAGCAACACCACTTCCAGGGCTGCATCCCAAAGAGATCATACAAGTAGGAAAAAGATCGGTATGTACAAAAATATTTATAGCAACTTTTTTGTGGTGGCAAAGAATTGGAAATCAAGGGGCTGCCCATCAATTGAGGAATGGCTGAACAAGTTGTGGTATATGAATGTAATGGAATACTATTGCGCTATAAGAAAAGAAGAGCAGATGGACTTCATTATAACCTGGAATGGCCTATATGAACTGATGCTGAGTGAGGGGAGCAGAACCAGGAGATCATTATACACAATTACAGATACATGGTATCTGTAAATACTAACTTTCTTAGACTTGACTCCTCTCATCAATGCAAGGTTCAAAGACAGCTCCAAAAGACTCATGATGGAAAAAGCTATGCACATCCAGAAAAAGAATTATGGAATCTGAATGCAGATTGAGGCAAACGTTTTGCTCTCTTTCTTTTTTTTCCTTCTTTTTTGGTTTCATTCCTCCTTTCTCATGATTCATTCCATTGGTTATAATTCTTCTTTACAACTGTATTATTATGTAAATAATTTCAATGTGAAGGTATATGTAGAACCTACATGCTGTCTGCAGGGGAGGGAGGAAAAGAAGGAGGGAGAGAAAATTTTTAACCCAAAAGCTTTGGAACTGAGTGTTGTAAACAAAAATTAAAAAAAAAATAAATTTATTTAAAAAAGGAAATCTCCTTGTAGCTTCATTAAGTGATCATTCAAAGTTATTGTGGACAAAAAATACCACCCTGATGGTGACTCTCCCCAAACTAATCTGGTCATTGGACAACAGGTATACAGTGCACTGCTGGGCTGCTATTCTAAGGTCCTACACTGATGTCTCTTCATTGTGCAAGGGTGATTCTGCTCCCATCCGCATTCAACACAAATGAATTTAACTCATGTACTAAAGCTCCCAATTATACCTCTTGCCCTCCCTAGATGTTAAGTAGCTAATGTGATTGGCTAACAGTGAATAATAATTTGGATGGATCAACAGGAGCTTAGTAAAATGTTGGGATTTTCTATGAAGCATAGATTCGAACTAAAATACCTCTTTTTTATGTGTTTGGTTGGGTCCAGGTACAGTCCTGCTTAAAGACAGGGGGATAAAACATGTGTCCTCAGACAGTCCAATCCATGCCAGCACCTCAAGTATAAATAATGCTGGCACTCAAGGCCTGTTTGAGCATTGATTGATTCAAACCAAGAACTCAGATTTTACACAACAGTAGATGGTGATGGGCAACTGTTTGTTTCCACATTTTCACAAAAAAAATAAGCAACTTTTCCACCATTAATATACTAGGGGAAATTTTAACCTATAGAGTAGCAAAAGCAAATGTTTACAAGTCAATGAATAAAAAGGTATTTATTACATGCTTGCTATGCTCCAGGCACCATGCTCAAACTTGGGGATGCAAATGCAAAAGGATACCAAGTCCCTGCCCCAAAGAGGCTTCTAAATGGGAATATTCCAGTGGGGTAAAAAATATCCATAGGAGAGTGTAAGCCAAAGAGCTGTGTTTTGGTCTGGAAAGCCACAGGATTGTCAAGTGGAGTGAAAGGCCACCTGATGAACATAATCTTTCCAAAAATTGAGAGTTCATTTGATTTCTGTCTCCAGAGTACTAGGAGGAAAGTGGGTGAGGTGGGGTTATAGAAAATGGCCAGAGATCAAGGTGATGGTCTGGGGACCCAGACTGTCACCAGTTAAGATTTCAGGACCACAGGATGGACAGTGGAAAGCCTCATCAAAGGTAGAACAAGGAGTCAAGTCAGAGGGAAGGTGGAAATGCAGCAGAAAAAAAATAAATAGCATCATAGTGAAATTTTGAAATCTTAAAGTAAGTTGGCAGCTGATACATTTGTTTTCAATGAACCCAGCAAGCATATCATCTAAAATATTAATGAAGATTTAAGGTTTTTAACTTCAGAACATGTGTAAAGGTCCTCCACTAGTATTTTTCAATGAGTATTAGAAAGTACAAACTCTAATGCTGCCAATGTGGAAAATGTTGCATGTAAGATCCTATCTTACTGTTGCATCTTTATTCAACATCAACTTCCAGATGGGAACTATTTTTCATGGTTCATAAAGCCAAATCCAGCTGCTGCATTTGGACCTACATAAGGAATCCACATTTTATTACCTTCACGGTGCTTATAAAACAATGGCTGCTCTTTCCTTAGTGGTGACTATGGCACACCTCACATTTTGCAGCGCCCACCAGAGACCCCGAATTTTCCCAAAATGTATTTTTATGGTTGATTGCCTAGCTGTGCTGTGTAATAAGATCCCAGGTTTACAACATTTTCCAAATAGCCAACATAACAATGAAAAAACGATCTCAAACAATCACCATAGATTCAGTGAATTACCCAAAGTGTTCATACCATTTCCTATTCAATCCACAATGGTTATTAAATACTTCTGTAATCTTAGCTTTATTAAGAGACAGGAAGTGCCCAGTTTCCTTTCCCCTCCCCCTCAGCTAATCTGACTCTTTGATGGTCATGCGTTAGGAATAACCATGGGGTTTCCACCAAAGCATAGTCTTCCCACAGCTAAAAGGAATTAACCCTGTCAAGTCTCAAAAAGAGAATGCATCTCATTGTTAGGATGGGAATACATTTAAGATGTATATTTAAGAAGTAATCTATAAATACAACAGCTATGTTAAAATACCTCTAATGAAAGCTTTGGACATTTTCTTAAGAGTAATTAATTTAAAAATCATTTTCAAGAAAGGACTACTATTCAGCTTGCAAAATTATTTCGTTATGCTTTTATTGCTAGATATTGTAGCTGTGAAACACTGCATGTCTTCTCACTCCCATTCATTAAATACTTTTTAAAAATTCCCAACTTCCAATTCAATTTGTCTATTCTTTTTGCCAAAAGACAAAAAATCCTGATGAGAGAGAAGAGGGAAATGAAATAGCCAAGTCAGTACTCAGAGAGTTAATGCAAGAGTATGACAGGGAAGCAAGTTTGCTGTGAATTGGAAAGCACAAACTATAGTAAACCACTGGCTAATCCCCACCCTGCTGAGTGGCTTCCCCAGAGGTCTGATCCAGGGCCTGCCAAAGCCTCTTACACATACTGAGGCAAAGCTTATTTTCAGCAGAATTCTCTTCCTGAAGCTACCACCACATGGCTGCCTCCTAGCCTCCCCTAACACTGTCTCTCTATTTGTGTTTCCTGCTGTTTATATTTACTTGTCCCCAAAGCCACAACAGCTCCCAAAACAAATAGTTGGGATTGCAATGCTTTCTATCAAGGCAGAGAAAATGCTTCATCCTCCTCTTGTCCCCTACCTCGATGGGGCAAATATGCTTTTAATATCAATTGATCATTATGACCCAGTCCCCTGAAACACACACTGAACACCAGGTCCTATCATCATCACTACTCCTTCAGAAGCATACTAGATTGGGGACATAGTCCCGAAGGTGAGTAACTGGGGATTTATAAAAAACATGTCTGGACCCTCCACTCACTTCTGTTTGTCTGATCCCAATTGATATTCTGGTTGGTTTTATACTGCAGTTTTCTTGACCTTTGTAAAGAGACCAGGTTGATTTTTCTGATAGAAGTTTTAGGGGCAAGCTCTTATGAGATCCTCTTTTTTTTAAACAAAATAGCATTCAGCTGCTGTCGGTAAGGTGGTTCTTAGGTTTTTTATTTTATTTATTTTGAGCTCAATCTGACTCATTCTCCATCAAAATAGGATTATGTCCATTATATTTGTATCTCTAAGTAGCCTGTAGGAGTATCTTTAGTGATTCCAGGACAAGGATGTCACCTAAATCCTCTAATGTAATCTGACAGAGGTAACTGAGTACCTGCAAAAGAAAAGAGAGAGAAAGAAAACAGATAGAAGATTAGCTTAAACGCAAGTATGAATGCAAAATCCAAATACAGGCTTTCAATCTTGTATTGCATAGAGCTACAATGTTCCAGGCATTAGGAATGACTGGGTGGCAAGTGCATTTCATATTTCATTTGAAACAGTATTATGAAAATCCCAAAGACATTTTAAATTCATTTTTCAACATGTATTTAAAACATCACATGGGTTTCTTTTTTATCTTGCCTCTCCACCTAGACTGAAATACAAAGAAAATTGTGGATTCAGATATAATTTAAAATAAAATTTGCATATTTTATTATTGTGCGAGGATGTTAGATTTTTCCACGAACATATTACATAGCTTGATTTTTTAACATTTAAGGGGGGAAGGGAAGCTATTTATAGGGCTAAAATTTGACTTGCTGCAGAATTCAAAATTCTCTTTGCTTTTTTTCTGCCGGGGTTGTACTCTCCCCAGTCTCTATAGTCAAAGCTAATCAGAGTTGAGGCTTAAAGCAATTATCCAGTAATCCAGATTTGGAGCCTGGATTATGCCTAGAAGACCAACCGCTCTCACTCTGTGACAGTCTTTTTAATCCTTGATTTAAGCATTCTCTTCCCTCCTTTCCTCACCCCTTACAGAGCTGGAGCATTAGGGGTTGCTGCACTTTCTCATCCTAAAAGAGAATCCCGTTTGCTTTAAAATAGCCCTCGATTTCAAAGAGCCTTTAAAAAAATTCTTACTGAAAAGCACAGTCAGGCAAGAAATAAGGGTGGAACCGGTTACTTACAACACCAGACAGTAGTGAATAAATATGCCACGGCCTGTGGGCAAGATCCTTGAGTTTGAAGCACTATCCCCAATCCCTAAACTCTTGTTTAGTTTACTAATTTGCTTCTGCTAGCCACACATTCATAGATTCCAGAAAAGAATACACTAATAAAGAAAGCCTTAGATTTTTGTTTGATTAATTACCTTCCTCAACTATGTGCAACTACCCAGCAGAAAAAACATGCTAATATTCATGAAAATGGGGGAAAAAGTCAAGTAGATAAAAGAGTGTAAATGTGATAGCCAGTGAAAAATCAGGATAAAGTCCTTCCCATGGAAACTGGTCTTCAGCCTTTACAAGATCCTTGTTCCTCCAAATCTATTGTATCATTCGAAGAAGACGATACCAAACCGTCCATCTTTTTTACCTTCCTTCAAGTCCTAACAGCAAGAAACCACAGAAAAGAGTATATAAGCAAAATTACATAGGTATCTTCATTCCTGAGATCCCTATTTCCTATTTTTTTCTCTCCTTTCAGACAGTGACTTGAACAAAGACTACAATAGAAAGATGTTTTTTAAGATAGCAAGGAGAGGAATCTCAACATTATCACAGAATAAATATGATTATGTTTTCTTCTCTGCCCTAATGAATGTTTATTCCTCGATTCTTGTCTTTCTTAAGATTATCTTCTAATAGTTTGTGCTGCTTTGTTTTCTGGAAACTGGCACTAGAGTTTCACCCTACCTTAAATCAAATATTCTTTGATATTTAATGCTTTCTCCTACCTTGGGGCTCAGACTACATCAAAGGTCAAATCCAAAGCTTTCCACAACAAATTTAATTCAATTTATATTTATTAAGCAACTACCTGGGCAAGAAGGAGCTGTGTTAATAGCTAATAATAGCTAACATTTATCTAGCATTCTCCATGTTCCAGGAACTGTGCTAAGAGCTTTACAACTATTACCTTATTTGATCCTCACAATCATGGGAAGTAGGTGCTAGTATTTACTGTAGTAGAAACTGAGGCAAACAGAGGTTAAATGACTTGCCCAGTCACACAGTTATTACTAAGCTAGATTTGAACTCGTCTGAGATATTAAACCAATCAACCAACAAGCATTTATTAAGCACCTATTATGGGTCAAACTCAAAAAAAAAAGAAAGAAAGAGCCCCAAGTCCTCAATAAGCTCTCATACTGCACCTTCCCAATAACCCATGTGGTAACCTGCACTTTTAGAGGAAGGACCAGATGTGGGGATGAGTAAAGGATCAAAAAGTTAAAAACCAAACAAATAAAAACAGCATTGTCCATTGGAGCCAGACATGTGTCCAAATAATTGTCATGGAAATAGAGCTAGAAGAAAGTTCATCTAGTCCAATTCCTTACCCCCACACCATTTTGCAGATAAGGAAGGGAAAGAAAAGATAAAGGATACCCACACCATTTTACAGATAAGGAAAGGAAAGACCCTGAAAAATAAAATGCCTTACCCAAGGTCACACAGGTAGTAAGTGGCAAAGTCGGGACAGCACTCTTTCCATTGTACTACTAATCTCATGTTAATTTAAAGAACTTCCATTATGGAGGACCCCCAACCCTTCCTACAAAGAAATATTCTATCTAAGAAGAGAGTAATGGTAAATGCTAATCTTCTGTTCCTCTCCAGGACTTCTAAGCTCATTACTCAAATGGAATTACTCTCTCCAAAACTATCAATGATCTCCTAATTGCCACCTCTAAATCTCCTTTTTTTCAATCTTTAGCCTTCTTGACCTCTTTGAAATTTCTGGTTACCCTCTCTTCCCAAATATTCTCTGCTTCCCAAGTTTTCATGATTCTTCTGATTCTTCTTCTGCTTGTCTGACCATTCTTTCTCAGTCTCCTTTGCTGTACCATCATGTACATCACTCCCTCTAACTGTTGTGGGGTCTGTTCTCTCTCTATATCCTTGTACTTAGTAACCTCCTCAGCTCTCCTAGTTGAATGATCATCTTGATGCATATGACTTGCAGACCTCTATCTGCAGCCATAATCTCTCTTGCAAACTTCTCTTGTGTCATCCACTGACTAGTGGACATTTCAAATTGGATATCCTAGTGATAAGCTCAACAGGTCCAAAACAGTACTTGTTTTCCCCCAAAACCTACTCTCAACCAGTCTTCCCTCTTTATATCAAAGATACCACCATCCCCCAAATCTCCACTTTTCCTCATCAAACACATACGATGTGGCCATCACACATACAACAATGACCAAATCTTGCCATTTCTACTTGAACAATATCTTCTTAGACATGGGACCCCTTCTTTCATTGAACACAGTCACCACAGTAGTTCAAACCCTCATCACCCCTTGTTATGTAGGACTGCAATGGTCTTCCATTTGGCCTCCGTGCCTCAAGTCTCTTCAGATACCTGCCAAAGAAACTTTCCTTAAGCACAGATCTGACCAAGTCACTTACCTACTCTAAACTCCAATGGCTACAGAATCCTCTTTTGTCTTCTAAAAACCTTCACAACCTGATCCCAACAAACCTTACAACTTCATTATGAATTGCTCTTCTTCCCACACTCCGTGGCCCAGCCAAACGGGTTTCTCTCTGTTCCTCTCATGTGGCATTCTGTCTCCCATTTCCGTACCTTTGTCCTAGACCTCTATCATGCCTAGAAAGTACTCCTTCCTTCACATCTACCTCATAATCATCGAACTGGTACAACAAGTGTTGGACTTGAAGTCAGTTATAACTGAGTAAAAATTTGCCTCAGACACTTGCTAGCTATGTGGCCCTGGGCAATCACTTGAACCGCTTTTTGCTTGAGTTTTCTCATCTGTAAAATGGGGGTCTTAATAGAGCCAACAGTTCAGAGGTATAGTGAGGATCAAATGAGATAATATTTATGAAGCACTTTATAACCTTAAGAAAAACCTCTATAGATGCAAATTATCCCATCTTTCACTTCCAACAAGACACTGCTTGAGTACCACCTTCTTCATGAATCTTTTCCTGGTTCCCTACCTACCAGTGCCTTTTCCCCTTAAATGCCTTGTATTTGACTAACTTGGATTTATTTTGTATTTATTTGTTCCACATATACTTAAGTATGTGCATGTTTTCTACCCCCATTAGAACAGAAGTGCCTTGAGAATAGGGTTTCTTTCTTCCTTTGTATTTGTCTCTGCAGTACCTGGCATAGAACCTAGTCCATAGAAGGTACTGAATATGTATTTGTTAACTGATTCTTTAACTTAGATAGGATTTCTTCCTCATAAATGTGGGATAAAAATATTCAACAACAGTTCCAGTTTTTCTCCAAGCCGTTTTGTTCTGAAAAGAAAGAAAAGGTTTCAATAATATTCATAATTATAAAATGACAGGTGAGGGAAGAAATGAGCAGAAAATTTTCAAAATACAAAAATTATTTATTCTAAATTGTCTTACAAGTAAAGTAAGATGATGAAATAAATGTGATATTTGACAGTTCATCAAGTCAAAATAAGTTGCAAAAAGAAAAAAGAATCTAGAGACATCTTATTCCTCTTATCTTAATTTATATGAGGCATCCTGAGAAACCAAAACAGCTTTTCTTCACATTATCTGTTGACATTTCTAATATCAAAATCAGTTTGGTACTATAAAGGTACAGCAGATGGAATGCATTGTCTATATGGACAACCGATATTTTTATTCCATTATGTCATATGCCTGTATTTCTGTCATTCACCTCTCTTAACCTTCCCCTTCTCCATTGTCATAGCTACCCCTCTTGCTGAGACCTTCAATTGTTTTTCTCTGACTTATTACAATTGGTCTTCCTGATCCCAATCTTTCACCTTCCCAATCTATTCTGAACAGAGCTGCCAGATTGCTAGTGTAGAAATATCGATCTGACCACTTCACTCTCCTACCCCAAAATCCAGTTCCCTGTTGCCTCTAAGTTAAAAGACCAAATCTTTAGTCTGATGTTTAAGGCCCTCAACAATCTGGCTCTGATTTACCCTTCCAGTTGTATTTCCTCTCTCATATCATATATCTGTTCATGTATCCACTGTTCCAGTCAAACTAGCTGACTGGCCCTTCCTCACATATAATATTTCATCCTGCACCCCCATGCCATAGCACAGACTATGTACATGTTAGAACACACACCCTTATCACCTCCATGTCTCAGAATCCTTTGCTCCAAAGCACAGCCCAGTTACCACATGCTACACATAGTCTTTCATTAGCCCTCCAGTTGTTATTGCTCCCTCCTTCCTAAAACCATCTTCTAATATTTTATGTACTGCATATTTACTTCTCTGTTTACAAGTCACAATCACCAGTGTTTACTTTTCTGTTTATATGCTGTAACCTCCAGTAGACTGTAGTCTCCTTGAGAACAGAATATATGTGTGTATGTGTGTATATATATATAATTTGGATTTTATATCCCCAGCATCAAGTACAATGCCTGGAACTTAGTAGTCATTTGAATAAATATTTCAAAGTGAAATGAAATTAAATATATCAGATCTACAGTTTCTCTGCTTCTGAATGAAAACAGAGCTTGGGAGCTCTGGAAAGACCTTCCAGAAATATCATCAGCCAATTTCCCATCTTCCTGGGAAATTCTGAGGGTTTTTAACCCATTTCTGAGATGATTATCCTTTGAAACTGAGTTTGGTTTCTACCCAAGAATAAAGGAAAAGGAAATATTTATTAAGAAGGAAAACATGCATTTATTAAGCAGCTACTATATGCCATGCACTGTGCTAAGCACTTTACAAATATTATCTCATTTGGTCCTCACAACAACTAAGGCAGGGGTCAGGTGTGGTGGCTTGGGGAGAAGTGACATACTATTATTATTTTCATTTTGAAAGGAAACTGAGGCAGACAGAGGTCTTGACCTGCCCAGGGTCACATAAAAAGTAAGTGTCTGAGGTGGGATTTTAACTTAGAAAGTACAGAGGTAGATTTATTTGGACACAGCAACTCCTAGAGCATCAAGATTGACACGTAAAAATCATGTATTCTGTATATCATGTTTAAAAAATGTTCTCTCTCATTTCTTTTCAAAGTTTTCTGCATAAATTGTCTTTCTTTATGTTTATCCAACACTCACTGGCATTTGGGAATGTGTCATTTCTGTGCATTAGAGCTGTGAGGGAGAAAAACTGTAAGAAAAATACAAGTGGAAGACAGAGACAATGGAGATAGCTGAAAATTTGGTTTTTTTTTCTTTTGCTTTGCAAATTCACACAGCTGTTTGTGCCACAAATATACATTGATTTGTGACTATATGTTTATTTGTATTTAATTTCAATTATTATGTTACATGATTTAGGATGGTAGAAATTTACCATTGAAAGTATGCGTTCTGACTAGGAATGAAATTATTCTGTTTCGGTTTTAGTATTTGAACTAAAAAGCATTACAAAATCCTCCAGGCATTTTCTACATTGGGTTTATATGCTTAATTGAGCTTAATTTCTCACTAAAAGTTCTCCCTGAAAATACATTTATGGCATTTTTATTTTGGAAGAAAAAATTCTAGTCTGTTTGGGTTTTTTCTCCATATGTTACTATTCCTTTAGTAATCAACAGGAGGACCCCAAATATAGCACCTGCATATTAAGCAAGAGGAAAGAAATTATCAGGCAAAACTGAACTAATTAAATTAGCTTGTAACACAAAGTTCTCACATCTTTACGAGAACCAAGATTGTGATTTCCTTAATGTTATTACCTACTGGATGCCCAAGGCACAATAGTTCTTTGTAAAATCAAAAGGGTCAGGAAATCAAGCTAACAAGTATGTGTGGGTAGGTACCTCCTCCATGCTCAGCATCATTTAATAACTGAGGTATTATCCTCGACTCAGCACTCTCACTCACCCCATGTGTCCAATCCATTGTTGAAACTTATCATTTCTACCTTCATAGTATCTCTCACATAGGCCCCTTTCTCTTCATGCGTAACAGCTCTGATCCTGATTCAGGTTCTCTACACCTCTTGCCTTTTAGCTCATCTACCTGCCTCACATCTCTTTATCCCATCCAGATTATCCAGCCAAAGCGATTTCTCTAAATCAAAGAGATGACGCCTGCCCAATGAACTCCAGTGGTTCCCTATTACCTATGAGATCAAATCTAGAGCCCTCTACTTGGCATTCAAAGTTCTTCATGACCTGGTCCCTTTCTATCTTTCCAGTCTTCTTTTTTTTCCTTTCCAATCTTCTTATACCTTGTTCCCCTTCACACACTCTACGATCCAGTTACACTGACTTGCTTGGAGTTTCTCAGACACAACACTCCGTCTCTCACCTCCCTGCCTTTCCCTTAGCTATTCCCCATGTCTGAAATGCTTTGCCTCCTCACCTCCACCTCTTGGTTTCTTTGACTTCTGTCAAAATTCACCTTAAACCCCACCTCCTGCAGGAGGCATTTTCAGTAAGTCTTAGCTGCTACTGCCTCCTCTTTCCAGTTACTTTCCTCCAATCTCAAATATATTTTGTATATGTACCTACATATGTAATAGATATGCACACACATGCACCTAGACACACATGTGTCTAGTTATTTACATGTTGTCCTCCCATTAAAAAGCAAGTTCTTTGAAGGAAGGAGCAGGTTTTGCCCATTTCTGTACCCTCGGCACTTAGTAGAATGTCGAACAACATAGTTGTTGTCCATCTTTTATTTCAAAGAGGCCCAAAAACATCACAAGTGATGTATTGACTTGTGTGTGAATTGGATTCAAGTAAGGCAAAGTTGTACAAAGTTGTCAGCCTCACTCTCTCTCCTAGGAAAAAGTCAGGATGACTGTTGATGGCCCAGGATAAAGTGGATGACCTTGGCATCTTTGACATCTGACCAAGTTCTAAGCACTCTATGCATCTTCTTCAAAGCCACCTTCGTGGCCTATTGGAACAAACTGTTCTCATCTGCCTATTCCACTGGGAGGTCTTAACGTGCTCTCGGTAGATGTCCCCCTAATTCACCAATGGGTTTGAGTCCTGTCAGCTACCCTCAACCTTGTTCAGCCTGTCTGTCAAGAAGGTTTTTTACCAGGGTGTGGCTGCTGCACATGCTACAACTTCTTGAAGCCATGGGTAAGACTTAGGTGACAGGTGGCCCCCAAAGGTAGATAAGCAGCCTGAAAAGGGCTCCATAAGCCCTCACACCAGAGGTGCTAGTCCTCCTGGAACACCCCATACACCTCTAACAACATATTTGATTGATCCACTGAGCACACCCCACATTGAGTACTTATTACAACTGCGCCCTCAATTGTGCTTGAAATTGGGAAAATTCTAAGAAATTGGGATTAATCACCAGCTTGAGTAAAAACATAGTGAAGGATCATGCTGTATATTCTTGTAGTGCATACCGTCCTTTTATGTCTCAAAGACAGATTTCACTCATCCTGCTCTGGAGAAGACTGGTACTTAGGCTTGAGAAAACTTCAGAACTCACCTGACCTCCTAGGCCCAGAGAGCAAATGCACCTAGATCAAACTCCCCAAAACTCACGGTTCAAAACATGTACTTGAGACTTCCATGGAGCTAACCATGCATGGAAGCACGATCACGGAAGCAGGATCAATTTTTCATTCCTGTCCCAATACTATAAAACTACTTCAAATGGGGCATTCATTTCTACCCTATGCATTTTAGACCTTTTCTTTGGAAAAGACCAAAGATACATTTATGATAGATTGATCAAATGATGAATGATAAAAGATGCATTTGTGATGGATTGATCAAATGATTGGTTTCTGATACTGAGAACAAATGTATTCCCTGCATGATGCTTTTGTGTTCTTGGATGTTTCAAAGAGATATTGATTGAAGAGGTTTGTCATATGAGTGGTTTTTTACTAAGCCTAGAGGTGTTCCCTGAATAACACTTTTTAGGTTTGGGGGCACTACAAAGGGGAGAAAAGGGAAGAGAATAAAGACTTATTAAGTACTTACTATGTACCAATAGAGTGCTAAGCACTGTACAAATATTGTTTAATTTGGTCTTCACAACAGCTGTGAAGTATTATTAGTATCCCCAATTTTACAGTGAAGGAAACTGAGGCAAACAGTGGCTAAGCAAATTACCTAAGATCTCAGCTAGTGTCTGAGGCAGGATTTGAACTGAGGTCTTCCTGGTCCAGCACTCTATGCAGCATGGTGCCTTCTAGCTGCCTCAAAGTGATATTGACTCCATAGTAATAGTAAAATACGGTGACATCCTGCTGACGTGGGCAGAGGGGTCTTAAAAACACAAACCACCAGCCATGTGCTTTCATTCTTCTTAAGTATTACCATGAATCATGGACTCCTTTGAGATATCTGCAGAATTGGAGCCTCACAGAACCACTTGAACAACAACTTGTCTGTTTTATTCCCCCTTGACATAAGCTTGGCACATTCCAGGTATGTGCATCATATCTAAATGTGATCAGTATGCTCATGTACTCTTCATAAGAACAGATGCATGGTGTGTGTGTGTGTGTGTGTGTGTGTGTGTGTGTATGTAGAGATTTCTATAAATCTGCTTTATGGCATTTGAAGAAGCTTTGTACATCTAATTCAACCTATGTGAGAGCTGAATTTTTAACTTATATATCACAAACTCTGAGAGCTGGAAGGGCCCTTAAAGAATATCTACTCCAGCTCTCTCATTCTACAGATAAGAAGACTGTGGCTCAGGCTGGTCAAGTGAGTTGCCCAAGACCAAACAGACAGCAAGTAGAAGAAGGGTCTCTGGCTCCCAATGCAGCACCCTTTCCAACATACCACTGCAAGTGCTCTCAGTAGTATTGTCCTGAAGACTGGGTGAATTGCGTTTCTTTAATAAAAGATATTCCTGTTTCTCTGTGTTTGTTGTACAGCACATCTATGCACTCCCATGTACATTCCTTGCTTAATCAATTGATTTGTTCCTGAGATGTTGTATATAAGCAAATGTTTTGCAAATCAAACTATGCTTTTAAGTATACTACTAGAATGTGCTCTCCAAGGAAATCTCACTGTCAATCTTTTATAAAATAAAAGTAAGGAATCATTTCCTAGTTGACCTTTCTGTAAGTCCATATTTTCATATATTAAGCTTAACTCACTCTATTCTACTCCTATGCTTCATCCTAGCATGAAGCTGAATCTAGACTTCAAATGTTATACTAACAGCATACATATGCCAGAAGGTTTCATTTACCAGTCGGGAAAGAACTTTGAGAATGGGCTCTGTCATGGAAGGACAAGAAAGGTGAACAGCCAGTGATGATGAATGGTTCAACTGCAGTTAGCAACTATTTAGGTGTAGCAGCCAGCACCAGCAGAGGGGCGACCCACAACAAAGAAATCAGAAATCTTTTAAAGTTTCAAATAAGGTTTAATCAAGAAGAATGTGTATATGCATGCATATAATCCCCAGTATTACTGAAAAACAACTTCAAGGGGTAGCTAGATGGCACAGTGAGTAGAGCATTGGCCCTGGAGTAGGGAGGACCTGAGTTCAAATCCAGCCTTAGATACTTGGCACACATACTATCTGTGTGACTTTGGGCAAGTCACTTAACCCCACTTACCCTGCCTTCCCCCCTCAAAAAAAAAGAATTAAAAAAAAAGAAAAACAACTTCAATAGTGTGTCAATGGAGGAAAACAAAGGACCTCAAGGCATCAGCACAGAAATCCAGAACCCTGTAAGTAACTGTCTGAAAAAATTTTCATTTTAATTCTATTCAATGAAAACTTATTAAGAGCTTAATTAATGAAAAACTAAGTGCTGGTGATATTAAAAAGCAAAATATAGGTTACAGGGATTGTTTTTATTTTTTTCAGGGGGTGGATAGGTGGGAGGGAGAAAAATGCTTGCTGATTTAAAAACAAACAAATAAATTAAGTAGTTAACTAATATGGGGTGAAAAAGAAAAGAAAATCAAATGTAAAAACAGTTCTGCCCTCAAGGAGCTTGTACTCTGCTAGGAAGCTACAGCATGTACATAAATAAATGAATACAAAATAAGAAAACCCTCTCCACAGGAGCTATTTCCCAAAGACAAGAAGCAGATCCAAGGCATTTGCCCCCACTGTGAGGGTTCCTTTCATTCCTACCTCCTGCTAATCTCATGTGAAAAAGGAAAAATTCACAACTATGTCCAGTGTCTATCTACTTCTCTTAGAAAAAAAGACAGCATCCTTCAATTTTATTTATTGTTATTCACTCCAACTTTAGACGTTACTGCTATTTGCATGGCTATTTAAAAATTTAATGTCCTTTTTTTCCTTTTAAAATGTATTATTAATGTTTTTTCACATATGTGCATACATATAATTTCTAAAGGTCCTGGTCATGTGTACATGTGTACGTATGTAGGTGCATATATACATATGGGTATGTACTTTGCATGTATATATGTATACATGGGTTGTATGTATCTATGTACATATTTATATGTAATTTCTTAATTATTTCCCCAGCATTACCATGAGTGGAACTCTCCTTTGTAAAAAATAGTTAAGCAAAAATACATTGGCCATGTCTAGAGATGTATATATCATATTGCAACTATTGTATACCACATGTCTGCAGGGAAGGAGGCTTCACTGTCAAGTCCCCTGAAGACAGAAATTCTAATGGTTTCAGTACATAAAGCTTGAGATAGAAATTATAATGAGAATTCAGAGTACACATCTACCATTCATAATAGAGTAATATTTTAGGAAGCCCCAAGGTGTTTACTAATTCCAGCACATAGAAGAAAACTCTCACATAAGTCTATATCCTCATAGGAAAACTGAGAAAGTTGAGAGTCGAAGTGATAATCCAATTAAACGAGTGACAAGTAAACATCAGTTTGAGAGATAGTTTTTATTTTTAAATTTTATTCCTCCGCTTAGGAACCATTAGCACAAAAATATAAAATAGCAAACTGAAAAATACATAAAATATACATAAAAAGAAAAAAACATAAATTCCACATTATTTACAATTTTAAAGCATCTACAAACATAAAAATGACAACAACAAATGTCCTTTTTTAATCCAAGTCTCCTTTGATTTATCCGTTTGAATTCTGTGTATCTTTTGTTACTTTGGTTATATTTTTTACATAGTAATACTGTGTATATTCTTCTTTTGCTCTGTATAGATAGCTTCATGTAAACCTTCAGCTATTTCTTTGTTTTATTCATATTTAGCTCTTCTTATGGTATAATAACATTCTATTTAATCAAAATGTCATAATTTGTTCAGCTAAACCCCAATCATTGGATGCATGGATTGCTGCTAGGGGGTTTTGTTTGTTTTCACTATTATGAATAAAGCTGCTATAAAAAATTTGTACAAATAGATCATTCTTTCCTTTCAATAATTCTCTGATGGAAAGGAGTAAACAGATCAAAAATATATAAACATTTTTACAGCCCTTATTGTGCAGTATCATACTGTTTTGCAGAAAGTTGTTCAGTTTTCAAAATTCATTGTTCAAAATTCACAGTTCTACCAGAAGAAAAATACTGTGCCTGTTTTCCCATATTCTACCAGCATTGAATTAATCAACTGCAACTATCTTTGTCATTCTAATGGGTATTAGGTGCAGACCTACATTTGGGGGATGGCCGGAGGAGCAGGGCAGGTACGAATAATGTATCTGAATCAATTTCACTGGGTCAATGCTCAGCTCTGAATTTTACATCAACTTCTAAGACACCATTTTATTCTCTTTAAACTAAATGGGCACTGTATAGTGAATTGTGAATTTCTGTATATTGATCATTTCTGTAATCTTTCATTCCCTCAAATGCTCCTTCTCGGCCCACAGGCAATGTTAGAAGTTTCTAATAAACACAAATCTTATTCTTCTTTTTCTTTCTTTTGGATATTCCCAGAACCTGGAAGGGGAAAAAAAGGTAGATTAACAAAGTTTTAGTGCTTTTAAAATACTTTTGTTTTTACCTACTTAATATTAACCTAAGGGGAAAAAATTAGCAATTTAAGAAACTTTTCCCCCTACAGAAGTTGCTCAACCAAAAGGTAGTCATATGCAAGAGAGATTTCTACAGGTGATGGACCAGATTCCTCTCCGTTGCTCCAGTGCACTAAGTACTCCCCTCAGTGAACTCAGAGAATGACTCCCCTAAGTAGCTAACTTCCTCCCAGAGATTTGTTTACTGGCCATAAAACCTAGGAGCAGCTTCCGCATGAAAAGACCGTCCTTCTTCTAACAGGAAACACAGACTGCTATCCCGTGCTAAAGTTTGTCCTGCGTAGCAGCTGAAAATAGTGGTGAAACAGAAAACTGAAAAGAACGAAAGAAGTGAGGGCTGCAAGCTGTGGGTGTTCGTGAATAAGTGAGATCATCATTGAGATTCTCTACCTACTTGCCCAAAACCTCGCTCCACTTTCAGTTGTATTGATCTGACAGATGAATGTCTAAACAATGGGGATGAATTAAGGTGTGTCCCAAGTCTCCCTTCAAAAGCCATCGTAGTGTAGTGGTTAGAGAGATAGATTAGGTGTCAGAAAGGTCTGGTTCGAATCCCATTTCTGATATTTAGTAGCTTGTGATTATGGGCAATTAATGTAATATCTTTCTTTTGCCCTCTGATTTCTTGATTGATACCAAGTCCAAAAGCCTGTATCTAAA
Organism: Trichosurus vulpecula; assembly: GCF_011100635.1. Classification (NCBI taxonomy): domain Eukaryota; kingdom Metazoa; phylum Chordata; class Mammalia; order Diprotodontia; family Phalangeridae; genus Trichosurus; species Trichosurus vulpecula. Next base: position 262,476,904 of record NC_050576.1, read on the forward strand.
TTTATTTTATTTTACTTTTAAAAATATTTATTTTAGCTTTAATTTATGGAATAAAACAAGCATTTCCATAACCATACAATAAAAAAGATGAATTTAAACACCTTCCAAAATCTGACAAGATCTGAAAGGTGGTTGTGGTATCTATATTACAAAGTGCTTATTAAATTAGGAGATGGGAACTAGATCTGTGATCTCACTGGTTTAGGGAACTCCCGCAGGCAAACACCCTCTACCACTGAAGGCTGGTTCCTTCTCTTCTACTTACAGTCTTAGAGTTACCCATTAAAATATTAAGTGACTAGCCTGAGGTCACATTGCTAGGACTTGAAGCCAAGATCAGCTCTCTATTCTGTAAATCCCACTGCCTTTTGCTGTTGAGTTATAATTGGAAAATACACACACATCCATATACATATATGCATAAGTATTAAACATATATACATATAAGATATATATATATATATATATATATATATATATATATATATGTCCACTATTGCATATGAAGGTTGAGGCTCTCACCTTAGGCTGTTAATGTATTATCAAATGAAATAATGTACATGAAGTGATGTGCAAAATGTAAACCCTACTAAAATGCAAGTAATTATTTATATTTCCTTTCTTGGAGATATTAAAGAACAGGACAGAGTAGTATGCCGAAAGAACTGCCCCCCAACCCTATGATTACACCAGGAGCTGAAAGCAGTGATTCTTGGTCCTGACATCACTAGGCAAAAGTCTAGATAGGAAAATTCACCTCCTGATTTTCAAGTGACAACTCAAAAAAATTACATACAGTTCTTTTCTTCTCTCTGTTAACATAAAAAGAAGCAGCACTCCAGAAAATTCTGAAGTGAAGAGCATTAATGATTATTATCTTAAGCATATAAAGAGAGTGAAAGGATGGCTGATTCAGCCACACCCTCCTAATTGGATAGAACACAATGGAAGTGTCATCTTGAAATGGAAGGACAACTATAAGCTAAAATGTATAATTTACCACACATACCCATGGCTAGGTGTGTGTATATAGAATATAATTATTCAAGTGTATGTAGAATGTAGGCTCCATGAAGGCAGGGAGAAAATCTTTTCTAAACTTGCTCTCTTCCCTGTGCCTAGAACAGTGCTCTGTACACAGTAAGAGTTTAATGGATATTAATAAAATAGAACTAAATATAGTCAGAATTTATATATATATATATATGTGTGTGTGTATATATATATATATATATATATATATATACACATAGCTGTGGTCATACACATATTGAGAGATATATGCATAAATATAGAGGTGATATATACATAGAGACAGGTATGTGGCCAGTACTAGCTAATGGTCACTACAGGAAAGACATATTAACAAATTATCCTCCATTTATACCTCAAAGAAGGTAGTTGTTTTTCTGACAAAAAAATAGGATAGCTCATTCTTGACTGTTAACAAACAAAATCTTTATTTAGTTTTCACAATTACATTTGAATTTTTCAAGTCTTCAATTCCTCTTCCCCAGTTTCTTAGCTCATTCAGACTCCATGTGATCAAGTTGTTTCATACTCAATAAATGTTTACCGCATTTAATTGAATAAACTGTTGATTGACTGAACTGGGTTGAGCTGAAATGAAATGAATTCATCTAAATTGAACTGAACTCAACAGATTGAATTGAATTGACACATAAACCTTCAGTTTTTGTAACTCAATTATATTCAGAATAACTCATTGATGTGATGTACTAGTTGTTCTTTGCTGAAGACTAGCCAATATTTAATATATAAAACTACATAGACCTAGGGGTATGTGTGCCCATGTATATGGAAGAGCTATCTTTAGGATCCCAGAAGTCAATGAAATTGTCCTATAAAAAGGTCTTCTGCATTGGATCAAGACTGAAGAAGGTGTTTGTGTGTACATATGTGTGTGTGTGTTTGTTTATCTAATAAAACTTAAGCATGATGTACCTGGTTAAAAATGGAAAATCCTCAGCAACTGCAACTCTTATCATTGGCCCATTAGGCAGTAAATACACACACACACACACACACACACACACACACACACACAATCCCTCCTGTCCCACGATTCTGCCATCATTTGTCCCACTGAAGTTTTGGCCTTTTTGATGACTTTCTGAGAGGCCTGGAAATTTGGTTGCAAAGTTCAGACAACTCTAAAGCACACAAGGAAATGGGATCCTATGGAATTTCTATGAACTCCCCTGACAAACATAAAGGTCTACCTTCACCTCCTGCTTAGAATAGACCTTTTACATGTCTTTCTCCAACTGCAAAACACATTTGTGTCATTACCATAGTCAGCCTGGCAACAGTACCTGAAACATATGCAGATGCAGCTCAGGGTTTGTTTATTTATTTTTTCTAATAGTATGAGCCTTCTAAATACCTTAGATTTACATTTAGTTGGGGGGTGGGGAGAGCATCCAGCTGAACTCAAATCATGGCCTCATATTTACCTATATCTTAATTATAATGCCGCAACATTGAATCTTATAAAAAGAAGGGAATTTTTTATTACTTCTTGGTTTTAGCTCCATTTTTTTCTCACCCAGCCCCCAGGAAAATATTCATGAGGCAAAACTGGCAATAGAAAAATAATTATTTGAAAAACATTATATGAGGTGAGTTGCTGCCTCCCTACTGGATGCCAGTTTAAATTGAGCTAATTTGTTTTACCAGTAGCTTAAGAAAAGCCCAGCACAGCGGCACGACAATTATATCCAGGTGCAAGAACTTAATTCAACAAATTCTAGGTGCATCCTTCCAGTGCGCTCTGTGGGCCTCATCCTCAGCTGTGGCTTCAAACAGATGCCCTTGAAAAGGCTCTGTAAACACGATCCCATCAGTCCTAGAGCAGAGAAGTTAAAACACTTCCAAAGAAGGAATGATGAAAAAAAGAGACAGATTCTTACGTTCAGAATGTCAGTATAGACAGGAGGGAAAAGCAAGAGTACTAGGAATAAGAAGTAACGACTAACTTATTCCTTTGTTTTCCTTTCCACATAAGGGCAGAAGAAATGAAGTCCGGGTCTATAGGAGAATTGTAAATGTTTAAATAACACAAGTTTTAGAACAAATTCGAGCAGATGCCATTAACAGAATGAACAAAAACTACAGGGGAAAAAAAGTTTCTTAGCATGTCAAGGCTATAGGTCATTTAATCAAAGATTCTCATTTCATAGACTAGGAAACAGAGCAAGAGAAGCTTAAATGATGCCCCAAGTCACATAAGCTAATGAGTGGCAAAAGATAGGAATGGAATCCAGATGTCCTGGCTTGCAGTGGTATCTTCCATCTGCTGCAGCACAGTGTTGCCTTTTCCTTAAAGCAATGACTTTAAAACAATCAAAATTGGGCTCTCTTCTTTAAAAAAATCTTGATCGAAAGAAAGCATTTGACTATTGGCAAAGTAAGGAAAGCTTCACCACTTAAAAAGCATTTGTCTTTTTCCAGACACAATTCTGGCCATACTGTCTCTCTGTCCTATTGCTTTGGGCAGTGCGACTCAGTGGATCAAGAGCAACACTCGGAATTAGGAATACCTAGATTTCAATGTCCTGCTACATACTAATTCTGTGACCATGGACAAATTGCTAACCCACTCAGTGCCCCAGGCATCACTAAGACGCAAATTACACAACAGTTGCAGTTCTGCATTGGTTCAGGAAATTTCTTCACTGGGTGTTTCATGTATCAATGAACTAACTACCTGGTCCAATCCCAAACATATATATTTCTCTAGAACTAAGTATTTGCCCTTTCAAACAATATTGGTGAAGTTAGAAACAAGTTATATTTTGCAGTAGATGCCGAATGTTATTGTAAAATGGCTGTACTTGTAGAGTTGGAGATTATTTGAATTTACAGCTAATTATTAGTTTTACAAAACTAACAACTTTGTGTTCTCTTTGTCCACCTGTTCGCTTGGTTGGTTGGTTGGTTGGTTGTTGTCCTTCATTCTCAAAGAGAACCAAAATCACATCACTACCCTTGAGTCAAGATTCAATGTATCCAACTATGGCTGATCCGGCCAATACGACCTTGGAATGCTCTAGCACAGGTCAGGCACAAATAGTCCATGTGAACATTTGGGATAGATAATCCAAACTTACATATCCTGTGTTTCCTTCGAGATGTTTCAATTCTGCTTTGCTTATAGAGCACTGAAGCTTCTCTGATGTGGGAATGCCATGCTGAGCAGTCCTGTGCCAATGTCTTTGTCCACCTACTAAGGACTTAGGTTACTAACTTAGTAATCACTAAGTGATTCATGTCTCATGTTGTTCCAACCCAAACCTCAAAGCAATTGAAACCATTTATTATGTTTATTATCTTGATTTTAAAGAAATTAAAAGGCAATGTGGCATAACGGTTAAAAAGCTGACTTGGGAGTCATGGAAGACCTGGGTTCTGCCTCTGACATACAGATTTCATGACATTTAGCAAATGGTGAAAGCCAGTGGTGTCAAACTCAAGTAGAAGTAGAAGTCACTAAACCATACATATACACATCCCTATAGGCCACATATTGACTTAGAAAACCACATATTAATATAACAATGCTTTATTGTATTTTTATTTATTTATTTTAAAATATTTCCCAATTACATTTCCACCTGGTTTGGGCAGCGTTCAGGAGTGTTGGGAGCCATGTATAACCTGGGGAGCTACGTGTTTGGCACCTCTTCTCTACTCAGATCTCTAGGACAAATGCTGCAGAGAAAGTGCCAACACACCTTAATAGAGAATGTTCCTTACCTTGGAGGTGTCTAAACCAAAGAAATCACAGGTCTAGTCCATACCCCTATTATTCTAATGTTGCCACTTCACTTATATGTAACTTGTATTATCTTAGGGACAAGTACCCAAGAACTTAATCAACTAATTGCTTCCAAACCCTTTGGTGAATATTTCTTTATAATTCTAGTTAATCAACAAAATTTTAAGGAAAATTATTTTAAGGAAATATAAAACATTGCTGTCTTTGTGTTTTTTCTCCCTATCCACAAAGAGCATTCAGTGAAAGTCTATTTTTAAAGACTCACAGACAATTCTTCCAATTTCCATGTAAACTTAAAGCTCATTGTTTCATATTATTAGGGCTGGGTTATAAACATTAAGAATCCTAATTATAAGAATGCCAGACAACTCAAATTAAGCTATTGGGTAGTGCTTATTCAGAGGTAATGTGAACAGTCTGGACATTTTGAAAAACTTCCAAATAGGACACAAATAAAAAACTGTCAAAAATCTAAACCTGGTTCAGCCAGGCATACAGGACCAGGTCCCACGAATGCCAAAAGGTAAAATTAAGACCGGTGAGAATTTCAGAAACTCTTCAAACTGTACACCACCAGCCTTTGCCCAAATAACATCCTGACCAAGAGGCACTAGAGATGGGGAGTCATTGTAGTTAAAGGGCAAAGAACCATATGGAAGGAAAGCTGAGGAATTAGCAGTGATGACTGTGGCATTTCCCTTGCAGTTTTGCTGTGTGACCCAAGAAAAGTCCTAAGTGGCTTATGCTTTTTTCCTCACTTATAACAATAAGAATAATGCAACAGCAATATTAGTCAAAATACTAAGATGCGAGTCAAAATTATTCCTTGACAGACTTTTAATTCAGCAAATTCAATTCTATTCTACAAACATTTGCAGTGGAAAGATCACCAGTGCTAGATTCCAAAGTCTTAAATTCAAATCCCAGTTCTGGCCCTCACCATCTGTGTGACCTTGAGTAAATCACTTCCTATCCTAGGCTTCAGTTCCCTTATCTATATAATAAGGGAGAATAAATCAGCATTTACATAGCACTTTAAGGTTTATAAAGCATTTTATAAATATTATCTCCTTTAATCCTCATATCAACCCTAGGAGATAGGTACTATTATTATTCCCATTTTTTAGATAAGGGAAACTGAGGCAGACAGGTTAAATTACTTGCCCAAGGTTGCCTGAGACTACATTCAAACTCAAGTCTTCCAGACCAGATCCAGAGCTCTATCTACTGCATCACACACCTGCCACTGAGGTCCCTTCCCTTTCTAGACCTATGATCCTATTACATGCTGAATACTGCTGCTAGATACTAAAGGAAATACAAGGTCAATAGGCATGAAGCAATAGACATGAGGCAAGCTTGGCCCATTGAGATGGCCAAACATTGATCCTTAACTAAAAGAGTGTTTTAGTTACTTTTGAATCAATTAAATGCTCTAATGGAAGAAAACAAATTTCTTATCCAAGAATGGGAGAAAATCTTCTTGTGAACATAACTTTATCCAGAATTCAAATAAGCAGAATGAGTTCAATATTAGACGATCATTACTCTTGCAACTAGAAAATCGGATTCTTATATCTCTTTTAGCAACTAGTAAAGTTTTATTTAACTAGACAAAGTTATTAGATGGAGATACTAATTTAAATGTTTACATTCTGGGAGTCCCTTCTCCACCGTATGGACATGCTGCACAATAATGACACAGTGTAAATAATGAGAGATGGATGCTGGGATATTCCAGCTTACAATGTTCCCCAAAACTCCTATTAAGTCTGACATGTTCAGGTCAATTATTAACTGAAGAATTTATAAAGCAGAAAAAGTATTGCCACACAAGGACCAATACCCACTTTTAAGTATGGGTGTGCCAAGAGCATAGGCATATCAAGGCATGAGCATTATATTGCCATTAGAGTTTCCTTTTCTGTTATCCCTCTCAGTGCCCTGTGCCATCTTTGCTTGGGATCCTCATAGATCAACTAGCTCTATAATCCAGGGCCTTAGATTAAACCTCACCTATAACACTTATTATATATGTGACTTTGAGTAAGACTCAATCTCCCTGGAGTTGTTTCCTTATCTGCAGACTGGAAACCTCCTGCGTCTCTCTTAGATCTATGACACTATGATAATATAGCATTTCAAAGCTACAAGGAACCTTAGAGATCATCTAGTGCTGATCTTATAGATGGGGAAACTGAAGAATTCAGGGTTAAGTGACTTGCTCAAGGTCACACTGCTAAAAGGAAAAACCAAGATAAGAACTCAGGTCTCCTGATTCCCAATTCACTGAGTACAATTCGCTCAACACCACACTGTACTAGAAAAACAGCTGAAATCAAGGAATGTTTATACATGGCAGTGATAGGCTAGCCAACTTGCTGTTCCTTATACATGACAGCCCATTTCCTGACTCCAGACTTTCACACTGGCTGTACCACATGTCTGCATATCAGGAGCTTGGAGTATGCCTGGATCACCCAAGATAGAGGAACCCACATGGAAGACCCCAAGAACCAGCTCATGGAAGACAGGAAGATTGATACAGTCAATACTGGCCAATTAAGGGTTTGGGAATAATCAATCAAAAAACAGTTATTAAAGGCCTTGTAGTAAGACCTGGGGACACCAAAAAGAGGCAAAAGACAGTCTGAGGTTTCAAAGAGCTTACAATCAAAAGGAGAGAAAATGTAAACAAACATATACAAAACAAGCTATGTATGAGATGAATAAGAAATCATTAACTGAAGGAAGACACTAAAATTAAGAGGGGTTAGATAAGGTTTCCAGTGAAAGATGGGATTTTAGTTGGTACTTCGAGGAAGCCAGAGAGATCAGTAGTGGAAGGGGAAGAGGGAGAATGTTCCAGGCATGGGGGACAGTCAGAGAAAATAACAAAAGCCAAGTGATTGAATATCAACAACAAAAAGGCCAATGTCGCTGGATTGAAGAGTACATGTTGGGGAGTCAGGTGAAAGAAGACTAGAAAGGTAGGAGGGGACTTGGCTTTGAATGCCAAAAAGAACATTGTATATTTGATCCTAGTGGCAATAAGGAAGGAGCCACTGGAGTTTAATGAATGTGGGGTGAGGTGGGTGGGGAGGGTGTGATATGAAAATCACTTGAGTGGCTGAATGGGGAACGGATTAGAATGGGAAGAGATTTGAGGCAGGCAGACCCAACAAAAGACTATTGCCATAGTTGAGGTGATGAGGGGCTAAACTCAAGTGGTGGCAGTGTCAGAAAAGAGAAGGGGGTCTATTTGAGAGATGTTGCAAAGGTGAAATCTACGGGCTTTGGTAACAGCTTGGGTATGGTGGGTAAGAGATAGTGAGGAATCCAAGATGACTCCTAGGTTGTGAACCTGAGAACTGGGAGGTTAGAATAGCCTTCTACAGAACTATGGTAGGTAGCAGAGAGTACAGAGGGAAAGGTAATGAGTTCTTCTGGACATAATGAGTTTAAGGTATCTACTGGACATCAATTCAAAGTGTTTGAAAGGCAGTTGGAATTATGGAATTGGAGATCTGCAGAATTTGGTGCAGATGTGGTAGATCTGAACATCATCTGCATAGAGACAGTAATTAAATCCACAAAGATCATCAAGGGAAGTAGTATAGAGGGAGAAGAGAAGATGGGCCAGGACAGAACCTTGAGGTACAATTATGATTAAAGTGTGGGTTCTGGAAAAGGATCCAGCAAAGGAGCAGAGAAAGAGATGGGTAAAAGGAAAGCCAAGAGAGTGGAGTTCTGAAAACCTAGAAGGAAGAGAGTAACAAGGATGAGAGATTGATCAAGAATGTCAAAGCTCCAGACAGATCAAGGAGAATAAAGACTGACAAAAGGCCATTGGATTTGGCAAGTAAGGGATCACTAGTAACTTTGGAGGGATGTGTGGGAGGACTATCACCTCTGAGTGTGAATGCTTACTGAACTCTTTTCAGGATGTCCACCTTTACCTAACACTTACCTGTGGCTCCAAGAAGCTCAGTGGTCACACTGGCAAACCATTTTGGCAGATGGGCTAAACCAGGCTGAAGGTAACCAAGAGACCTCAATCCCATCAGTGAGCTAGGGGAGTGTCTACAACAAGCATGTGAAGACTTCCCTCAGTAGAATGGGCAGGCAAAAACGATTTGTTCCAATGACCGTGAAGGTGGCTGAAGAAGGTGCTGTGGAGCACTTCGAGATTGGTCAGATATCAAAGACATCAAGTCATTCACTGCATCAGGGACCATCACCAGTCATCTCGAGTCTCCTTCTTTTCTTTCTATCTCTTCTATATATGTGATATATGTACTGATTTATATGTTGTCTCTCATACTAGAATTTAAGTTTCTTGAGGATAGGAACTACCTTTTCTTCTCTTTAGATGCCTGGCACTTAGCACAATGCCTAGCATATTTTAAATACTTAATAAAGGCTTATTGCTAAGTTCTTGATGCTAGTATGGAAAAAAGTGAATCTTAACATGCAGAGTTTTAACTTGAATCCCATTAAGGCTCGTGGTGTCTATCACCAGATGCCATCTTCAGGGTCCTCAACTACCCAATGTTGAAATGGATAGCCTTGGGGACAATATCCACTTTATGTCAGTTCTTCAATACACCAATGGATAGGTGATCTCCTTAACATAGGTGCTCTCTCCAACAATTCATGTTGCAACTCCAGCATGACTGCCTATCCTGCACAAAACTGGCCCATGTCCTCCTATAAATTCACTACAAGGAGACCAGCCAACATATCAGGGAATTTCCATTCTCTAAATATTGGGAGGATACCAATGAAGTATGCAAGATGTCCCAGGGTTGTCCCTTACCCTCACCACATGACCGGCCATTCTCTTTTTTGACCCTGCATTCTCTTTTGATGGTATCCTTCACACTGTTTCTTCCTTGCAATTCTTTTTTTGTAATATGTTGCAACCTATTGATACCCACAATGCTCTACTATCCCGCCCTTGGAGTGATCCTCAATTTCAGTTCTACGGAAGTTATAGCATTTCATAAATCATAACCATGTAATATCACAAGAAAAATATTGATGTTTAAAGTACAAATTTGTTAGTCCCATGCCAGAAAAATTAAATAGTTTTAGTACCAAATTCAGTTGAAATGAGTGGCTATAATATTCATGTACTCCAAAAACATTTCTATCCCATAAATATACTTAGGTGGTATAAAAAAAAGACAGGATGGGGTGTATCCTCTCACTTCGAATAAAGATACAAATCCCTTCTGGCATAGGAAACAATTTTAATTTCTTGAAATCATTAAAAAGTAAATGTGTTAGATGTGTTAAAGTCAACATGCAAATAGCACCTGGAAGTCATATCTAAGAGCAAAATGTAAATATGCATTATTCTTTGGAATTTTTAAACTTCTGTCTCCCTGTGTATGAAATTGTGAAATCTTCTGAAAATTAAAATGCTCTCTAACTCAATGAAATGGCTATAAGGTTGCAGAATAATGTACTTCTGTGGCATTGTTAACGTGATTTTTAGCATAGTTTAACAATAGAGTTTAATTTTGGCTACAAAGAACATTGTTTTTAATTTCTAATTTTTTTCTGCTTATACTTCACAAAAGATAATTACAAGTGTAATCATTATTGGTCATTGGCCATTAATTTGTTTCAGCGTATGTACCTCAGTGGGCAGTAATTACTGCACAGCCTTCAATAAGATATCATTAACAAAATGAGAAGACCAGAGAAAATATGTTAATTACCGTAAGTGCTCCATTGGTTTCTCCCTGGAATAAACAAGTCTAACAATTAAGATCACACATACTTTTTGCCAGATGATATTATGCAGTGCAAAAAAAAAAGAAAGAAAGAAAAGGAAGAAAGAAAGGAAGGAAGAAAGAAAAAAGTCTATGTGACATGATTTGAAGAAAAAGCATGGGGGTGGGTTAATATAAGATTTCTTTTCTTTTAAATTCATATCAGCAAATCTAATGAACCAAGAACAGATAGCAGCCTTGCACTAAGTAGTAATTTCGTAAAGGCTCATTGTTGATAATGAAGGATTAAATTAATTGGCTGCTACGTTAAATTATAATTAAGATGAGAAATCCCTGAAAATTATGGCAATGTTTTAATATTTTTAAAACTATTTGTGGAGCAAGTTAAATTGATTTCCTATTAGTTCAGCAATAAATATATTAAGGACTGTTTCCAAAGTCCCATTTCTGTGCTGCTAAGGTATTATCCTGACTGCTAACATTGGTGTCTAGTATCACTGGGCAATTCACAGTTCCAAGAACGTTTAACACAGTATTGATTCTGCCACGTTTGTAACCTTGAAACACAAGCAAAAAGTCTGTCAGATTCTTGTTGCTCTGAATTTTAATCTGTGCTGGAAATCCATTCATCCCACCATTTGGGAGGACTTTCCAACATTTGCTTCCTGCTTCTTCCAATATGCTTTCATCTTTGTTCATTCAGGTCTCTTTCACTTCCAGGTTTACCATGCATCTCAGATCCAAAGTCTGAAGCTGTTCACTCCTTTCTTTTAATGTCCTTAGAAGTTCTTATCTTTATCTTTTTTTAATACACTCTTTCTTCACCTGTTTTGGGCCTTTCCAATTTCCTTTCCCAATGTTCTGGTTGTACTCCTATAGCCCAAGAGTGTAGGCCTGTTCAGGATATTATCTCCAATGGTTCTGAGCATATTCATTCTTGGTTGAAGGGTTCCTTCTTATATATGGCCCCTCCTGCTCCCTCTTACCCCCTTAGTTCCAGATTCCTCAGGTTTTTCTTGACATTCTCTTCAGGATTGATTCAAGTCCTTCAAATCTTCCACAGCCCAAGATTCTTAAGGTCTCTTCAGACATGGCTCTGACTACCATTCTCTTTTAAATGTACAAGATTGGCCATCCAGATTTAAGAGTTTCAATAAGCATACAACATTAAGTGTTACATATCACTAGCATGTTGTTTTAACAATCCAGCTCGCAGCTTCTGTGGGGGCGTAAGATGCACCCAGGAGGCTACCGGCACGCTGGGAAGGCACAGGTTCTTTTTATCGGCTTAAACAAGGAAAGCACAGTGAAGGGGTTGACCAGCTTACTTTAATCCAGCATTCAGTTAGCATACAGACAACATTCATTTAGCTCAGGGGAAAATGCCAGCATTCAGTTAGCATACAGACAAGCACCAAGAGACAGACCAACTACAGATTCATTCACTTACTTCCGGGGAAAAAGCCAGCACCCTGATGTTCAGAACATTCATTTACTTCAGGGGAAACGAACCAGCACCCTGAACTTCAAAACAAAATACAAACAAATTACAAATATCAACAGACAGACCCAATACAATTCATAATTACCAACATCTGAGCTCAGCCCAAGAGCAAGGGCTGCCCCAGAGTCACGCTTGCCACTGCTCCCGCGCCAACCGGAAAAGAAAAGAGAATCTTCAAGCTGTCTTCTCCCTTCTTATAGAGTTTTTGACATCATCAAGCGCCACCTGAATGACCAGGGCCAATTGGTTCTTGAGTTGGCCCCTCCCCCTAGCATAGACTAGGTTAACACCCAATACAGCATGGCTCTGGAGTTAACACCTCCCCTCAGCCAGCCCCCTGACTCATCACACAGGAAGTTCTCTGCTTCCAGGCATGGTCTCTGGGCTTCCTGCCCTGGAAGAGAAGCAGCAGACACTGGGGAAAGGTGAAGAGCTTCCCCAAAGATGACCCCACCATTCTGGTTACACATGTACTATTATTTGTTTATGTTTGGTAATTTCCAGGATGTATAGGGAATATGTATACATGATGCACATATATTTTATACATTAAATATATTTAATATGAATAAGTTGATATTAATGATGTCTATATACATATATTTTAATGAGCACTGTGGTTGGTCTCATTAATGTAAAAAAATTTTAGTTAAGAAAACTCCTTCCACAAATTCTGATCAACGCTTGTTCAGCAATTTCTACACATCAAGAGTTGACTGGACCACTGGGAGGTAACTGAGACCCTGACTAGAATCACAAAGCCAATGTGTCAGAGGCAAGATTTAGATCCAGGTTTTCCTGACTCCAAGACCAGCCTCTTTTTCTACTATGTAACCCTGGTTCTGCCAAAACAAAAGCTTTTGTAGACTTTTTTAGCATTACCATTGTCCTAATAAGTGATAAGCCAACATGATCATGGCACTCTCTGTACACTACCTGTGCTCTTTTATATGTGGGTTCCCCTTCATCAAGAGATGCAACAATGAAGGGCCAGGTGATTTTCTACTGTTAGACACAGTCCATTTTAGACCATTAAGAACCATGCAAATCTTCAACACATTTTGAGAAAGGGCTTATTTTATTGTAAATACAAAGTACCCTCTGACCTGAATTAAGACAATTTAAAAAAAACATACTTTCAAGGAAGAAAAAAAAAGCAGGGTTATACAGTGGGTAAAATAACACTAAGACTGTGTGGATTTGAATTCTGGTTCTTCCATTCACCACCTATGTAACCTTAGCAAGAGACAAGCCTCCATTTCTTCACCAGTAATAATTGACATTATAGTGTTCTGAAGTTTCAAAACACTTTAAATGCATTATCTCATTGAGCTTCAGAAACACCCTGTGAGTTGGGCACTATGAGAATAATTATTCCCATTTTACAGCTAGGGAAACTGAGGTTTAGATGGGTTAAATCATTGGCCCATGACTACCCAGTCCCAAAGACTGTAAATTCAGCACTCCAGCCTTATACCACACTGCTTCAGGGAATCGGCTGGAGAATGAGCAAATTGAACTGGATGACCTTGGAGTTCTTTTTCATTTTCTAGCTATCATCCTAAGAATTGAGAATGCTTCTGAAACCATCTAGAATTTGTGTACTTAGCCTTCATTGCTAGGAAGATGAACTAGTTTCCTACTTGGATATAGCATCATCATCATCATCATCATCATCATCACTGTTATTAATGTTATCATTATTGTTCTCACCTTATAATTGATGAAATTCAAATAGAAAAAGTCCAAGAACTGACTTCTCTTATGTTTAATGGTCAGTAGGCTAATATCTAGTTTGATAAAATTATTGCATTTTGTAGAAGAATAAAAGTTTTGGGATATTGGCTATTTTGTAGTTCTGTAAAAATTAGAATTTTAGACTCATCAAATCCAGATAACATTATGATATCATTGGGGAAAGTTCCCATAAGATAAAGAAGGCATTGATGTGACTTTCTGTGGAGATCTATAACTTGATGTCACAATTATTCAATTTAGACCATCGGTATTGTTTTTATCCTTATTACTGTGGTTGTTGTTTTCATCTTTTTTGATGAGGTTCAAATAGGAATGGTCTGAGGAAGTCATGTTTGTTCTTACTATTTCATAGTTCAGAGCCAATAGCCTTTACGCTTTTAAACACTTTAGTATTCTTTGAACTTGGAGAGTAACTGTCTGATCACTTGTCCATAGGCACACCTATCTTCAAGGGGACCTGTTTCTGCAAGTGTGTAGTAATATATAAAAATATAACTATGAATAGGGTGATGGATAAAGGGTCAGCCTTAGATTAAGGAAGACTAGGTTCAAGTCTTGGCTCTGACATAGACTTGCTGTGTGGCCATAAACAATCACTTAACTTCTCAATAGCCCAGTCAGCTTTCAGACATTCCAAGTTAAAGAGGAATTGCTCATCACTATGGAGGAATCAGAAGTAGTTTCTAAAGTTGGCGCTCCCCATTTATTGTTGTTGAGTTGTTTTGCAGTCATGTCTGACTCTTTGTGACCCCATTTTCTTGGCAAGGATACTGGAGTGGTTTGCCATTTCCTTCTCCAACTCATTTTACAGATAAGGAACTGAGGCAAACAGAGTTAAATGACTTGTCTAGGACCACACAGCTAGTAAGTGCTTGAACTTATTAAAGTTACAAAAATGAGTCTTCTTGACTTTACTCTATCCACTGTGCCACTCCCCACTTCAGTGAAATAGTGAGCAATCACATGGCTAACTTTAAATTTTTATAAAGTGCTTTACAAATATCCTTACAGCAATCCTCAGAAGTAGATACTATTATTATCTCCATTCTGACAATAAGAAAACTGAGGCACACAGAGATTAAGTGATACCCAGGGTCACACAGCTAATAAGTCTCTGAGGCTAGATTTGAACTCAGATCTAAAACCATGCAACCTAACTGCCTATAGTTATCAAAGGTCTAGTACACAAAAAATAAAAAGTAAATATACAAGCCTATAGATGTACATGTGAATAAGTCAAAATTAAGGCATGGTTTCTACTGAATGATAATTCTGGGAAATTATAGGATGTCCCAAAAATTTTAGTGCAGTTTTAAGATTTAAGAGCTTAAAATAAGACACTGTACCTCATTTTAATAAAGTTTATAAATAGATGTTATGGGATATGCCTGTTCATCGACATGACAAAAACCTAAAATCAGAAGTAACTATAACTTTTATTAAAAAAAATAATTCCAAAATGTAATTTTAGAATGTTAGAAGGAAAGTTAGTCAAGAGAACAGATGAGGAAACACACCTCCCTCCCCTCAGTGAAGAAGTGATGGTGTATGCAATATGGTAGATGCTATTAGATACAATCACTGCTTCTTCTGGGATTTCTTTTTAAAAATTGTTCATAAACAAGAATTCAGTGAGGTGGAAGAATGGGGCAGAGGTAGAATTAAGGGGAAATTAGTGTTTTGTAAAAACATAAAGACAACCCAATTTAAATAATGTAAATAAATCATCAAAAGTCAAGCCTTCAGCGTGGTTGCAAAATGTTTACTGAATATAAGATTGTATTCACTATTTATGAGTTGTAGAATTATAAGGATCACATAATAGTTCCAAGGATTTTTTTAAAAAGATGATGCTTGGGGGGCGGAGCCAAGATGGTGGCTGGAAAGCAGGGACTTGCCTAAAGCTGTCCCCCAAGACCCTCCAAACACCCATAAAAAATGGCTCTGAACAAATTCTGGAACTGAAGAACACACAAAATAGGAGAGGGAAGCAGGGCTCCAGCCCAGGACAGCCTGCATGGTGGCTGGATAAGGTCTGTTGCTTGGAGCCGGGAGCAGAGCGGAGCAGAGCCCAGCATGGGCTGCACCTGGACCAACCAGACCAGGAGCTGGGCGGAACAGGCCCTAGTGCCCTGATCAGTGAGCTGTGGCAGTTACCAGACTTCTCAATTCACAAACACCAAAGACAACAGAGAAGGTTAGCCGGGGCGGGGTAAGAACTGTGGGGACAGTGTGAAAGGAGTTCATGGTTCAGCCACGGCCCCAGGGGCAGTGCAGGTGGTGCAGCTACAGAACTACAGCTGCAGTTGCTTCCCTCTCCAGGTCCACCTGGTGGGAGGAATTAAGTGGCGGATCGGAGCAGGAGGGCAGAGCCAGCTTAGATCTGAGTCCCACTAGGGTTGGCAGTTCTTGGGGGAGGAGTAGCACTGGTATGGCAGAGCTTCCTGTGAAGAAATAGCTCTGAAAACAACAACGCAACCCCTCAAGCTTGGGACAAAGTACTCCCTACTCTGCAAGCAGTCATACCCCAATGAAAAACGCAAGGGTCAAGTAGTTGGCTGGAAACATGGCCAGGCAGCGAAAAATTCAGACTCAAACTTTGGAATCTTTCTCTGGTGACAAAGAAGACCAAAACATACAGCCAGAAGAAGTCAACAAAGTCAAAGAGCCTACAAGAAAAGCCTCCAAGAAAAACATGAACTGGTCTCAGGCCATGGAAAAACTGAAAAAGGATTTGGAAAAGCAAGTTAGAGAAGTAGAGGAAAAATTGGGAAGAGAAATGAGAGTGATACAAGAAAACCATGAAAAACAAATCAATGACTTGCTAAAGGAGACCAAAAAAAATACTGAAGAAAATAACACCTTAAAAAATAGACCAATTCAAATGGCAAAAGAGCTCCAAAAAGCCAATGAGGAGAAGAATGTCTTGAAAGGCAGAATTAGGCAAATGGAAAAGGAGGTCCAAAAGACCACTGAAGAAAAATACTACCTTAAAAATTAGACTGGAGCAAGTGGAAGCTAGTGACTTTATGAGAAATTAAGATATTATAAAACAGAACCAAAGGAATGAAAAAAATGGAAGACAATGTGAAATATCTCATTGGAAAAACCACTGACCTGGAAAATAGATCCAGGAGGGATAATTTAAAAATTATTGGACTACCTGAAAGCCATGATCAAAAAAAGAGCTTAGATATCATCTTTCAAGAAATTATCAAGGAGAACTGCCCTGATATTCTAGAGCCAGAGGATAAAACAGAAATTGAAAGAATTCACTGATCATCTCCTGAAAAAGATCCCAAAAAGAAGACTCCTAGGAACATTGTTGCCAAATTCCAGAGCTCCCAGATCAAGGAGAAAATAGTGCAAGCAGCCAGAAAGAAACAATTTGAGTATTGTGGAAACAGAATCAGGATAACATGAGATCTAGCAGCTTCTACATTAAGGGATCAAAGGGCTTGGAATATGATATTCTGGAGGTCAATGAAGCTAGGATTAAAACCAAGAATCACCTATCCAGCAAAACTGAGTATCATGCTCCAAGGCAAAATATGGATATTCAATAAAATAGAGGACTTTCAAGTTTTCTCAGTGAAAAGACCAGAGCTGAATAGAAAATTTGACTTTCAAACACAAGAATCAAGAGTAGCATGAAAAGGTAATCAAGAAACAGAAATTGCAAGGGACTTACTAAAGTTGAACTGCTTTGTTTACATTCTTACATGGATAGATGATGTGTATAATTCCTGAGACCTCAAAGGGAATATACATACTTGCATACATACATACATACATACATATATATGTATATTTATGTGTGTGTATATATATGTATATATATATATATATATATATATATATAGACAGAGGGCGCACAGGGTGAGTTGAATATGAAGGGATGATATCTAAAAAAATTAAATCAAATTAAGTGATAAGAGAGGAATATAATGAGAGAGGGAGAAAGGGAGAGATAGAACAGGGTAAATTATATTGCATAAAAGCGGCAAGAAAAAGCAATTCTGTAGGAAGGGAAGAGAGGGCAGGTGAGGGGGTATGAGTGAATCTTGCTCTCATCGGATATGACTTGAGGAGGGAATACCATACACACTCAATTGGATATCTTACCCCACAGGAAAGAAGGAGGAAGGAGATAAAAAAGGGGGGATGATAGAAGGGAGGGCAGATAGGGGGAGGAGGTAATCAAAAGCAAACACTTTTGAAAAGGGACAGGGTCAAGGGAGAAATCTGAACAAAGGAGGTTAGGATAGAAAGGAACAAAATGCAGTTAGTCTTTCACAACATGAGTATTATGGAAGGGTTTTACATAATGATACACATGTGGCCTATGTTGAGTTGCTTGCCTTCTTAGGGAGGGAGGGTGGGGAGGGAAGAGGGGAGAGAATTTGGTACTCAAAGTTTTAAAAGCAGATGTTCAAAAAAGAAGTTTTTGCATGCAACTAGGAAATAAGATATACAGGCAATGGGGCATAGAAATCTACCTTGCCCTACAAGAAAGTAAGGGAAAAGGGGATGGCAAAGAGTGGGGTGACAGAAGGGAGGACTGAGGAACAGGGCAATCAGAATATATGCCATCTTGGAGTGGGGGGGGTAGAAATGGGGAGAAAATTTGTAATTCAAACTCTTGTGAAAAGCAATGCTGAAAACTAAAAATACTAAATAAATAAATAATAATTTAAAAAAGATGATGCTTAAGACATGGAACACAAGAGAAAAAGCTTATGAGAAGCCTCAAATTTGCCAACTTTCCAGGAGTGTTTTTACCTAAAAAGAAGGCAAGCATAAAAATACGTTCTCTTTTGTTTCTGCTGACCATAGGTAGATATACCTTCCATTGACATCAATATGCTAGTTATTAACCTAGAGTCGATAGTGCTTTCACCATTGAATCCATAATGCTTTCAAAGGTAACACAAAATTCAGAGGCCAAATTGAATTTTTATTTTCCAGTCAGCAGTCTATCTCAGGATAGACCTATAATGCTCATATCAAGTCTCCGGTATTTCTACATGAAAACTCTTATGATCTCATTTATATTCCATTAGTTTTAATAATTTGTAGGGATTCTTTCATTTTTTATATTGGTAAGCCCAGTTCCTAGTAAAGTGCCTGGATCATATTACTTATTTGATACATTACTGATTCCTTCTTTTATTTATGCTCAATTTGTTTCACCCAAACAAGTCTTGAGCCTCTGAATAGTCCACAAGTGGTCTGATGGATGTTAAAAGCATACATAAATCCTTAAAATTACCTTGTCTCCAATCCACACCTTTCCTACCACCCATAACCACATCTGATAGTCAAACTCCCATATTCTGTGAAAGAAATAAGTGAGGCTTAGAGGGGTGATGTCACGAAGCCACACAGCAAATTAATGGATGAGGCAGCAGTAGAGCCTCAGTATCTTGATTCACCATCCATTGCCTTTTCCACTCCATCATATTGCTTTAATTTAATCATCTTTATTCAAACTCCAGTTACACCAGGGGAGAATGAAGGGGCAAGTACAAAATAGTAAGATGATAAGAGAGGGTTGGAGTCCCAAGGAAATAAACTACCTATCTTGTGTGTGTGTGTGTGTGTGTGTGTGTGTGTGTGTGTGTGTGTGTGATTACAACAACAACAACGTGTTCGCAGATTGTTTAACAGAGAGAAACATAAAGAAAAGAGGTGGGTGTCCAATTTAACTCCCTGACACCATAACACATTGAAAAACACCCTAGGCAGCAGTAAATCACATAGAAGACAGTCTTTTTGATCCATAAAAATAAGATTCTCAAACTTAGCACAGTCAATTTCAGCAAGTCTTCCATTTCTCTTGGCTACATGGAGCCTCTCTTGTGTAATA
This sequence comes from Trichosurus vulpecula, assembly GCF_011100635.1. Taxonomy (NCBI): domain Eukaryota; kingdom Metazoa; phylum Chordata; class Mammalia; order Diprotodontia; family Phalangeridae; genus Trichosurus; species Trichosurus vulpecula. Next base: position 262,496,580 of record NC_050576.1, read on the forward strand.
AAAAGGTATCTGAGCTAATACCTTCTTGATCCGGCCTCCAGAATAGTTTTTCCTTACTCAGTAGAGGGACATTCTTTGAGAATGGGATGTTGTAAACTGCTTTTTAAAGCATTTTGCCTTGTGTAATGCCCTTAACCAGGATATAAATTATCTACTTAACTGTAACTAATATAGAGCAAAAGCTATTACTTGGTGCTAAAAGTCCATTTCTACTCCTTAAATATTGGACAAATTAAATACCATCCAGCACTATCCTTTCTGACATCTCTACACTTGAGTGGATCATCTTGACTAAACATGTCAGAACTGACAAATCTTTAGCTCTTAAAATGTCTTTTAACTCCATTTTTAAGCCCTCTGACATAACAGTCAAAACTCTGTTAATGTGATTTGCAGTTAAATTAAACATAAAAACATCATTAAAATAATGAAGAAAAGTTTATGGCCTAAAGCCAGGCCCTGTCATGGCTCTCTTAGCACCTTTCCTTTGGCATGAAGATTCTAAGCATTATAGCCCAAATGTTCTTCTGTTGGGATATCAGAGTTAAAGCTGTGTGACCTAACCATTTCTGCTGCAAAAAAAGGACCTTAACTTGTGTGTCAAAAATAAAAAATCTCTGTTAATAGGAAAGATTATTTTGTAGGAGATTCTCACTTGAAAAGCAAGGAGGATGGAAAAAAATAAAGGGGTCAGAAAAGGGGAAAAAATTGTTTTCTCATATCATACATGCTAGGACTACCAGGAGGTCTGAAAAAGATCTGGGGGACTAAGTGGATTGAAAACTCAATGTAAAGCCAAAGTGTGATAAGAAATTGACCAAGAAAGTTAATGCCCTCTTAGGTAGCACTAAGAAGGACACAATAGCCAGGAATTAGAACATAATACAATCCTTGATGGCCTGCCCTGATTGGAGCACATCTAGAGTACAGTGTTTCTTTCTTGATAACCACATTTCAGGAAAAGTATTAATAAAATGGAAAGTATCCAGAACCAGGAGGGGAACAAGCATAGTGAGGAGTCTAAAAGTTGGATTAGGAGGATCTATTGAAGGAACTGAGAGGATACAGTCTGGAAGAGAGAAGATTTTGAGAGGACGGATAATGGCTTATCAATTATTTGAAGATCTGTCATGGGGAAGAAAGTGTAGGTTTGGTCTATGTGGTCCCAGAGGACAGTACTGCAAAGTTGCAAGGAAGTGAAACTAGGCTTAAAGGGAAAACTTTCTATCAGAGCTCTCCCCCCACCCAATAAAAGAAAAGAAAAGAAAAAGAAAGGAATAAATTGAAACAATCCACTTCAGCTGATAGTGGACTTCCTCTTGTTGGAGGACTTCAAGTAAAGGCTGGATGACCACTGGTCTGCTATAGTGTTTACAGAACCATAAAATTTTAGAATTGGAAGTGACCTCAAACATCTACTAGTCTAACTCATATTAGAAAAGGAACCCTCACTATAGGATATAATGACTAGTTATCCACCCTTTATTTAAAAATCTCCAGTGGAGGGTAGATGGACCCACCAAAGCCCAAGGTAGCCCTTTACATTTTTTGACAGCTCAATTTTTAGAAAGAATTTCCTTATTCCAAATTTTCTTCTTTATAACTTCCCCCAATCACTTCTGGTTCTGTCCTCTGGAAATAACCAGAATTTGTCTTCTGCATGCAAGACAATCAAATATTTGAAGAGAACCATCATATCCTGCCTCATGTAGTCTTTCCTTCTCCAGGCTGGACACCTCTTTAGCCAGTCCTTCCATGACATGAATTCAAGATCCTCTACCTTCCTGGTAAATTGTATTCCTCTACCTTCCTTCTTAAATTGTATTCAGAAAGGAATAAAACATGTCAGATATATACAGTCTGACCAGCTTTTTCTCAGGAATGAAAAAATTCCATTGAAGTACCTTCCAACTTTGAGATTTCTATGATTTTCTGAAGGGAGATTAAAAAATCTGCAGAGCAAGAAATTAGCTATTCATGTGTGGAACTAAAAGAATTTATAAAAATACCCTTGGTACAAGGCAGATCTGCATGGTTCCATTAGTTCCCTCTGGGTAGAATTCATGTGATAAATGGTACTCAATATCTTCCATTCTTTGTAAAAGGACAAAATGAGCTAGATCATGTCTAAAGACCCTTCTGATTCTCAACTTCTGAGACCTTAATGTTTTGCTGGTTGGCTGGATGCAATACAGTAGTAACTCAAGAGCCATTTCACTGAAACTCTACAGTGTTACAAGTGATGTTCATGCATAGCATCTTGGAATGTAAACCAGACAATATTCTGACCATGTAACTGGCATGGCATGCAACTGCCAACAAGTTTCTCAGAAAAATCATAGCCACATAAATAGACCCATGAACCTGGAGCTTGAAAGAAAATAGACAATTAGCCTCAAGTAACTTTAATTGCTTTGTCTCAGCATCATCAGCACATAGAGTCCAACTTGTTCATTTGGAAGATAAGGAAACTGGGGCCTGAAGAGCTTAAGTAATTTGTCCATGAGGAATGAATTAAAGTTATCTATAGTCATATGAAAAAATATGCTCTAAATATAAAAATATTCTCTAAATCATTATTGATAAGAGAGATGAAAATCAAAACAACTCTGAGGTACCACATCACACCTATCAGATTGACTAACATGACAAACAGAAAAATGATAAATGTTGGAGATGTGGGAAAATTGGTAGACTAATTCATTGTTTGTGGAGTTATGAGCTGATCTAACCATTCTGTGGAGCAATTTGAAACTAATCCCAAAGGGCTATAAAAATGTGCATACCCTTTGACCCAACAATACCACTTCTAGGGCTATATCTCAAAGAGATCGTAAAAATGGGAAAGGACCCACATGTACAAAAATATTTACAGCAGCTCTTTTTGTGGTGGCCAAGAACTGGGAATTGATGGGCTGCCCATCAATTGTGGAATAGCTGAACAAGTTATGGTATATGAATGTAATGGAATACTATTGTACTATGTATAAGAAATGATGAACAGGAAGACTTCAGAAAAACCTGGAAAGACTTATATGAACTGATGCTGAGTGAAGTGAGCAGAACCAGGAAAACATTATACACAGTGTGTAATGACTGACTTTGATACACTTAGATCTTCTCAGCAAGCAAGGACCTAAAACAATTCCAAAAGACTCACGATGGAAAATGCTATCCATATCCAGAAAAAAGAAACATGGAGTCTGAGTGCAGATAAAAGCAGGCTGTTTCCTTTTATTGTTTTGTTTTGTTTTATGTTTTTCTTTCTCACAGTTACTCCCATTCATTCTAATTCTTCTATACAACATAACTAACATGAAAATATGTTTAATAGGAAAGTATATGTAGAGCCTATATTGGATTGCATGCTGTCTTGGGGAAGGGGAGGGGAGGAAGGGGAGAAAATTTAAAACTTATGGAAGAGAATGTTGAAAACTAAAAATAAATAAAAAAATAAAATTAATTTTAAAAAGAGCCATACAGGGAGTAACAGAGCTACTCTCTCATTTGTTGGGTTTCTTGGAAATCTATGTGTCTGGGAGAATCTTCGAGAATATACTGTAGTTAAAACCTAGCATTTTCTTAGCCTACTGATATGAAGAATAGTAGCACCTCTGTATAGAAGTTCATGTAACTGTCCATCAAAGTAAGAGTCAAAACCAAATATGTTATATAGGGAGTAACACATTTCATGCTTTCTCAGTGGGTGAGGAATGGGGTAGATGGAGGGAGGGAATAAAAATAATTTTTATAAACCTAAATATGTAGGACAAACAATATTAATACAGAGTTGATGGTTTTGGAAAAGTATTTGTGAGGCTAAATTCTAAATTTTAAGATCCACAATGGCAGGCTTTTGTGGAAGCCAGAAGGTGATCATCTTCTCTTCTTTATTTTTTAAAGATATATAATGAAAATGAGCCTGCAAATCTCTTAGGACCCTATACCAGTTTGTTTTGTTTTTAAAAAAACTGTTGTGGGTATATTCAAGCAAGTCAGTCATGTCCATTACCACTGGCACCAGCTTTAACACCCGAAATGAACTTTGCATTATATTTGGTTTCACAGAGTTCAGATCTCTGTCCTCATCAAAAGCTCTAAATTTGTACCTACAACCCTTTTAGATGTGGGTCTCAAGTTGTTGTGGTTTTCCTCTGTAAAATGCACCAAATCCATACTTGGAGAGATGTACAGCTTTGTGCTTAAGAGACCAGACACAAAGATTAATTATGAAAGTGAACATATGGTAGATGATGGATTACTTAATTTGTCATATATGATATCAAAATTATCAAGCCAACATTCTGTCTGCTGGGCTGTTCCATTTGTTGATTCCTCCAGCTCAAAAACTAGGCTACATTAAATTCAACAATTCAGCATTTATTAAGCACCAACTCCGTACACAGCACTGGGCAGATTAAAATGAAAAAGACTATGTTTCTTCCAGAAGGAACCTGATAGTCCACAAGGGCAAGAAAGGAAAAAATAATTTCAAAGGATGGACTGTGACATGAACACAGTAATACAAGGTACTGTGTTAAAAGAGTAAAGGAGAGATCCAGAATGCTTTAGGCATATTTAATGAAAAATGGTATTCTTTCAGCTGGGGTTTTTGGCTCAGTATCATGGAAAGAGCTCTCTATAATGGGAAGAACATTGGATTTGGAGTCAGAACACCTAAGTTTGATACCTGGCTCTATGGTTTCCCACCTGTTTGGCCTTGTACCTCACTCTCTATGACTCCATTCCCTCTTCTGAAAAATTAAGGGATTGGACTAGACGGTCCTGAAGGTACTTTCTAACTTTAGATCCATGCATCTTATGGAACTTTCAAGTCTCCCTTTGAGATCTCATCCACACACATATTTAATTTATAAAAGGATATTATATACTTAAAAAATCTGCAAAACTTAAAGCATTATATAATTTTACCATTACTCTATATAAGGTACTAGAGGTGCTATGCTGAGATTCCCATGTTTAGATGGTGAAAGAATATCATCTTTGATTTTTTTTCTCAACTCCAGTGTTTACTTTCTAGAAAAATTTCATGGGATAGATGAAGATCTGAGGCTGTTTTTGAAATAATTTTAATATCTAAGGATTTTCTTTGATATCACTCGAAAAGATACTTTTTCTCTTCCTCTACTTCCCTCCCCCTCCCCTTCTTCTCCCACCCCTATCTCCTCTCACTAACTACTAGAAAAACTAACATTTGGCTACTCAAGACCACTATCACCCTTTTAACAAAAGCCCAAAGGGACCACTCCTAGAATCTCCTAAAACTTAGTCTGGACCAAAGAGTAGGGAATTTTATATTCCCCCACTGAGACAAGTACTCTGTTCTCTTCAGACCTTCTTGGAGCTCCTGGAGGGTTCTTCCATGGCTGTTATGCCAGGCCTAATGCAAAACAGCTGTGTGCTTGGCCTGCCCTGAACCTTGGGCATAGAAACAAATGTGGGTGCCTCTGCGTACAGCATTTCAGCAACTGGAGGGGTCCTTTATTGGTGAAAGTGCAGTGAATGGAATGCGAAGCCATTTGCAAGGTGTGCCAGCTCACGTGTGGTAAAGAGCAGGGTCCACATTCCTAAGAGTGTATTGGTGAATTAAAAGGAAATGTTTTAGAAGTTCAAAGGACAGCCCAGACTAAGCAGGACTCTGGCTATTCAGGGTTTATGAATAGTCTCTTCTGGTGAGCAATTCACATCTAGGTACAGCTCAGCTTTGAACAAAGCCTTCAATGGGTTGAGTCATGGCTAACTTAGAAAGCCCTTCCTCCCAAATCTCGTGAATCCTCAAAAAGGTGAACATATAGCTTCACGACCCACACAACTAGGAGCAGTGTGCTTTCTAAAGACACTTTGGGCTTTGGCATTTTTGTCCACTTCTAGTTATTGAGTCCAGGTTTGATTTGGAAGGGTCCCTCAAGCTTTCCATCTCTAATCTGATGATCTCAGCCTAGCTGAAGGTTCTCAGTCTTTTCCAATGTGCCCTTCCTCGTGGGTGGAATAGTAATCCAACCAGGGCAATAAATCAGAAACCCTGATTTCTATTGCTTTATTTTCACTTAATGCCAAGTTCTTTTCATTTTCTTTGTGCAAAGTAGGCAGATGATTTATCAGTCCTTTTCAGTGTTAGGGACCAATGAAACAAATAAATAAAACAATACTTTTCATGCCTCAATTTTCAGGGGAAAAAATTGCTGCATGTCAGTACTTAGGAAAAAATTATAATCAGATTATTCAAAACAATTGTGTTACTATTTTAAAAGAAAATTTGGTCTATTCGTTCATCTCTTGAAGATACTCCTCCTGATACACTATTTTCTTTAAAAATATTTTATAATATGAATTTAACTTCCTGTTCCTATTTTTTCATCTTTTTGCAGATTCTTAGAAGAACATAGTTCTTAGAAGAATGAAGGAGCAACCTTAGGAGAGATAATTATTTTGTGTATGTGTTTGTATGAAGATGATTTTTTAAAAATAAATGATTAACCTAGGCCTTGAATGATTCATTGTACAAGGTCGAGTCCCTATTTGCCACAGGTCTGTGTACTGGCATCCAGCTGAAACTTCCTGGGCATGTCAAAAATCCTACTTCTCAAGTTTTCTTGATTACAAGTACTTGTCTTTCTTCACCATAAAATATCAAGAATGTCTCTGGAATAAATGATTCACACATAATGACACATCAGCATTTGATGATTTTCCATGCTACCATCATGCCCTAAGATAATTCAAGCTATATTAATGTTTAAAGGATAACAAAGAATAGACTTTTTTTCCAAAACTGAAACATAGTGAATACTTCAACCAACAATAAATAATTCCACCTCAATTTGGAATAAAACAAAGATCTCTAAATATCTTTGATACCTTGGGCAGTCTAGCTTGAGCATACACTAAATCCAAAATGTAGCTGGCTGCATGAAAGTTTTACAGGGAGCAAAGATTCGATAAAATTTGTTGCTAAAACAGAAATTCTATTTTAATTGTGAAACTGAAAATGGGACTTTCACCCTGATGGAAAAGTGCATAAGTGTATCACAGACCTTCTCCTTATTTCTCTTTGCCAATGACAAATCTTTGAGATATGAAGAAAAGATGCATTTGTCTGCATTATTTTGCGCCTTCCTATGATTTGTGGAAAAGTTTTGTTTTTAATTAAAGTGTATTCTATAACAGCAGCTCTTTTCCACTTTATGATTCTAAGGAAACATATGGAAATATCAACTTTGAGATGTTACTGATTTATTTTGATGTTGGAGCATTTTGCTCTTGTGTAAACATTTCTCGTGGCATGAATATGGATAGTTTTGAATCTCTGAAGAGTTCATTACTAAAGGTAGCATATGGTTTTGACTCCTGAACCACAAGGGAAATGAGAACACCCAGTTTGCCAAATAGTCAATCGTAAACAGTTGGTACACCCCTAAGCAAAAGACAAAAATAATTACTGTATCTTTTTTTTAAGTAGCCAGCTCATTTTTACTTTCTTTCTTATTTTGTCTTTATTTTTTTCATTTACTGATTTAGTGTTTTCCTGCAAGGTTCGTGGAAGTTGACTAAATAGATGCTCACGGCCTGCAGCAACCTGACTCTGATAGCACAGATGTCACCATGGAATCCAATAATAAACCAGCTCATGTCCCTACCTTATACCCAAGCCCATGTTGAGACTTCCCATTGTTTCTCAGCACATTCTTTCAGAATCATTTTTAACGCTTTCGTAGTTTACACTATATATGCGAGGCAACGTAGCATAATAGATACACTATATACACTATGAAACATATTTTAAATTACTGAATTCGAGCTTTACATCTGACTAAGTCTGGTCTTGTGACCATGGACAAGCAAATTCTTCTCTTAAGTTTCACAGACAATTCTCTACGACTACTCTATGACTACAGATAAGTTGACTATCTGTACCTTTGGAGGAAGTTTCCATGCACAAGTGTACTCATCATTAAAGAAATCACAAGTCCTTCCAGACCCCTACTCTACAAAAAAGTGCTCATTATTCAGCATAATATAGTTATGCTGAATTTATAATGAGTTCCCATCATAGCATTTTAAGGTTTACAAAGAGTTTTCTGGCAACAACCCTCAAAAGGCAATAATAATAAAAACTAACACTTATAGAATGCCTACTATGTGCTGGGCACTATGCTAAGCACTTTATCTTATTTGATCCTCACAGCAACCTTGGGAAGTAGTTACTAGTACTCCCATTTTATAGATGAGGAAACTGAGCCAAACAGTGATTAAGTGACTTGCCCTGAGTTACACACAACTAGTAAGTGTCAAAGTAGATAAGTGATTTTTAAAGGTTTGAAACATTCTGGAATTCAGTCCTAGAAAGTGAATACATCCTAGTTTGGCAATAAAAATTACAAGTACAAAATAATATCCACAAGAAAGAAAGGATATAATAATGATTGCAATAATACATGTCTATTTCTCTCTCCCCCCTTTGCCCCAAAGAGAAAGAGTTGTCAAAGTCTCATTTCTCTAAGTTGGTTTAAATGATTCCTTCCTGGGTACAGAGTGTGGGACTTTGTGATTTTCCCTGCTATCTCGGGAGTCTAAGATTCTATAATGAGGAGTTGATTCTAAAGTTCATTCTCCCAGCACAGAAATAGTATAAACACAGTGCTTTTGTTACCAATTGGTTCCATCAAGTTATCAAGTGGAATTTACTTACTTTCTTCCAAGTAGCATTGTCTAACCATCAACAGAGAACAAACTTATGGAGTCTGAATGCAGACCGAAGCACACTTTTTAAAAAAAAAATTATTTATTTTTAGTTTTTACCATTCACTTCCATAAGATTTTGAGTTCCAAATTTCTCCCTATCCCTCCCCTCCCCCCACCCCAAGACAGTATGCAATCTGATACAGGCTCTACATATACATTCATATTAAACATATTTTCACATTATTCATATCATAAAGAAGAATTAGAACCAATGGGAGAAACCTCAAGAAAGAAGAAACAAAAGAGAAAGAGAGAGACAGACAGACAGACAGAGACAGAGAGGGAGAGAAAGCCAAATATTATGCAAAGTATACTTTTTTAAAACTTTATTTTTCTTGTTTGTTGGGGATTTTTTGATCTGCATTTTCCTTCACAACATGACTAATATCGAAATATATTTTGCATGACTGCACAAGTATAACATATTAAATCGCTTGCATTCTCAATGAGGGGGAGGGAGGAAGAGAGAGAATTTGGAACTCAAATTATTTTTAGAAATGAATGTTAAAAATTATTCTTACATGTAATTAGGAAAAATAAATTATAAAGTAGCATTATACAAATTTATTCCAAGAGAGAAAAAAATAACCATGCAAAGGGAAGCAGAGGTTTTATACATATGATGTCATGCACATATAGACACCCAAGGGTCATTTGTGGACATTTTTATTATTTGATAAAATGGATTTAGAGGCTGTAATTGTTATTAGCCATTTTTAAGGTAACTTGCAAGGCAACACAGAATGAACTTTGGCAAAATCTGGCTGGAATTTTAATTTTAACAACACATATTTTGTCATTTTTGCCCTTCTATGAAGACTGCCAGTATCTGTGCAAGGTCACCTGGAAAAAAACTATGTTTTTCTTTCTTTGACATTCTCAGGTAAAAATTGAAGCACATGAAGACTAAATTCAGTTTGTCCTTCTGTATTTCTTAACTTATCCCACTTCAAAGCCAAGAATTGTCAGAGATGGGGCCGGATAATGGCTCCTATAAGAAAGCCATCTGGTGACCATGCCTAGTATTGGGGAAGTCTGGGATTAGAGAATCAAGAAGACATCATGCTGAGGAGGTGGAAGGGATGTTGGAGATTACCTACCACAAATCTGAAGTTCTATGCTGTACCAATAATTGGAAGATGGGAATAATGGACCTCAATTTGCTACTAACTCCCTCAAAACTTGGGCAAATCACTTGACTTATTTGAACCACAAGTTCCTCCTCTATCAAATGTGGGGATGGATTTGAATTATTCCTAAGGTCTTTGCAAGTGAGTAAACTGAGGGCCAGAAAAGTGATTTTTCCAGTTTGATTGATGGATTAAAAGTTTAAGAAACTGCTTATCAATAACATCTTCTCCAGTTGAGATGGGTTTCCTTATTCATTGCAACCTTCTCTACACTATCAAAAGAAAGACTAATGCTAAAAATTCCTCATGATGGCCAGAAACCTAAGAAATTCAATCTTGGATTCTGTTTTAGACTTTTTTGATCAATGCTTTAACTGACATCACCAGTGTTAACATCAAGCAATTATTTTGTACCTACTATGTTCAAAATAGGCAGCTAGATGATGCAGCGGATAGAGTGCCATTCCTGGAGTCAGAAAGACTCATCTTCCTGAGTTCAAATCTGGTCTCAGGTACTTACTAAGCTGTGTGACCCTAGGCAAACCATTTAACTCTGTTTGCCTCCATTTCCTCATCTGTAAAATTAGCTGAAGAAGAAAATGGCAAACTACACCAGTGTCTTTGGCAAGAAAGGCCCAAGTGGGGTCACAAATGACTGAACAACAAAGATGTTCAAAACACTGTGTTGAGCATTGAGCAGGATTTGGGGGCATATAGGATGTTGGTCTCTGCCCTCACACAGCTTCCAATCTAGTTGAAGAAAGTGGATGTTAATGCATAAAAATTATCTAATAATATGATACCTAGTATATATTATTAAATGAACCATGAGTGGTACAGTCTATTAACACATTTGGTTTAGGAGAACAGAATACTGCGGACTAGGTTTGAGCTTAATCTTGAAAGAAGAGCACAACTATGAAATGGGGAGCCAAGGGTGGGAGAACCATATAAAGGAAGGGCATCCCAAGCAGAAAAACAGAATGCACAGAAGTACAGAGATAGAAAAGCAATGGGAGACAGGTTGGGAATAAGAATAGCAAATATATTGGCCAAAATCTAATGCCGAAAACCTAGGCTGGGCCTTGAGTGGAAGACTAAAGAGTTAGGTTTCATCCTGTGGTCAATAAGGGGTCATAGAGAGTAAGAAGAGGAGTAACACATTATAGTAGTGCATTGAAGAGTAAGACAAGAAATCTGTGTGCCACTGCCAGACCCACCACTGTCCAGTTGTGTGGCCTCGGACAAATCATTTGAGCTTTCTGGGTCTCAGTTTCCTTCCTAGCAACCTGGGCAGCTAGGTGGCACAGTGGATAGAGTGCCAAGCCAGGAGTCAGGAAGACTCATCTCCCTGAGTTCAAATCTGGCCTCAGACACTACCTGTGTGGACTCTAGGCAAATCGCTTATCCCTGTTTGCCTCAGTTTCCTCATCTATGAAATGAGCTGGAGAAGGAAATGGCATTCAGGGTTTTCTTGGCAAAGTTACTGAAATGGTTTTCCATTTCCTTCCCCAGCTCATTTTATAGATGAGGAAACTGAGGCAAACAGGGTTAAGTGACTTGCCCAGGGCCACACAGGTAGTGTCTGAGGCCAGATTTGAACTCACTGAGATGAGTCTTCCTGACTCCAAGACTGGCACTCTATCCACTAAGCCTCTTAGCTGCCTCCTAAAATTTAAGGTAGCCATGATACATAATGGATGGATTGGAAGGGAGAGATATTGAAGATAAGAACCGCAGTTTTAAGCCTGTTAAAGTAGAGCAGATGTGAGATAATCCTTCCATATTCCAATGGCTCTCTGAATTTTTTGATGTGGCTATTCTTTCCATTGATGTGATGCAAGGTAATTAATTAACCAAAGCTCTTATCGATGACTTACCATATGTCAGGCACTGTGCTAAAAGCTGGGGACACCAAGAAAGGCAAAAGTACCAGGAGTCTGCATACAAATGAGGGAGACAAAAAGTAAATAAACTGATACACACAAAATCCAGTCATCTGAACCTCATCCCATGTGGTTCTCTCATCCACAGAGTACCAGGGCTATTGATCAGTTACCCTAACCCCTTACTACAGAACCAGCCCACTTTCTTTTATGGCCATAGCTCTCACTGATTAGAAGTAATAAGTATTTTAATTGGGGTGGTAGACCTGTGAATAAAAAGAAAGTCCTATAAGAGAAAATGAATTTAAAATTGATTAGATGATTAGAAAAAATGTACCTTTTAGATTCTTGTTGGTTGGATGTACCTAAAGCAGCCTTGGATAATGGGGAAGATTTCAAGTGGCAGGAACAAGAGAACCTTGGATGCCCAAAATCTGGGGAGGGGAAAGCTCTGAAACACAAAACTAGATTTAGTTCTGAAATTCACTCTGTCTCTACTCTTTTTAACACTCTGGTTCATTTTTCTGATCTGGTATTCAAATCAAAAAAGAAAATAGACCCTGGTCCCACCACATTCTGCAATCCAATGGCATGACACTGGCCTCCTTTCTGTCCCTCCCACAAGACACTCCATTTACAGACCTTGGACATTTTCATTGGCTGTCCCTCATGCCTAGAATTCTTCCCCCTCTTCATCACTTCCTCCTAGAATCTCTGGCTTCTTTCAAGTCCCAGCTGAATACACTGCCTCCAACAAGAAGTCTTTCCCAATCCCCTTAATTCTAGTGCTTTTCTCCAGCTGATCATTTCCCCTTTATCCTATATGCAATTTGTCTATACATAGTTATTTGCAGATTGTCTCTCCTATTTGACAACAAGGTCCTCAAGGTAGGGTCTGTCCTTTGCCTTTCTTTGTAGCCCCAGTACTTAGTACAGTGCCTGGCACTGAGTAGGAGAATAATACATTTTTATTGGGTGAGTGACCTTTAAATGGATAAATTAAGAGACAGTGGGCTAGATTTGCTGTATACATAATAAAATTTGCTATAATTTGGTAAAATTATACAGTACTTTCCACAATCCCTAACTGTTCCCCAACACACAGGGGAACTAGTTTTAGCTAGTTTTAGCACCAATATGCTCCTAGTGATGCTACATATCTGTTAATCATGGACTATCACAGCCACTGAAGAATCAATATTGGAAGTGGTTCAAAATGAGGAAGACCTTCAGGTTACTGGGTAGATCCTCAGTGGAATGTTGACTGGAGAACATGGATAAGTATGCATAGGATGACAACAGCCCACATCAATAAGCTCACGGATCTGTTGAATTATTTTACTGATGTTTGGATGGAATACAAAGACTGCATTTACTTTAAAATATATTTTGTTACAATGATTTTTCTTAAAAAAAAAGCTTTTTTTCTTCTCAAGAAAAGGTGCTGTGGGTAGAATATAGGATTTGGATTCTGAGAACCTGGGTTTGAACCCCAGCTTAACTGATTATTCCCTTTGTGACCTTGGGTAAGTCACTTAACCTCGCTAGATCTTTTTACATCATTTTCAGAATAAGAGGGCTGAACTAGGCTGCTTCTCGTGTCCCTTCTAGCTTGAGGAAAAGGATGACAGATTAAAAGCAAAATCTAGATTCAAAAGTCTAGAATTAGGAACAATATTTCAGTGTCAAAAAGACAAATCAAAAAATGTCATTGAATTATGTGCCCAATATATTGAAGAGGGTTTTAAAAAATACAGGGATGAGGAAAACGCAGTGTGTAGTTTTCTACATTCAAGGAGTTCGTTTAAGACATAAGACTTGTATAAGAAACAATTATAGAACTGTTAAATTAGAATAGAAACATTATAAAATGGTTAAATTACAAATATATAAAAAATATAAAACAAATAAACTAGAATAGAAATAACAAAAATAATTTATTGAATGGATGCTACCTGCAGGGAGTCATCCATGACACTTCAAAGAACGGATGAATGGGCCTTCATTGGCCACTATGATCAATAGGCCATCTGGTGGGTCAGGGCCTCCTCCAGGCTTTGGATCTCACAGCTCCACAAAGTCAGATTCTAAAGGGAGAATGCTGATGTTTCTGGGCTAAACCACTTTTCCTAACACTCCACTTGCTAATTGTGGAATGTCATTCTGGAAGGCCTCTGATTATCTCCTATTGAAGTAAGAGAGAAAATGTCCTTGGAGTAATGGAGCAGGAGAAATGGAGCAGCCCCAAATGAAGGGTTTTGTGAAAAATGTTCTGGCTCCTACTTGGGAGTGCTTAAACCTAGCAGTATTTTGCATTTCCAGGCTAGAATTCTATAACTCCCTTCTCAATCCAGCAGAAATGGAAAATCTAGACAAGCTCTGATCATAGAATACATTACAAATATAAAAATATGCATGTCAAAATGATATTATACATTAATGAAAGTTGCTACATAATTTATTAACTTTACAAGAATGCTTGAATAAGATGTATCATTTAATAATGGAACAGTAGATAAACATTGTATTTATTTTTCCATTCCCTTTGTTCAATTATTCAATTGAGGTTTATTTGTATAATATATGTCAAATTCACTTACAAAGAGCTAATTTTCCACCGTGGAAAAAAAAGAAACACATTGGTGGTGATGCATTCTTGTTCTGACCATGACAAAAATTAATAATAATAGCTCCCTATGCAGCCCAAATCCAGGCATTCTAGAAAAAGACATTTGTTTACAAGACAAATTTCACTTTTTTGTGTTGTGAAGGTAAGAATTGTAATATATTTGCAATAAAAAAAAGGAAAAAAAGGATTCATTGTCATAAAACACTGTATTTCTACCTTCATTCAAATTTGGAGCACCCCTTAGAGAGTAGACAGTATGGTACAGAGGGAAATGTTGAATTTAGAGACATAAACTCAAGGTTCAAATCCTGGTTCTGGTCCTGACTACCTGTATGACCTTGGACAGGTCACTTTGCTCTGAGGCTTCCATTTCCTCCTTGGTAAAAATCATGGGACTGGATCAGAGGAAGCTAGGTAGCATGGAAAAGGAAATGGCAAACATTCTAATATCTCTGCCAAGAAAACCTTAAATGGGGTACAAAAAGTCAGACATGAGCAAAACATGACTGAACAACAACAGTGACATGGTATATAGCACTGAGCTTATAATCAAGCGATTTCAAATTCTGCCTCAGACACTTACAGGTTGTATGATGTTGGGCAACTCTCAGCCTCAGTCTCCCCATCTGTAAAATAAAGAAGTTGTATTCAATAGCATCTAAGATACCTTTCAGTTCTCAATCTATCATCCCTCCTTAGTCTAGCTCAATGGGCACAGTAAGAAATTAGCTGATTTTTTTTTAAATCACAGATGAATTTTAGTGCCTTACCTTCTAGGATAAAATATGTAATTCAGGGTTAGAATAAGGTATTCTTTGCTAGGAAAGATCCATTCCACTGAAGCCTTCCTTGTTCCATAGCCTTATCATGGGAGAGAGAAGACTCTTTATTCTCTACTATTCTATCAGATAAACTCAAGCTTTGCCAACAGGTCCTGTCAAGTAGGGAAGGGCTTCCAGTTCGTCCATAAAACAAATTCTGTCTGTCATCTAAGGACCAACCTAGCTCATCCTATGAAGCCCAGCACCAACGAATATTCTTGTTCATAGCAGCTAGTAAAACCATATTCCTAGTTATGGAAGATGTTGTGACCTGCTTTGGGGACATAGCTTCTTAGTGCATTTCTCTGCTTCTGAGAAGTCTTAGCCCTTACTGTCCCACAGAGAACTATGCCCTGAAAGGAGGAGAGCTGGTGGGAACAGCAAACCTTCTCACTGATTGCATGTTTACTGTGAGAAGAGGGCCAGTCTCACAACTGAGGCTCATCTTTTCTCCTAAAAGCTTCTGCTGTGGCCTCCATACTTCAGTGCCACCATATGGTTATTCAGAGCTTCCACAGGCAGCAGAGAATGCATGGATAGTATGCTAAGATATAGGCTCTACCCTTCCTGATGAAGGCTTAAGTGAGTGAAGGAGGGAGATGGGGCAGTAACTTCCTTTTCTGATACCCTAAGGTTTTCCCCTCCCTATATGCAGAGAGAATTCAATTCAATGAACTATGGTAAGTGCCTACTCTGTGGCTGCTGGGAATAAAATGGCAAAGATGGAGCAGTCCCTAACATAAAGCCACTTGCATTCTCGTTCAGTCATTTCAGTCATTATTGACTCTTCATAACCCCATGTGGAGTTTTCTTGGCAAAGATACTGCAGTGGTTTGCCATTTCCTTCTCCAGCACATTTTACAGATGAGGAAACTGAGGCAAACAGAGTTAAGTAACTTGCCCAGAGTCACACAGCTAGTAAGTATCTGAGTCCAGATTTGAATTCAAGTCCTTCTGACTGCAGGGTGAGTGCTCTATTCACTGTGCCACCTATCTGCCCCATGTACATTTTGCTAGAGGCAAAAGCAATAGTCTAGTATTGTTAGTATCACAAACTCTACGTCACTCTGTCTCTACTCATTCCATAATTCCTTATCTCCTCTTTTCACTTTTCCTTCAAGGATCAGCCCTGATGCCACCTCCTAAAAGGAAGGATATCACAATGTGATCAACCTCAGTCCTTTCATTTTACAGATTGGAAAACTGAGACCTATGGAAACTAAGGCAGCTGGCACAAGCCAGCAATACCCACATAATTCAACAAACTCAGCTCAAGCTCAAGCTCCAACTCCTAGATGAGTGAGGTCTTTCCTGATCCTCTCCAAGTCCCTGAAGTTTCTAGCACCTCTGCCCCCAAATTGTTTGACTATGATGTAGAAGTGTCAAATACTCAGTCTGTAGGCCATGTGTAGCCCGTAGCACTCCCACATGCAGCCCAAATCAGATTAAAAGTTAATTGGGAAATGTGTAGCAAAAATAAATAAAAATACAACTAAACATAGATGATAATACTATGAGGTTTTTTTAAGTCAATACATAGCTCACAGGGATCCTTGCATGTGGTTTAGTGGCCCCTTTTTCTATTTGAGTTTAACGCCACTAGTGTAGTGATGGAGAGTAGACCTCAAAGCCAGGAAGACCTGAATTCACCCCTGACATATACAAGTTATGAGAAAATCATTTAGACTACAAAATGCCTAGAAATTGCAAACCAACATTAATAGAAGGAATTTCAGCATCTAGAAGTTCCCCAGACAAATGAAATCACAGCTCTGATCCTGATTCCTATATTTTGCTTCTACTTACATGTGTTCGTATTTCTCCCAATCCAAGAGAAGATCCTGAGGAACGAGACTTTTCATTATTTGTCATCAAATATGCCTTGATATATAATAGATGCTCAATAAATGTGTGTTGATTGGCTGAATGAGTGGAAGTAATCTCTTTTCTTTTACAGAGCACACAGACATAGTCATGTTATTTGTATGTTCCTTCTTTAAGATTTTCCTGCTTTGATACCTAGTGCATATTTTCATTTGTTCTTCATTTGAAATTAATACTACTCATAAATAAAAAAAGTTTAAATTGAGCAAACGGTCCAGCTCTCCAGAGGAAGACCTTGCTCACTCTTATTCAGGTAGGAACCAAAAAATTGTATATCATTTGCCAGTGGCTCAGCAGCCTGTGAAAGATGTGTTGGTAAATTTGGTCCTGAAGCTAGTGGCAGAAATAATCATGCTTTATATTTATGTAGGGCTTTTCTTCTGGGGAGCTTCAGGCATTTTATGTGTCTTGCATCACTAATCTTCATAACCTCCCTGTAGTTATGGGAATAAATTGGAGAGAGGATCACATTTTACCCTGAAAGATCATGAAATAGGCCAAATTGATAAAGAAGGACGTTGAGCATAGCTGAACTTGTTAAGGGTGTGTGGAAACGTGATGGGCCCAGACTCTCATTCCCTCGTCACACTATACGCATCATCTTCCATATGTGCATCTGTCTTTCAATCTAGAGGGAGGGTCATGACTGAAGGCTGAAAAGAAGAAAAATTCTGTGACTAAGCAGCCAACTGGAAACTCCAGGCCTGAGCAGTTATCATCCAAGGCTGGCCCTAACTTATTATGTGACTCTAAGGAATCATTTGGCCTCCTCCTGCTTGAGTTGCTATGTTTGTTAAATGGTGGAATACAGAGGGGATTATTCTTTAGCCTGGCTCTGACTTTTACCCAACAATCCCTTGGTTTATTTTTACAGGGTTCTACCTATTTATTCATTCATTCAGCTTTATTTACTGAGTCCAAATTATGTTCAGTGTTCTAGGCACTTTGGAGATAGATTGAGATGATAGAGATAAATGTGATGGAGATAGACATAGAGATGAAAATGATAGAAATAAAGAGAGAGAAAGACAAAGAGAGAGACAAAGTCAGAGATAGAGACAGAGACATGAAAGAGTCCTGGAAAAGGTCCCAAGGAAAAAATTAAAAGGAAAATAAACCCAATCTGTACCAAAATTTTAATCAATGCAAATGATTAATTATGCTTTCAAAGGACTGATGAACACCACCCACCTATTAACAGAGAGGTGATAATTATGCAAAATGAGAATTTGTTTTACTTGACTATGCTTATTTATTACAAAAGTTATGCTTTTTCTTTTTTCAGTGATGGGGGAGGTAGAGGAAGAAATGCTTGATAATTGAAAAAATAAAAGAAACTGTAGTGTAAAAAATGAGGCTGTCGTAGTTGTGTCACTTACTGAGTGACCCTAGGCAAGTCATTTAAGCATTCTGATACTCAACTTCATCATCTCTGAAAAGGGGAAAAGAATACCTGCATTATTTCTTCCTCATGGAATCATCAGAAAGAAGGCACGATGTAAATCTTAAAGTACCATAAAAAAGTGAGTTGAGCAATACCAGAAAACTGGAAACCACCCAATACCCTAGTAGTTGGGAAATGCCTAAAAAGGATGACAATAGTACACTAGTCATAGAAAACAAGTATAGGGACTATAGAGGGTGGGGGCCAGAGTAAGGTGGGGATCATGAAATAATGCAAAATAAAAAAGCGGAACACAAAGTACAGTAGACATGTCAAATATAAATGCATAAAACTGCATATTATATACTCATGTGATTTTGAAAAGAAAATATATATCTTGGGGGCAGCTAGGTAATGCAGTGAATAGAGCACTGGCCCTGGTGTCAGGAGGACCTGAGTTCAAATCTGGGCTCATACACTTGACACACTTACTAGCTGTGTGACCTTGGGCAAGTCAATTAACCCCAATTGCCCTGCCTTCCCCCCTCCAAAAAAAGAAAAGAAAATATATATCTCATGAATTGGAAAAGATTTAATGATTTAAAGGTTATATGTAATAATGACAGAACGTTGGACTTGGAAAAAGGAAGACATGGGTTCAGATCTCACATCTGACACTAGTTATGTGACCCTGAGCAACTCACTTAATTATATATCTAACTTCTGACAATGTGGCCTCAGGCAACTTCTTCCTAAGTCATCTCATCAATCAGTTATAAATGTTTAAGTAAATTTGATCATAAAATTGAGTGATTCTAAAAGTGAAAATGAAAAAAAGATGTACATTAAATGACTCTTGTCCTCATGAACTTGTACAGCTAGACGGTACAGTGGATAGAAGACTGGGCCTGGAGTAAAGAAGACTCATCTTCATGAGTTCAAATATGATCTCAGATGCTTATTAGCTGTGTGACTCTGGGCAAGTCACTTAACCCCATTTGCTCCAGTACCTCATCTGTAAAATAAGCTGGAGAAGAAAATGACAAACCACTCCAGTATCTTTGCCAAGAAAATCCCAGATGGGGCCACAAAGAGTCAGGCACAACTGAAAATGACTGAATGACAACAACAATAAAAACTTAGTGAATTTATAATCTAGTAGGGGATAAGAGATAAATATATTCACAGCTACACAATACAAGATTATGTGTAGAATATGTTAAGTAAGAGCTCATTTCTTAATCATATGATCAGAAAAGATCAAGGAGGAGCTGGAATTTGAGATGGGCCTTGAAATATACATAGGGTTCTAAAAGGCAGGTATAGAGGAGGGCCATTTTAGGCACAGAGAATAGCATGAGCAAAAAAAAAAAATAAGCACAGAGGAAATGGGAAAGAGATGTCAGAAAAAGCAATAAAACACCTAGTTTGGATGGAATCTAGAAGAATCATGAGAGACAAGACTGGAAAGGGAAGTTGGGGCTAGGTTATGAAAAATTTTGAATGACAAGCTGATGGGTCAGAATTTTATTCTACAGTCAGGCTACATACATCAGTGACTAAATCCTCTTTCTTCATCAAATGAGAATAGCAAGTTAGGCTGCTGTCATAGAATTAGGGAAGAGGCTGTGTTAATTTGGAAGATATGTATGCAACTGTAATCATTGTACCAGCCCACAATTATCAAGGCAATTGCCAGAGCAATTGAAGGTCACTTGATGTATACATTGCCCTGAGCTGAATTTTTGTCTACATGAATGTGGATGGTTCCTCCATTGTTTGTAACATTCTCTGATCACTAGCCAATAAGAATCCATTGTGAAGGCAGCATAAGGGAGTAATGCAGAGTGATAAAACCGAAATCAAAAAGACCCAAGTTCAATTCTTGCCTCAGACTCTCACTTATTGTGTGACTCTGGGCAAATCATTTAACTTTTATTGCTTCTGTTTCTTCACTTTTAAAATGAGGATAATAATCCCTTAGCACACATGGATATTGTGAGCAAATATATATAAAATCCTTTGTCAACCTCAAAGCACTATAGAAATGTCAGCCATTGTTACTGATAATTTTTAAGTAATGGACTGGCATAACACAATCAGCATTGTGCTTTAGGAAGATTAATCTAGTGAATATGTGGGAGGGAGGAAAGAGTGGAGCAGGGCAACCATTAAGAGCAGAGCCACAACTGGGGGCCACCAGATAATTTGGGCTTCACTGTAGGGTGCTAAAATTAGCAGGGTTTCTACTCCTTCAGGTAAATGGAGAGAGAGAGACAGAGAGAGAGAGAGAGAGAGAGAGACAGAGAGAGAGAGAGAGAGAGAGAGAGAGAGAGAGAGAGAGAGAGAGAAGAAGAAGAAGAAGAAGAAGAAGAAGAAGAAGAAGAAGAAGAAAGAAAGAAAGAAAGAAAGAAAGAAAGAAAGAAAGAAAGAAAGAAAGAAAGAAAGAAAGAAAGAAAGAAAGGAAGAAAGAAGAAAGAAAGAGGAGGAGAAAAGAAGGAAGAAAGGATTAGTTCCTACTTAGCAAAAATAATTACTTTGTTATTTAAAATTACAAGCTACTTCATTGAAAATTTCCTCTTTTGAATCAATATACCAAGGATGTACTTCCTCCATTGGTCCCACTCTATCTCCAATGTCACAACTTTACAATTTCCCCAAAGTCTCTCTCCTACTAAGCCCTTCTGCCCTAAGTCTGATTCTTCCCTCAAGAACTTTTCCTACTCCCACAATTCTCACTCAAAAATTGTATCTTAAAAAGCTGTCTTTAGGATAACTTTTCAGTAGTTTTCCCTGGGTGATAGACTTATAGTTCTGGATCATTGTAATAGTTCATGTTAAGAATAGAATGGAAATAGTTAAGAATACAATGGAAAGAAGATGACTCTGAAAAGGGAAATTCAATGGAATTTGTTGACTAATTTGGAAGTAGGAAATGAGAAAAAGGGAGATAACAAAAGGTGAAAAAACAATTTTAAGATATTGACTATCTGGTAATATTGCTCCTTTACACATTTATTGAAGTCCAAAAACATCAAAAATGGCAAAAAAGTTGGAATTGTCTATGTCGTATTATTGTATATTAAATTGAACATTTAAAACACACGACAAGTCTCCCACAATGACCCAATTAGCTGGAAGCCAAGCATTTTTCATCAGTGCTCTTGTCCCTTTCTTAGCACTGCTGTTTTCTTTATTTCCACATTACTTGGCTTTCCTTCTGTTTTTGAACACACGTTTGGCTTTGATCAGCAACACTGCAAAAAAAATGCTAAGTGATCAGAATGAAAGCCTCACTTCAAAGGTCAAGACAATTTCTTGATGACCACCCTGATGAGTAATTCAGTTTTAACTGATCCATTTAGCTTCCGGATAGGGTTCCCTATCAAAGCAATACAAAAAAAGTGTGAAAACAAGCCATCTAGTTATGATTAGAACTCCTACTGACCACTAAAATGTCAGAACAGTAATGGCAATCATGTTCAGAGCGCAAGTATTTTATGGCAACTAGACATCATATAGCATGGGATCTTATTTTCAAACTAAGGAATTGGATTTTGCAAAAGAACATTCCACAACAGAGTGAGGTATTATTTTTATTTCTTTGTTTTTAATGAACTCACTAAATTTCCTAGGTTACTAACTTATGCTGCAAATTCCCCAATTTACATTCATTTCCCAGAAATATTTTAATCACTTTTTCCATCTCAGAACATATAAACAGAAAATTCCTATAACAAGCTCAACAAATTGAATTCAGCAGAGTGGTTAAGCATCCACTGAGGTGAAGGGTACTCTTCCCTACAGTGGGAAAACAAAGACAAAAATCAAATAGTCCCTGCTCGCAACGATTTTCCTTTCTCTTAGACTAGAGCGGCAAAGGAGCACTTACTATGGTTTTAGAAATGCAATAACACCCCCGTGAAAATCCCAAAAATGAATTGGAATTGATGAAGTCCGACCACAAAGGCAATCTTGTTGCCTGCCCCAATTCACCTAAGAAGACCTGCTACTGACCTCCTGTTACCTGTAAGATGCATACCTTGATTGTTTTTTTTTCCCAAAAGGATCAGGAACTCTTAGTAATTTAGAACCAGTGTTGCCAAAGTCACAAGTCTTAACAGTGTGGCCCAGGGCCATGGAGCAGAGAAAAGATAAGGAATTAAGTAAGTAACTCATCTATGATCACTCAACTTGTATATGTCAGAGACAGGTAACCTTGACCTAATAATAAGCCTCCCTCCATACCACCACACTGTTTCTCCAATAACTGCAATGTTTCTAAAATTTCAAAGGTACTTTTCCGTTAGTTTCTTCTAATAGTCATATGGGGACAAAGGAAAATTCTGGGAAGAAATTCTATTGAATTTGTATTTCTTCAGCATCTATGTTTCATCTGACTTTTTACAGAAAACTGGACCAAATTTTTTACCATCACACAAACATAAATGATTATGTAACAAACACAAAGTTATACATGATAATAGGAATGTATGCACTCTCAAGGCAATTAAATGTCACAGTGGACAGAGCACTAGCCCTGGAATTAAGAAGACCCAAGTTCAAATCCAGCCTCAGACATTTGCTAGCTGTGTGACCCTGGGCAAGTCACTTAATACTGCCTCATTTTCCTCATCTGTAAAATGAGCTGGAGAAGGAAATGGCAAGCCACTCCAGAATCTCTGCCAAGAAAACCCCAAATCAGGTCACAAAGAATCTGAAACAACTCAACAACAAAGCAAAAGCACTATCTCACATAAGTTTTAGTTCTTAAAATAATGTCTCTCACTTTAAAATCCTGTGTAGTTGATTTGGTTCTGTCCCATTCTAGTAAATGCATTAAGTTCTTTTCTGTTTCAGAGAGAATTCCAAAAATTAAGCAAGGTCTTGATGTTCCCAGCTGCTAGTGCCTTTATGCTAAAACAATGTTTAATTTATTTTGTACATATTCTATTTAAACTTATATATGTATATGTTGCCTTCCATGATACAGTATAAACTCCTTGAGGGCAGGAACTCTCATTTCTTTCATTGTATTCCTAGCATCTTACCCAGTGTTTGGCATACAGTAGATGCTTAATAAATGTTTACTGACTGATGAGCTTTGGGGACTCCTGCTGTAGATATATTCTGAAGCATACATAATCTTACTCGTTATGATTATTCTTATTCTAAAAATAATTCTAAAATATTTTTGTTTCACTGATGAGTGATGTTGAAGGGTTGGCACCATTGCAATCTCTGCAGGGAAGGTATTGAACCATGTCAATATCCATTTCTCAATGAGGTATTTTCACATGGAACATGAGACAAGCTGCCCTGTTTCTAGAGTTCCCACAGAGTGCTCCCAGAAAGTTAAGGAAACTTTACTTTGTCACAAGATTTCTTTTTATCAAAGAGGTGCCCATCAGCTGTAGTGTAACAGCAAAAGCACTAGATTTCACATTAGAGGATCTAAATTCAAATCCTTACAATAATAATACAACCTAGCTTTACAACATACAAGGAATTTTATAATAGATTGTATTTTGTGATCCTCATAACAAACCTGTGAGTTCAGTAGTGCAAATATTATTACTGGCTCCATTTTATAGATGTGAAAATGGCAAACAACTCCAGCATCTTTGCTAAGAAAATCCCCAATGGAGTTATGGAGGCTGCAATGACTCAACAACAAACAGAATCACATAGGTTAAATGATTTGCTAGCAGGTAACACATGGTCTAGAAGGGCCAGAACTTGAACAGAGTCTTCCTGGCTCCAGAGACTGTAGCCATTTCACTGCAACCAATCATTCCTTCAATAAAGGGATTTGCATATATAATGAGTCCTTCTTTATCAGTCCTTCTCGATAAAAACTTTCAATGAGATTATTTGGTCCATATTATCTCGCTACATATTTAATGCTCACTGATAGCCCATTAAAAACTCTCCTGTGAGTCCATAGGTTCTAGAGCTGGAAGGAACCTTAAAGTTTACCAACCCAACACATTCACTTTGCAGATGAGTAAACTGAGGCCCAGAGAGGTTCCATGTTCATACCACTAACTAGGTTACAAAGAATATATTGAATGATGGTTCAATTCAACAAACATATTGAATTCCTCAGCATGGCACAGAAGATAGATGAACAATCAGGGATATCTGAGTTGAAAGTCCTGACTCTACCATATTTTAGCTGTGTAACCATGGGCAAGACATAAACAGAAAAAGAAAAGAATGAGTCCAAAACATGTACAAGCAATACCTCTGAGAAAGACACAGCTTGGTCACAAACTCAATTAGAATTCCTGGAAGAGATGAATTGAGTTTAAAAACAGTTTCAAATGTTTTTATAAATGGAATAAGAGTGTTTGCAAGGAAACAAAATGGAAAAGAAATGAGAGCTATGCAAGAAATAATTGGAAAGGAAATTAAGAGATTAGTACAAGAGGTACAAAACCTTTCCCAAGCAGCAAACTCTCTGAAAAATAGAACGCACAAGCAGAAATCAAAGCCTTCATGAGACAAACAAAAGCATATTAAACAAAATCAAAAGGTTGAAAAAGTAGAAGAAAATGTAAGGTATCTCATAGTTAAAACAACTGACATGGAAAACTGATTTAGATGGGAAAAAAGAATCTCCATACTATCTAAATGGCAAGACCAAAAATAAGAAAAAAAATAACAAAGAATTCGAACTTCAAAAAAATCTTTAAACTGCCCAAATCTCTTCGAACTGGAGGGCAAAATGGAACTCCACCAGTCAGTTCCTGAAAGAAATGCCAAGATGAAAACTGCGAGTACAATCAGCCAAAATCCAGAGCTTCTAGGTCAAAGAAAAAAAAATCTGCAAACAGCCAGAAAGAAAGAATTCAAGGATTTAGGAACCACAGTCAGGATCACACATGATTTAACAGCCACCAGGATGAAAAAGTAGAGAACTTGGAATGTGATATTGCAGAAGGCTAAGCCTATGGGATCATAGCCAAGAATAATTTGTCCAGCAAAACTGAGTATAATGTTACAGAGGAAAAGAATGAACCTCTAATAGAATATAGGACATCCACACATTCCTAATGAAAAGGCCAGAGTTGAAGAGAATTGCTGAAGATCAAACACAGGAATGAAGGGAGATATAAAAAGGTAAACGTGAACGAATTAGGATAAATTACTAAACTAAGATATACTGCTTACATTCATATATGGGAAGATGACATATGTATCCTCCCCGAATCCTATCATCACTAGGATTCATAGAGGGAACCCAATTAAACAAGGCCTTGGAGTAGTTCTGCAGTGTCTTGATGATTTTAAGAAAAGAATGGAAGGAGAAAGAAAGAGTAATACACTTGAGGTCAGGGAGAGGAAGGAAAGTTAGAAAAAAATAATTTCATAATTAGAGTATACAAGTAGCATCTGTACAAAGGAAAGGGGACCTCACTATCATCTAAATGGGTCAAAAGAAGGAAGACTATACACACACATACACATAGTTAGGTGCAGAAATATATTTCATTCAAAAGGGAAATAGAAATGAAAATGAAAGGGGAAGAGGGAAATTAGAGGGAGGGTAAACTAAGGGAAGGATTGTTAGTCTTAAAATATACTGTAATGATGTACAAAAATATTTGTAGATCTTTTTGAGGTGGTAAAGAACAGGAATGAGAGGGTACTCATAAATCGGTAAATGGATGAACCAGTTACCGCATATAAATATGATGGAATACTATTTTGCTGGACTCCTTCCACCAATGAGGACTGAACTCTGAGCCCCTTTGAGCTCTCAGGGCAGTGAGGAGGTGAAGGGAAGAGGCAGAGGTGAGGTCAGGGTTGGGAAGCTGCCATTATGAGCAAAAGTCCCCAGATGCATGAAGGCAGAGAGAAGGCTCAAGGGCTCCAGGATCTCCTACAATGACAGTTGTTGAGTCATTTTCATTTGTTCAGTTGTGTCTGACTCTTTGTGACCCCATTTGGAGTTTTCTTGGCAGAGATAACAGAGTAGTTTGTCATTTCTTTCTCCAGATGAGGAAACTGAGGCAAACAGGGTCAAATGACTTCCTCAGGTTCACACAGCCAGTAAGTGTCTGGGACTGGATTTGAACTCAGGACGATGACCCAGTGCTCTATCCACTATGCCACTTAGCAATGATGGCAGAGGAAAACAGATAGAAGGAGTGGGGTGTTAATGGCAGGAGGAGACCCTGCCAAAGGAAGGTAGGGTGCCATTATCTATTCTACGTTCAAGATGTCCATACCTTGTGTCAGGGATTCCTCTTATACTTTAGAAAAATGGACATATATCAAAATGACTTTGTTGTTGTTGTTTAGATGTTCTCAGTAGTGATTCTTTGTGACCCCATCTGGAGTTTTCTTGGCAAAGATACTGGAGTGGCTTACAATTTCCTTCTCTAGCTCATTTTGTAGATGAGGAAACCGAGGCAAACAGAGTGAAGTGACTTGCCCAGGGTCACACAGCTAGTAAGTGTGTGACATAATGACTTTGAGTTAACTAGAAAAAGTAAAACCTTACTATCATTCGTCAGTTGAAAAATTTATTTCCTTGAGGGAATGAATGAATGAAAAAAGTATTTCTTAAGTGCTTAGTATATACAAAGCACTAGCTTCACCACTGAAGATATAAGTAGAAAAACAAGAATATGTTCTCATATACCTCACATTCTGACAAAGGAGAAACTCATCGAGATTTCATCTGCATGTCAGATGAAAAATCCTTGTGGCTCCCAAAATACAGTAGTACAGCAAATAATGATGTATCTTCTTTAACAATGTTTCTATTTAAAAAAAACATATCTGATTCTAATGTTGAATTATTTGACGGTGCCAAAGGCTAGAATTTTCTTTTCTGTGTCTTCAGGACTGTGATTGTTGAGGTGCAGATACCTTGAGGTGTGGTACCTTCAGAAGAAGTCAGCAGTTGTATTTCCAACAAGATTGATTCCCTGGACTATGGCGATAGGAACCAAGTTGAAACTGTGCTGGTTGCCTGGGGATATAAGAAGGAAGGTGATGTCCCCAGGGGTTCTGGGCTTCCTACTCATCTGTATCACTTGGCAGATAACAGCTGCAGGAACTAGGAGTTCTTATTCACAGGAGTTGTGCCTCTTACTGATGGCTGAAAAGACTAAGCTAGAAGCAGGACCAGTGGTCTGGAGGGCAATGGCCATTTCCAAGGTCCTGGGTCACTCCCACTGTAAAGTTTCTGTCTCCCTCTCAAAATCTCTCTTCACCAAAGGTGCTTCCCATTGCAAAAGAGTTCTTCAGTTGAAGGAGAATAATTTATAAAACAACAGAAATGAAACCTAAGGCTTTGGACAAGCATCGTGGTACAGTGAAAATCTGAGAGTCAGATCAGCAGAGTTCAAATTCTAGCTTACAATTGTGTGATTTTGTGTAAGTCACAACTGGGCCTCAGTTTCCTCATCTTCAAAATGACAAGAATGAATTGGATACCATTCAAAAATTTCTTCAGTTCTAAGTCTATGATCCCATGGGACTTCTGTTTAAAAACAGGTTGGGGAGGGGTGTGCACATGTTTCTGAAGAATTTACTCACCTAGAATCCCTCATTTCCCAACAATACCAGTCAATGATCCATTGCCATCCATAGCTATGTTAAGCACACATTTGTTGGTCTTAGCTTCCCAAAGAAATTGCAAGATTTTTGAGAATGGGGGCTGTTTATATTTTTTAGTGTGTGCCCAGAGCACCTAGAAGAATATTATGCTCCTTGGGGTACTTAAATATTTGTTGACTCTCTGTTGGCTATTAAAACTGCCACAGCCTTGAAATAAGGAAGACTATCTTCTTTCCTAACACTGTTAAGTTTATCTTTTCATCTCTATACACAGAGCATTGGCAACCACATTCCTTAGTTTATATTTCATCTCTCCTTAAATTTCCCTCTTTCATATTCATGCTATCAAAATGTACCTCATTGTTTTAATAAGTATTTTAGCAGCCTGAAATAATAATGAGTGGAAAAGCACTGAGGCTCAGAGAGCTAGACAGCTGAACAATAGACAAGAGATTCCAAAGAGGAGGAATCCAGCTCTCCCACCGCTAACTGGGCCAAAAACTGACAAAGGACCTTGAAGGGGCCTCCTGGGTATAGCACTATACAGAGGAAGAGAAAAAGATAATTGGCTTGCCACCTAGGACCCTACAGTCTAAGGCCAATGGCACTAAAGTATACAAAGGGATGAAAGAGTATGCTGGAATAAACAGTTATCTGCTAGACAGCCAAAATACCCAAAGAATTAAGTAAAACCATGACAGGACATTTTACATACATATATACATATGTTTGTACATATGTATATAAGCATTTGTGTGCATATGTATGCATTCAATGCAGATTACATATACATACACATGTGTGTATGCACATATACATGTTAGGAGATAAATAACATGCTTTGGAAAAGGAATTACCTTACAATCTTTCTCAATAGCAAACTCCCTTTTTGTACATAAATGTTTATTCAGCAAGCATTTTCAAGGCACCCTCTTGGTGCTAGGTTTTGAGATTATGAAGACAGAAATCCAAAATGGTCCCTGTGCTCAAGGAGATTATATTCTATAAATTTTATTTGCATGTGATTTTTTTTCCAGGGGTACTTGTATTTTTTTAAAGTGAGGTATACCTTGCTACACAAACTAAACAAACAGTAATAATAATAAAAATAGCATTTATATAGCACTTTGAGGCTTGCAAAATTTTACAAATATTATTTCATTTGATTATGACAAATGACCCTGGGAAGTAGGTGTTATTGTTATCACAGATGTTGTCTTAGGAACTTTCCCAGTCTTCCTACCTCCAGGTCCACCTGTACCACTTAGCTGCGAAGCTGTAAAAATATTTGCTACAAACTTAGCAGAGACTGCTTTTATTTCTAACTGTACACTCCAGGCTCCAGGCAGATTATCCTACTGTTTTTTGGTCCTGTCCTGTGTTGTCATTGGGGTAGGGCACTCCAGAGAGGAAATTCTCTCCACCAGCCTAGGTCAGCAGCTGCTCTCCAATGTACACTGACCCACTAGATCTTCATTAATTTTTATTTTGTTGTCTCCCCTCTTGTAATGCAAACTCCTTGATGGCAAGGACTGGTTTGCCTTTTTTTTTGCATGCCCAGCACTTCACACACGATTTGTCACATAGTAAGCCCTTAACAGATATTTGTTGACTGATTCATTTATAATTGGAGAAAACTGCCTGGAACCAAGATAAGAAGGGATTTGCCCAAAGTCCTAAAGAGCTGTCTCAGGCACTGAGAGGTTAAACACCTTGCCAGAGATCCCAAGACTTCAGGGTCAAAAGTATTGACATGGGACTTCCTGTGCCAAGATGGAAAAGTAAGGCAGATGATAGCCTGAGCCCTTTGAAATTCCCCTCCAATCTTGAAAAAATACCTCACAACCAATTTAGGAGCAGGAAAACAAGCTTACCAACCCAAGACAGCTTGGAGGATCAGCTGGAAAGGTCTGTCTCACTGGAGTGAGAGGGGGGTTAGGTTATAGTTATGGCGCACAGCAGTATAGGCTGCAACCTAGGGGACCCAAAGGGAGGCTTCTGAGGCTCCAAGCCAGGGCAATACACCAGGAAGGCCCTACCCCCAGTATAAACCAAAACCAGGCTGGAGTCTTAGGCAAACCAACATTCCTTACAGACCAGGAGCACAGAGAGGTCCCACCCCCAGTGATGCAGGCCACCAGCAAGATCCTGTCCCAGGAGCAGGCCAGCATCAAGGCATTGAGGCCCAGCATAAGAAGCTTTGGTCAATGTAGGAACAGAGCCCAACTTTTAAAAATACAAAGTCACAAAATAAATAGGAAAAATGAGCAAAAACAAAACAAAACAACAACAACAAAAGAACTTGACCATAGAAAGTTATTATGGTGACAGAAAGGATCACAGCACAAACTTAGAAGAGGACAATAGTGTTGAAAAGGCTACACAAAAAGCATCAAAGAAAAATGTAAATTGGCCTAAGGCCCTCCCTCCTTCCCCAAAAAAGAAACCCTGGAAGAGCTCAAAGAAGACTTTAACATGCAGATAATAGAATTTGGAGAAAAACTGGTAAAAGAAATGAGAGTAATACAGAACAGTCATGAAAAAAAGTCAACAGCTTGGTAAAAAAAAAAGTACAAAAAATGAACAAAGTAAAAAGGAAAAAAAAATTAAATCCTCAATTAAACACTGAATTGAAAATCTTGAAAATCAAAGAAGAGATTAATGAAATTGAAAGTAAGAAAACCATTGAACTAATAAATAAAACTAGAAGCTGGTCTTATGGGGGGGACCAATAAAATATATAAACTGTTGGTTAATTAAATTAAAATAAGGAAAGAAGGAAATTAAATTACCGTATCAAAAATGAAAGAGGTGAATTCACCACCAATCAAAAGTAAATTAAAACAAGTATTAGAAGCTATTTTCTCTAATTATATGCCAATAAATCTGAAAATCTTTTAAGTGAAATGGGTGAATATTTACACAAATATATATTGCCCAGATTAACAGAAGAGGAAGTAGAAAACTTAACTCCACCTCTGAAAAAGAAATTGAATATGTGATCAATGAACTCCCTAAAGAAAAATTCTCAGGGCCAGATGGATTCACAAGTGAATTCTACCAAACATTTAAGGAACAATTAATACCAATACAATATAAACTATGTGGAAAAATAGGCAAAGGAATTCTGCCGAATTCCTTTTATAATACAAGTATGGTGCTGACACCTAAACCAGGAAGAACTAAAGCAGAAAAAGAAAACTACAGCCTAATTCCCCTAGTGAATGCTGATGCAAAAAATGTAAATAAAATACTAGCAAGGAGATTAAAGCAATATATCACAAGAATCATAAATTATGACCATGTGGGATTTATTTCAGAAATGCAGGGCTGGTTCCATATTAGAAAAAACTATCAGCATAATTGACCATATCAATAGCAAAACCAACAGAAATCATATGATTATCTCAATTGATGAAGAAAAAGCCTTTGATTAAATACAATACCTAGTTCTATTAAAAATGATAGAGAGCATAGGAATAAATGGAGCTGTCCTTAAAATGATAAGCAATATGTATCTGAAACCATCAACAAGCATTACCTGTAATGAGAACAAGCCAGAAGCCATTCCAATAAGATCAGGGTGAAACAAGGATGCCCATTATCACCACTATTATTCAATATAGCACTAAAAATACTAGCTATAACAATGAGAGGAAAAAGAAAATGAAGGAATTAGAATGGACAATGAAGAAACAAAACTATCACTCTTTGCAGATGATATGATGGTATACTTAAAGAATCCTAGAAAATCAACTAAATCCTAGTTGAAATAAATAACGACTTTAGCAGAGTTGCAGGATGTAAAATAAACATGTATAAAACATCAACATAATTATGTTTTACCAACAAAGCTGTGAAAGAAGAGATAGAAAAAGAAATTCCATTTAAAATATGTGTAGACAATATAAAATTCTTGGGAGTCTATCTTCCAAGATAAACCCAGGAACTATAATGAGCACAGTTACGAAACTTTTCTCACACAAATAAAGTAAGATCTAAACAATTGGGAAAATATTAATTACTAATGGGTAGGCTGAGCCAATATTAAAAACACTGTGAAGAAGGCAAGGTAGGAATTATCCCCACCCCCTTCAACATAGTTGAAGAAACTGAGGCTTAGCTGCCTTGCCTAAAGTTATGCAGCTAGTACTCACAGGGGGTGGATGGTACTGAAACCCCTTCTTCTGACTGCAAATTCAGTGCTATCTGCACTGAGCCATGATCTCTCCCAAGTAGCCCTTGTCCCTTGGCGTCATTTTCCTCTGAATTTTGTCTCAGCCGACAGGACACTTCAGATTCATGCCTCTTACTTAATCCCACTCACAGTGATATGAGATGATAATCTATAATCACTGAATCTTTATCAAGTTCTTCCTCTCAGGAAGTCACCAAATTCCTCCACTACAAGGAACCCAACTGCTATGTTGGTTGTCAGGACAACAAGAGTTCATCCTTTCCAGGCTGCTCATATGGGTACCATGGAACCATGATAAACCAAGGGCCAAAAGGTAAGTGAGCCCAAGGATATTTTGTTTTTAATATCCCATACCCTCAGCATCTCTCCTCCTCTTTAATTACATTCCTTAAAGAAACAGACTACATCACAGCCAATGTGTGAATTTGTTTCATTTGATTGCACTTCTTTGTTATGAGAGAAGGCTTTCATTTTTTCTGAGAAGAATTATGAGGTAGAGGGGGGGAACTAGTGGATTAATGATGAAAAATGAAAAACAAAGCAAAGGGCAGCATTGAAACATTTTTAAATGAGTGAAAGACAGCACAGGGAAGGTCAGAAGGGGACACAGACAAACAGGGCAGTGATGGGCTATCACAATAAATTTAATGTGTTATGGGTGGGGGGATGACTGTCTAAGAAGCCCGGCCTTTATGAGAATGTGTGATGTGCTTTGCTGGTGAAATCTCTACATGGACATCAGAGCCTGCACAGGTATTATTTTTGGACTGCTCACTATATGAACTGGAGGTTTTCACATGGTTACTGAGGCAAAATGGAGAATGTTTACCAAAGGCACTACTCAGATGATCTGGGTCTCTTGCATCTCAGGCTGCAATTAAGGTAAACCTCTAGATAGGGAAAAATTTGTAGGGGGCTAATCTCCCCATCTAGGCCAACATGTGGCCCATGAATATAAGCATCTTGTATTTGCTTCTTTGTGTCTGTTCTTTCCTGCTCTTAGGGGAAGGAGTATTTGACTAGACTAGAACTATATGAGCTTCAAAAAGTTAAGAGAGCTAGCAGCCAGATATTCAGGAGCTAGAGCCCATGGCCAATTCTATGAACAGCTGAGCCTGATAAGAAGAGTCTTACTTGACCAAACATAATGGGAATTGAAGGAAGCTAAGAGGGAGTGATAGCAACTCATCCTTCAGCAATGGCACATTCAGGAGTCAACTTAGAGCGGCAAATGTTTTGCAGTAATTGCTTTATGGCTGTGCTTACTCTCCCCAGGGACTGAGGTGATCAAGGGGAGAATGTATCTACAAGAACAGGAAATTGATATCAGGTAGAACACACCAGTTGGGAGCTCAAGCCAGTAGAATTAGAAAAGAATCACGATAACTTCTTAGGGGTGACGCTTGAGCACTGAAGATGTAACTGGCCTCACTCCAGGGGACACAACTAATAAGAGTAGGATATGGCATAAGGATATCCAGAACTTATAAGATACCTGTGTCTGTCTGTCTATCTATACACACACACACACAAATATATATATATGTATACATATATATATATTTGTGTGTGTGTGTGTGTGTGTGTGTATTGCCATTTTCTTCTCCAGTTCACTTTACAGACCAGGAAACTGAAGCAAACGGGTCTAAGTGACTTGTTCATGGTCACACAGCTAGTAAGTATCTGAGGCCAGATTTGAACTTAGGTCCTCCAAACTCCAGGATCAGCACTCTAGCCACTGCAACATCTAACGGCCATATGTGCGTATGTTTATGTATGTGTGTGTGTGTGTGTGTATATAATATACATACACACATATATGTATATGTGTGTATATGTATGTGTGTATGCACACATGTGTATATATGTATGTGTGCATATGTATATATACATATACATATGTGTGCACATGTGTGTATAAACTTATAAGTATGTATGCACATATGTGTATGCATATAAAATTTTATGCATGCATATACAATTTTATGCTTACATATATTTATAATGTATTTTTAAAGTTAATCACAATTTTATATACAATCCTTTTTTTCTTTTTATTATACTGAAATCTTTGTATTTGTTAATTTTAAAGTTGATTGTAAAAGAAATAGAATTTTTAAAATTAAAAGTAGTCCAAACCTAGTGTTTCTTACTGTTATGGTTCTGTCCAACCCTGAAAATTATTTTGTGTTCACTATATATGTACATATACATATATGTGTATTTATCTGTGCCCATGCTGTCTTTTTTCTTTTCTTTCTTTCTCCTCTTCCTCCTCCTCTTCTTCATCATCTATATGGCTTTTCTTCCACATAACTGAGAATCACAGAATATCCTTAACTCAGAAGAATCAGATTTACAGATGAACCAACATGAAATGGTAAGATGCATGGTGGATATAAGCCTACTGCAGTATATTATACATGGTTCCTAGTAACTGAGAGTTAGGACAAAAAATATTAAAAATGTATGTCCAAGAAGGGAAAGAGGCCAGTCAATAGCCCCAATTCTGTCCTGTCCTTGTTTAATTCTTTTTTAAGGAATGTTCTTGAGATAAAAAAATTTTCTTTGGGTCCTTGCTGGGAAGTGCCTGTTGTGTCAATATAAAATATGTCAAATAAAATTTTAAAAATTATCCTCTACCATTCTTTACTTCTCAACAAATTTTGGTCTGGGTCTCTCGAACTGACACTGCATCAGGGAAAATCAGGTTTTTAGACCCAATTATCCTACTATCTGTCATTTCTATATCTTAGTTTATCTCAAGGTTCAGAAGCTATCACTGGCTCCCTATTTCCTCTAGGATAAAGTACAAACTGCTCTGTCTGACCTTTGAAGTTCTCTACCATCTGCTTCTAATATT
This sequence comes from Trichosurus vulpecula, assembly GCF_011100635.1. NCBI lineage: Eukaryota > Metazoa > Chordata > Mammalia > Diprotodontia > Phalangeridae > Trichosurus > Trichosurus vulpecula. The sequence goes on from NC_050576.1 coordinate 262,531,714, forward strand.
ATTTCACTTCACTTTCCTCCATACCTTCCATATTCCCACCTAACAAGAATAAGAACTATTCTTAAAATTTGACATTCAATCCCCCAGTCTTGCCTCTCTGCACTCACCAGCCGCCCCTCTTACCCCTTTCCTTATAGTTTGTGTGTTTATTGAACTACTGGCTCTATGAAACCTGACCTTTCTTTATGACTCAGCTTAATTCTCACCTCATCCAGCTCATGGATTACCCTCTTTGTGAAGCCTTCCCTGATCTAACCCAACATGTCAAACTCACCTTTCCCAAACCACCCTGTATTCCTTTATTTGTATACATTGTATGTGTGTATATGTACACATATATACATATACAATCCTTGAATATATAACAATATATAATCCTTGACAACTCAGAGCTATTGCCTTTCTGTCTCCAATCCCTTGTGCATAATATGTATTCAATGGATATGACTTGAATTGAATTGAATCTTATCCAAAAAACCATTAAGAACAACTTAACACTTTTATCTATGGACCCAACTCTTCAGTCAGTCTACTAACATTCCTTAAGCACCTACTTTGTACCCACCACTGTAAGTGCCAGAGATACAAAGAAAGGCAAAACCTAAACAAACAACTAAACAAACAAAAAAAGTCCCTGCTCTAGAACTGCTCCACAGGCTAGTGGGGGAAGCAACATGCAAACAACTGTGCACAAATAAAAGATATAGGATAAACTGGGAGCAATCTCAAAGAGAAGGCACTAAGATTAAGGAGGACCGAGAAAGGCTTCTTGTAGAAGGTGGGATTTTTTTTTTATTTTAAATTTTGGGATTTTTTTGTTTTTTGGCAGGGTAATTGGGGTTAAGTGACTTGCCCAAAGTCACACAGCCAGTACATGTAAAGTGTCTGAGGTCAAATTTGAACTCAGGTCCTCCTGACTCCAGGGCTGGTGCTCTACTCACTGTGCCACCTAGCTGCCCCTGAAGGTAGGATTTTTTTAGCTGATACTTGAAGTCTTAGTTCTAGTACATTACTGCCTCTTCAAAATCTATCCATAATACTACATTACTGTAGTAATCAGAATAAGTAGGAATAATTTCATGACAGTCGAAAATCTAAACCCCAAAATGGTATAAAATGGAACTTTTCCCAAGCTTCTCTTCTTTGTAACTTAGGCAGAAACAAACTGGTACAGCTTGTAAATGAATTGTTTATCCTTTCAGCAATAAACAGGAAGACAATCATCTTTCTCTTTATTGATGATGTGGTTTTATTATATCCAACTAGGAACATAATCTAGAAGCAAATGAACCTGTTGGCTTTCAAAAAGTGCTGGTTTTCATCAACTCTAGTCATTTAATTACTTGGAAGTACATTTTTCAGCCTATCAAAATTTTCTAATTTAACATTCCCTGAGAAGGTTAAAACTAGAAAGACCCCATATATACTAAAGTAGTGAGAGAAGCACTTTGGTAGTGGCAAAAAAAAAAAAAAATCTGGAAAAAAGTAGGGTTCCGTCAGTTGGGAAATGGCTCGACACATTGTGATACGTAAAGTAAATGAAATATTGCCATCCAATAAAAATTGGCAAATGTGAAGAATTCAGAGAAATATGAGATTTGTATTGACTGACATGGAGAAAGGTAGAACACTAAAACAAAATATACATGGACTACAATAACATAAACAAAAGTCGAACAAAGTAGAACAAAATAATCATGAGCCAACCACGGCCCTAGAGAAATATGTTAAATATATCTCTACAAATTATGTAGAAAGTTATGGATTTCCATGTGTTGAATCTCCCCTAAGTTATCAGATGTAGTGACTTTGTTGTGACTGTTTTTCTATGGTTCTTCTTTATTACAAGTGAGTTCTCATGAAATATGTAGGGGGTGAGTGGTAAGGATAGGGAAGCGACAAGGAAGTTATACCCCAACAACAATGATATACAGATAAAAGATACAAATAAAACTTCTTATAAATTAATTACCAAGCAAATAAATCTGCACTATTCCCATGATTCTACTTAAAATCGAATGTCCTACAGAAGCTACATCAATATCTTTTTATACTTGATGGGCTTAGTCGGCATCTGCCCATAATTATCTAAACTATGTTAGATGGTGCAGAACTTCACATTCTCACATAAGTTCTCAAAATACCAGTCATAACTGCAAGTGTTGAGCTAACCCTCCAACCAAATAAGAATACATGTCAAGTTCCTCAGCTTTTACAAGAGAAAGTCAGCTTGACACATGCCACATGGATCCATATTTAATCAATAACACAGGCAAGCAGCAGTACATTAAAGAACTCAATTGGGAAGTGACTTCAACCCACCACTTAACAAAACCTTGCTTGAGATATGTAATATTTGGTAGAGATGATGAAAGGAATGGGATCAGAGAATCATGGGAAGATTTTTATGGACTTATGCAGAGTGAAGTAAGTAGAACCATAAAAATTTATGAAAAAATGACCACTTTGCTAAGATAATTAAGTTTGAAAGACTAAACAATGATAGCTAATATTTATATAGTGTTTTTGGGTTTTTGAGGCAATCTACATATACATAAGAACCCTGAGAGATAGGTACTATTGTTATCCCCATTTATATATGAAGAAACTGTACCTAAAAGGTGACTTGCTCTCCTTCTGAGGCAGAATACGAACTCAGGTGCTGTCCTCTATTCAATACAAAATCTATCTGCCTCAGGGACTTTAATCATTGCAACCACCAACTATGATTGTAGAAGACTACTGAGAGATTCATCATGGGGTAGTAGATAGGACACCAGACTTGAAGTCAGAAAGAGCTGAGTTCACATCCTGCCTCAACTGTGTGATGATGTAAAAGTTAGTCAACCTCTCTGAATATCAGTTTCCTCATTTATAAAATGAGGTCCTATTCAATGTCCTTAAAGGTCCCTTCTAGATATAATTCTACCTCCTTATGGTAAATCATGCTCATAAAACCACCTGACCAAAGGGTGAGGAACTTAACATTCAAATGGGACATATATTTTTAAATATAGCCAATGTGTTGTCCTGTTTAACTATGCTTATTTATGTAGCCTCATTTTCATTTCAGGCAATTTTTCTGAGAAGCAGTCCTATGATTTTCATGCTGTGTAGAGGGAGACATGACTCCTGATTGGCTGAGACAACACTGATCAGAAAACTATGCTCTAGCCCAATACCCCTCTTGGCGACTGAGGGAGAGATTACTCAGCCTCAGTGGTCTTGGATTCTCTCTGCCTCTTCTCCATAGCTAGGCTTGTGGTGGTGTCAGCATATTCATCATAATGTTCCATTTGATTTATGTTATATTCACCACAGTTTGTTTAGTCATTCTCCAATTCATTGGTCATTTCTGTATTTTTTTTTTTTGCAAATTCACAATTGAAGGCTATATCTCTCATGCCCCTCTGTACATTCACTAAGGTGGCCAGCTACAGTCAGGAAGAGATGAGTTCAAAGCTTGCCTCAGACACTTTTAACTGTGTCACCCTGGAAAAGTCAGTTTATCTCTCAGCCTCAGTTTCTCCATTTGTAAAATGAACATAGTAACTGCACCTGTCTTCCAGGATTGCTGTAATTAAATGAAATAACATAGGTAAAATGCTTTGCAAACCTTAAAGTACTATATCAATGTAAGCTAGTAACAATAATAATGTTGTCCCTTATAAAGAACCACATGATAACCTTTTGCTGAATCTAATGTTATAAAAAAAGTTTCTCCAGAGAAACTGCATGCATTCTTTTATCACACAATGGGAGTTATGGGCTTTCTCTTTGGAGCTGAAAGGTCAGGAAACTACTAGTTAAACTCAGGGCAGTGAGAGAAATGATTATTAATAATCAGTGATCTGGAGAGATTCAGATTTCCCCCTTAATTCTCATTTCAAGATCTCAGTCTTTGAAGGCTGAGCTAACCTTGTCCTCTATCTAGACCCCACACAGATGGGCAGCCATTGTGTTCTACTCAGGCTTAGGTGTGGCATAAATTCTGTGAATAGATTGGGGTGGGGGGAGACAACTTAAAATGTGGATGACATAATCAAAGTTCAGGTCCAGCTCCTCATGGTGATATTAATTCTTTCATTAATTGTTAACCAATCAGAGTTGATTGCCATCCTTTTGAACACTGCTCTTCCAAAAGAAAATATAAGCCTTGAGCCTGCAAGATTATCTTTGATCTAAGAGAAAGACAGTCACAAATAACCATCTTTTTTATTAATATTCTTTCATATAAATAAAATGATTAAATTACCCAGAAATTGTCTTGTGAATCTTTTTAAATGTCACAGTGGTAAAGTGGAAAGAGTGATAAATTTGGAGTCTCAGGAACTAAGTTCAAATCCTTGTTCTGCCACATACAAGATCACTGTATAACCTCCCTGGCTTTTCTCATCTGTAAAATAAGGGCTCTAGATTAGATGACATATAAAGTCCTTTTCTGCTCTAGACCTATGAACATCAGAAGCAATCAGCTCAGCCTAGATACCTGGTAATATCTTTTGTTATGCTCCTTTCAATTAGTTTTATTTTGCTTCTATTAATTTTATTTTTATTAATTTTTTCATCAATTTATCTCAAATGTTTTGTAAAACTAGCTAAGTAAATTATTCATTTATTTATTTATAACAAGTCCACAGTCAATAGATTAGTTAGGGATTAGTTTCAGAGTTTCTCTAGTCCAAACCTCTCATTTTTACAGATGAAGAAAGTGAAAACTGGAAATCTAGAGTGACTTCCCCAATGCCAAATGATGCAAAGCCAGTATGATACAAAACCAAGTCCTCTGATTTGGATCTAGCCCTCTTTCCATGGCGCCTTGTTGCCTCTAAGTTTCCCTAGCTATCCTTTTTGGCCACTTTGAATCCTATTCTACTTAATACAAAAGAAGTTCATACTTCATTATTCAACACAGTATACAGTAATTCTATTCAAGGAATCATCTTTCTGCATTGTCATTCTAGGTCTGAAATTAACTGTTAAGGTGGCTCCTCAAAGAAATAATGTACATTCTGCACCACTTCTGACTTAATGGAGTTTTTTTTAGCATGTTGCCTATTATTGTTTAAATGCTGCTCTTTTTCTTGCACAGTAGTTGAAATACAGAAGTAGCTGGAGTACAGTATACTCAGTGTGGGAAACATTGACCACTTGCTTCCGTATTTTCTTTATGTTCAAAACTAGTGACTTCCTTGAAAGAAGGAATAAGCAGAACATTGGGTTATTGCTACTGTTACTGCTGCTGTTTTAAAGTAGGATCACTGAAAGAAATCTTATCGTCTGAAGTCTACTGGATTGTCTTCTAGCATCTGGCAAATATGTCATAATTTGGATTTTCATTTCACTGTTTCAAAAGCATAAAGATGTATATGTAGAGCCTATACCAAAGTAAACCCCAAGTTGGGTGGGGGAGGAGAGAGAAAGGGAGAAAATCTAGAACTCAAAATCTTATGTAAATGAATGTTGAAAACTAAAAATAGAGAATTAAAATCAAAAGCATAGAGAACAGATTTGAATGTGTTTTTGCTCTTAGCATCAGGGCATAATTGTTTTTAAAGGAAATTACAGAATCAAGATTAGCACGCCACCTAAACTTCAGATTTACAGAATGATGATGTATTTCCATATGCAAATATTGCTTTTGGATACACTAGAAGACCTTCAGTAACCAAGAAAATAATATACACAATGACTGCAACTATGTAAATGGAAAGAGCAAAAATTTAAATTAACACAGAAATTAAAAGGGTGAAGCTTGAGCCCAAAGAGCAGATATAATATTTGTACCTCCCTTCCTTCTGTTATGCAAGTGGAGGATTGTGAGAATTGAACTCTAAATATTCTAACTTACTTGCATGATAAATTTATTGAACTACTTTTTTATCTCTTCTGTTCTTTGTTGTAAAATATATGAAAGAGGGGAATGTATTGGGAAATTAGTGCAAAAAAGGTCAAACAATTTGAAAATGAAATTTTAAAAATAAAGAAAAAATTACAGAATTAACATTTGCATGCTGTATAAATTGAGAATTTATGGATGTCTATCACAGATCAAAAATATACAAAGTGATTATCAATGTCACAAAATCTTCAGTAACCCAGAAAACATTACATACACAGACTACAACAATGGAAGGAACAAAAGAAGAAGTAGAAAGGAAAAAAAAAACTACATGCAATGTAATGATAAAGACCTGTGAGCTTGGCCGTAGAGAAAAGCTGAAGATATTTAAGGGACTTCAGGTAGTCAACACTTCATATATTGTCCAACTTGGTTAATATGTTGGTTTGTTTTGCTAAGGTATTTTTTCTCCTATATCCTTTTAAGTTCTTTGCAACATGAGATAGCCACAATGTAGCTAAGAGGGAAAGGGCATATTTAGAAATAAAGCCAACATAAAAACAAGAAATACCAATAAAAAGTTGTAAATAGAAGGAATAACAACAAAAAGAAATAAGCTTTCCATAAATCTTTTCCATGATTAGACCAATTAGTATTCAGGTGATAAAATCAGATAAATAACAAACCCATGGTTAAAAGCTTGACAACCTAGTCACCTAAGTCAACTGGACATATATGTATAGAGCATCGTCCATGTGTTCACGACTGTGCTGGTTTCTGTGGATGTTTAAAAGTATATAGTTAATATGAAGAGTATAGTAAGAGACTTTGAAATGCCAAAAAGCCTTGCAATTCCAAAGGGGAAAAATTATAAAGTATAAGGATCACAGAATTCTTATAAAGTTAATTCCCTTAACCTAAGTATTCTGTATTACAATAGAGATACCTGGGAATATGAAATATCATTCTAATGGAAGAATGACTTAAAGGGCAGTCTATTTAAGAGAAGAAGCAGGAAGTTCTGTACTCTAATCCTACCTTTGGCATCACTTGTTATATGTTTTGATTTCACTGAAAAATATTCCCAAATTTTAGTTTTCCCTTCTATGGAAAGAAATCAAGCATAAATATATTAATCATACACTGGAGGTATATATTAGCTACTATTTTAGTACAACTGGACAAGTTTCATATCAACTGGGTAACTGTTGACTGGAAATCATTCTAGTATTTCAACAATGTCTATTGTGTATGTCACCACTCAGATTCCTGAATCTTTAGTGATAAGGCAAATTAGTAGACTGTGTTGGCACTTCAATTCTCTGTTTAACGGTATATTTATTTTACTGATGACAGCTATCCTCATTAGGGACTCAGAACTTTAAAAGGACATAAATTCTACAATGATTAACCTTGGGAACAAAAGAGTAAACACAACAACAGTTCATCACTTATTCTATAAATACCATTTTAATATAATGAAACAAGGACAGCACTCATCAGTTAAGCAAACAAACCAGTGAGTTGAGCATCAAAATGTCAACATATCTATAACCTACTGATTTTATAGTAAATGAGGAACATTCTCAAGTTCAGCATTGGCACATCTGTAGCATACTATATATTACAAGTGATATACAATACATATGTCAAGGCTAAAGTATAAAATTCCTTAAAGCACAGGACAAATATGAGTTACTATTATTATAGTATGGACTTCATTATAAAGGACCACTTTATTACCTTCATTACTCATTTCCTTTTACTATTTTTAAATGTTTAGCTCCTGTGGCCCTTTATGTCTATATTTAGTGAAGATTTTTATTCCAGAAAGCAACAAGAATGATGAAGTAACATGTCAAATGAGGACTAGATGGTGTAACTGGAAATTTTTAGGTGAGATGAGATATGACTTAGGACAATATGGTCATTCTCTTTGACTATTTGAAAGGCAAAAGACTAAACTTGGCCGTTCCTTTGGGAAGCCCTTCCAGGGAGAGAGAGAGAGAGAGAGAGAGAGAGAGAGAGAGAGAGAGAGAGAGACAGAGACAGAGACAGAGAGACAGAGAGAGAGACAGAGAGAGACAGAGAGAGACAGACAGACAGACAGAGAGACAGACAGAGACAGACAAAGAGAGAAGAGAGAGACTAGAGAGATGCAAATGGATAGACAGAGACAGATGATTCACACATAGATAGATAGACAGACAGATCTCTATAGATAGACAGAAAGATAGACAGACTGACAGATAGATAGATAGATAGATAGATAGATAGATAGATAGATAGATAGAAAGAAAAATAGAGCATTGTTAAGGTTCACTGTGCTATGCGCTGTGCTTGATGCTGGGGTTACAAATGCAAAGAATAAATAAATAGCTAAATAAATAAATGATATATAGTTGTGGTTATATAGAAATATAGATATATACATATTATACATGTGTATACTTAATTATTTATCTACTGTATGCTCTACGGTAGAATATAAGCACCTTATGAACAGAGTATATATTTCCTTTTGGTTTTGTATATTGGCCCTTCTCATAGTGTTCTATATATAGTAGTTGAATAATAAATGCTCATTAGGTTGGGTTGGGTTGGATTGAATCAGGTTAGATTGGGCACAAGGGGAGAGGAAGAGGCAGTATGATATAATGAAACTAGCACTGACTTTGAGTCAGAAGATCGAGGTTCAAATTCTGAGGTTTATTGCCTGTGTAACCATGGAGAAGCCACTTTAACCTGTTTGGTCCTCAGTGTTCTAATCCATAAAATCAAAGGTTTGGACTTAGATAGCTATATCGATTCTACTTCTATGATTCTAGAGGTAATGAGCAAAACCTGCAGAGAGGCAGATTTTGTTACAATATGAGGAGAAACGTCCTAACAATTCACCCTATGGAGGAATGAACTAGGAGTGGTGGCTTCCATTTTATTGGAGACTTTCAAGGGAAAGCTAAATGCCACTTGTCAAATGTGGCATAGTCAGAATTCTTGTTTAGGAACAAATAAGGCAGAATGGACTCCGAGGTCTCTTGCAACTCTGAGATATTCCAGTTCTTACTTTTCTTGTTTTATTTTATGATCTGCTTCATATAGAATAAAGATGGTATTATCCAACTCACAGGCCCTACTTAGTTTGATGCCATTCACTTAATGAAGTCTTCCCTAATCCCACCTCCTGGCACTGTCCCCCATCCCTAGTCATTAGTGTTCTCTCCTGCCTCAAATTACCTTGCATAGTGTACCTATCCAGCATGCTGTTTGATATCAGGAATTGTTTTGTTGTTGTCTCTTTGAAAAAAAAAGTTTTTCTACACTCCTTCCTTCCATTTTCTTACATCGCCTCCATTTCTCAACTCCTTACAATATGACCTCCAATCCTGCCATTGGGCTATAACTGTTCTTGGTAGGGTTACTAATGATCTGGTCAGGAAAAAGTCAATGGGCTTTTCTCAGTTTCATCTTTTCTGACCTTTTGGCAGTGTTTGCCACCGTGGACCACTCCCATCATCTGGATGATCTCTCCTCCCGGGGAGTTTTGTAATGCTGCTCTCTTCTGGTTCCCCACCAACTTTTCCAACAGACCCTTCTCAGTTACCTTTGCTGAAACATTATCCACATCCTCTCTACCTGAATGCCTGTAGACATCTCAAACTTGTCATGTCCTAAACAGAACCATAATCTTTCTCCCTAAACCAACCCCTCATCCTAATTTCTCTATTGTTGTCCGGGACATCACCACCTTTGTAATCACCCTACCTCAGACTCATCTTTGATTCTTTGTTCTCCTTGAACCTTTATGTTATTGAATTCTTAATTTTTTTTCCATTTGCAGGGCCTCACTCTCATCCATCCCCTTCTCTCCACATCCCATAGGGCCACCACCCTAATTCAGGCTTTCAAGACTGTATCAGTAAGGCAATAAACACAACATCAATGATAATCATGAATATGCCTATGTAGTTCTGTATTGAAAAGTATGAGAGACTCTCCATACAGAAGGTAGAAGAAGTATAACATTTATTCAGACAGTGGAGAACCATATCCCATAACCAAATGTTCAGCTCCCACAGCCAGTTAGCCCACTTTATCATAACAGCAAGGAACTTAAAACACAATATCACAACATGGAGCCTCGCCATCCCAAAACCTCTCTGACCCCCTGCTGGGGTCTTCCCAAAAACAAATTCACAGTACAGCTACCACAGTCTGTTCAGCTCTAACTACCACGATGGCCATTAGCAGCCATAACAGCTTTCTCTCTCAGCATTTCCTGTGGCATAACTTCCTTTTCCTGTCAGGAAGCTCCCCTCACCACATGTGACCTAGGCTTCCTGTGATGTGAGCAGGACACATGGCCTATTAGTGGGTGGGAAATATCTTCAAATCTAAATTGCTATTACAATGACGCCTTGCTTGAACTATTAAAATAACCTTGGAATTGGTCTCTGCATCTCCAGTCTTCGCCCTCTCCAAGCCATTCTCCCCAGAGCAGTCAAATTGGTATCCTACAGGTGATCAAGAATTGTCAACAGCTCTCTATTGCTTTTAGGTCCAAATACACATGCTTCTATATGGCATTTAAAAATATATTCATTTAGAACCTAAATACAAAAGAAGAGGAAGAAAAAACTCTCTGAACTTCCAGTGAGCATACACTAACCAGTAGGGTATCCCCCAGTACTGTCAGGGAGCTTTGGAATCAGCCAGATAACTCAGACTGATTCCCAGATAAGATCTTCTGAAGGGGTATAAATCTTCCTGGCTTCCCCCTCAATGTCAAAAGTAACATGGAATTCAGAGAAACATGGGAAAATTGACATGAACTGATGCAGAACAAAGAGAGCAGAACCAGGAAGGAGATCAGAGTAAACAATGACTAAAATAATATAAATGGAAATAACACTAAAAAAATCAGCTAGATTATAATTGCAATGATCACTCTTGGTTCCAAAAAAAAACCCACAGATAATGAAACACTCCCTTCACCGGAGAGGTTTCAGGGGAGATCAATGAATGAGAAGTGTTGGACAGGTTGTTAAAACCATCACTTTGTTGATTAGTTTTGCTTGAATGTTTTTCTTTGCTACAAGAAGCTATTCAATGGTTTCTCAAAGAATAGTTGTGGTATAAAATGCAAAAAGCATCCTTAACTTTTCAAAAGAAAATAACCTGGGTACATCATTTATAAAGCCTCAGATTAAAGAATAGTTGTGGTATAAAATGCAAAAAGCATCAGTAACTTTTTAAAAGAAAACCTGTGTCCATCATTCACAAAACTTCATCTGTACTCCTGATTCAGATATTAGAGTTTCTTAGTTGTTTTGTAGATAAGTTATCCCTTAATTCTCACTAAACATGCTAACAAAACCCAAGCTAATAGACTTGTATTGGTTCCATTTCAGGCTCTTATACAAATAAATACATTTTAAAAGAGGCAGTGGGATCAGAGGAGATGACAAATTCCAAACACCCTGATATGAAAGGAAGGTCAGCAGCAAATAGCAAATAGTCAGCTGGTGTTTGAGTCAAAAAGACACATACCAGATCTGCCACATATTGACAATGTGACTATGAGCAAGCCACTTACCCTCTCAGTACCCCTATGCAATTCTCTAAAACTGTAACTCCAATCTGTGTTGGTAGAGGAAGCTTCTACCTAAGAAGTTCTCTGTATTTATGAAAGTATAGCTCCAGAACAAAAGGGGGAAAAAGAGATGTGCAAAATATCTGTCAGAATTTTAAACATATTGCTACTTTTTAATTACAACTCTCCAGAAGATGGCATATTCAGCATATTAACCCAGGGCTTTAAATATGGCTTTTTCCATGTGGTAGAACTCTATCAACTACGTGCTGAATATTCATCTATGAAACATACTCCGTATGATTAGATGCAGAGCCCCTGAAGATTCAGCTTATTCTTTACATAATGGTTTTCCCACATTTTTTTTATTTGACAAATATTCATAAAGTACCTACTTTATGCACAGCATTGTGCTAGGCACTAGACACTGTCATGAGAGGAAAAGAAGAAGGGAAAGAAGATCCAGTGATGAATAAGGCACAGCCCCTGAAGCAGTGTTGTACCAGAAGCGAGCGAGACACACCACAGAGTATAAGTTTTAAGTGGAGAATTTATTAGCCGGCGGCCATCGGGGTACGGCACCACAAATCAATGGCAAATGTGTTGGGGTGATGGCTTGGCTTATATAGGATATGGGGGTACAGAGTAGGGGGGAAGAGGAACAAAGGTCCTGGCTGATCAAAAGATTCAGTCAGGTTATCATACTAGTGGGATAATCTCATTTACATTCCTTGGTGGAGTCACAGAGTCCCAGGGATATCTCCCAGGAAGGGTCTATCAAGTTATCTCTCAGTGGGATGGTCCTATCTATTGACATTCCAGGAAGGAACCAAGGAGTCTCAGGGATATCTGCTAGACAGGATCTGCCAGGTTATCTCTCAGTGGGATGGTCCTATCTATTGACATTTCAGGAAGGAGCCATGGAGTCCCAGGGGGTTTGCTAAATACTAAAGATATCTGAATCCATTCTTTCTGGGGGGGCTTGTCAGTAGCTAGGGGTTACTCAGGGGTTCCTAATTTCCCTTGTATTACAGCAGAGCTATGATAGGGAAACAACTATGATAACAAAACAGAATGTGCCTAGTGAATGAGAGAGAACAAAGCCAGCAGAAAGTCAGATTTGACTTGAATTCAATTCAATTCAACAAGCATTTATCAAGCACTTTTTGTCTGCCAAGCTCTGCCATAGGCACTGGGGATTCAAATGTAATGAAGTGAACCAGTCCCTGCCCCCAAGAAGCTTACTTCAGAATGGGGAAGTGATTTTATAAAGGATGTCACAATTGAACTTGTCATAAAGGAAGTGCCAAGAGGGAAGAGAAGATGACAGAGAGAGACAGAGAGACAGAGACAGAGAGAGAAACAGAGACAGACACAGACAGACAGACAGACAGACACAGACACAGACACAGACACAGACACAGACACAGACACAGACACAGAAAGAGAGAGAGAGAGAGCTCAGAAGTGAGAAGGCCCAGTTTAGGAAAATAGTGAGTAGTATAGTTTGAATGAAATGGAGAGAGTATTGCAAAAGAATAATGTGAGCGGGGACTGGTAAGGTAGATTGAGACCAGATTATGAAAGGTTTCAAAATGGCCCAGGCTGTGCCAGGTAAGGAAGTTATTGAGTCAAAGCTTTATACATTGTTAATATATGAAAATCAGCTGGGTGGCTCAGTAGATAGAGTACCTGGTCTGGAGTCAGGAGGACCTGAGTTCAAATCCAATCTTGGACACTTACTTAACTATGACCCTGGGCAAATTCCTTAACCCTGTTTGCCTTAGTTTCCCCATCTGCAAAATGAGCTCGAGAAGGAAATGACAAATTACTCCAGTATCTTTGCCAAGAAAACTCCAAATGGGGTCACAAAGAGTCACACGTGACTGAAAAGACTGAAAAACCAAAAAATACATGAAGAAAAACTAAAAATGACATAGTACTTTAAGGTGTGCAAAATGCTTTATATATAACAATTCGCTGTCTTCATAATAGCCCTTAGAGATAAATGTTATTGCTATCCCCATTTTACAGATGAGAATATTAAGACAGAGAACAGTTCAATAACTTGCCCAAATTCATACTGGCAACAAATTTCTAAGGCAGGATTCCAACTCCAAAGCTACCACTTTATCAACTACAGCATCTCTCTTTTTTATCACAATTTTATTTTTATTTTCAGTTCTACATTCTCTCTCCCTCTCTCCTTCTCCAGCCCACTGAGAAGGCAAGAAATATGATTCCCATTAAACATATACAGTCATATAGCATCTCTTTCAATGGCAGCCACATGAATTTTGACACAATTGAAAGATAATCAAATTATATTTACTCAGAATCATGTCCATTTTCAGAAATAAACCATTATCTTTTTTGTCTACTCCTGGGACATTCTTGTAGCATTTTAAAGCTCACATGACTGAAAGGAGAGAGTCACTGTGGGATAGTTGAGAGATGGCTGGCTCGAAGCAGGAGGACTTGGGTTTAGATCCCTCCACTAATATATACTGGGCATGTGACTCTGGGCGAGGTACCATCACTTCTCAGGGTTTTAGTCAACTCTCTAAGACTATAAATTAGATAGTAGGTTCAGTCATTTTTTACTTCATGACACCATTTGGGGTTTTCTTGGCAAAGATGCTGGAGTAGTTTGCCATTTCCTTCTCCAGCTCATTTTACAGATGAGGAAACTGAGGCAAACAAGGGTAAGTGACTTGCCCAGGGTCACGCAGCTGGTAAGTGTCTGAGGCTAATTTGAACTGACAAAGAGGAGTCTTCATGACTCTAGGACCAGCACTCCATCCACTGTACCACCTAGCTGCCTCACAGTAATCATTGACAGAAGGGACTGACCTGCATTGGTAAAAAAGCATTTCCTCACTTGGGAGTTCCCCACACCAATGAAACCCCAGGTCTACTCCTTCTCCTTATTAACCTGGAAAAAGTGGACATAGGAAAAGCAGTTCTAGAAGCCATGTCTTTCTAGCTTGAGGCAGAAGGAATCCAATATCCCAGTCACTGAATCAAAGACAGTTTCAGCTCAGGTATATATATACTGCAGAGGCATGGAGGTCATCCGGGAAGCAGATTAACTTCTGAACACATTCACATTTTGACGACTTCTCTAAACAGGTACTGAGGTCTGCTCTTCCTCCCGACTCCATTTGCCTTGGCCTACACACCTCAACCATTATGAATGCCAGTAGTCTTTGAAAAAAAATCAATATCCTGCATCCCAGATCTTGCCAGGAAAACAGCAGTGGTTTAGCAGATAAATCACCCAGCCCTTGCTAGGCAAGCAGCTGCAAACCCTCTCAAGGACATCAGCTCATGTGCATGCAAAAGGGCAGAATGTGGCCTTCAGATAAAACTGAATGCAAAGTCAAAATTAGTAGAGCATATATTATGTATGAGTTGATGAATTAATAATTGGGGACATTTGCATTAGCAGGTTGTATAAGCAGGAGAGGTTTTCCTTGATATAATTAATATTTCCTTAGCTAAATATCAAAAATAATAGGAAGCTGTGTAGCCTTGTACAAAAGGTGTTGGACAGGGGCAGCTAGGTGGTGCAGTGAGTAGAGCACTGGCCCTGGAGTCAGGAGGACCTGAGTTCAAATCCAGCCTCAGACACTTGACACACTTACTAGCTGTGTGACCTTGGGCAAGTCACTTAAGCCCAATTGCCCTGCCTTCCCCCTCTCAAAAAAAAAGGGTGTTGGATGGAAAGCCACAAACCAATTAGTGAGACTTTTCTACCACAAGCAATTTGGCCAATCCACTCCCTTCCCCACAGCCTAGGAAATCAATTTCTATTTACACTACTTATATTTTGCATTTCCTTATCTGGTACTTGTGTTTTCTTTCTAGAAGAATGGGCATGGGGAACTTTCTATAATATGTATATGTCAAACTCTATTACCACGAACTTCAAGGGATTGTATAACTTGTTTTGTTTTAATGGAATCATATATCAAACATAATTTGAAACAAGTAGGCTATAACCTGGACCTTAGAAATCATTCTTTTCTATAGACTTCCATTGCAATAATATTTATCCTAACAATATTTGACCTACAGCAATACCCTCAAGCAAAAACAACTGCTATGCTCTACCCCAGTAATCCCAAAGAATTAATAACAATTTCCAGGGATGCCTCACTAATACCAAGGAGTTCCTGGGCTTAATCACTATGGTAGGACTAAATATTATTTATGTATCAGGAAACCTGGTCTATGCTAATGGAAAAAGTAGGGTAAATCCAAGTAGAATTATACCCCAGTCCCCAATAATCTGGACTAGTTTGAGATCCATTGTGTTGTTTAGATGTTCAGCACAAATGCTAATTTGTACCTCCTTTCTCCTCTAGACCCAATTGAGATAAATATATTTTCTTAGCTGCATAGTATTCTACTCAATGTTAGTAATTTATCAAAGAGTTGAGTGTGCTTCCAGGAGGGCCTGAGAAGTCTGCCAAGAGGATTCTTTCCTTATGGTAACCCTACACATATTTTTATTCTTGTTTCACAAGTGAGTTACTTGAAGCTGAAGGAGAAGCATCTTGCCCCTGGCCACATAGTCAAGACTCTTCTGACTCCAAAATATCACATTGAATATCTGCAATGGATCACTCTGGGTCACTTACAGCCTGTGAACTGGGATTTATGCTAAGAGGTCAGGTGGTATCTCCTGCTTAGGACTTCCCCTGTCCCCACCTCTCTGCAGCTCCTTAACATTTTATCTTCCCTCTAAAGTATTTTACAATAACTTTGTATTCACTTCTCTTAATATAGCAGAGTGGCAGCAGAGTGGCAGCTCCTTGAAGGCAAAGACTCATTCATTTTGTCTATGAATCCATAGCACCTCGGGTAGAGCTTTAAAAAAAGGTTAGGAAGACAAGATCGGTTTCAGATGGGAGTATCAGGAAAGCATCTGCGGAGGAAGTGTCAGCCTTTCAGGAAAAGGAGTCCTTCACCGGTTGAAGAGGAGAAGGGAGGACGTTCCAGGCACATAGGATGGCCCCAGTGGATGTAGAGAGGTACATAGATGAGTGCAGAATAACTCAGAAAACAAGTGGCAAACCAATTTGGGGGCAATAGAATGGATGAAGGGGCAGTAACTAGGAAATAAAGGCAGAAAAAAAGGTGGAAGTCTGAATGGTGAGCACATTTAACGTCAAGCTAGGGAGATTTTAGTGTGTAAAATGTATTGACTCTGAAGATTTTTAAACAAAGGTATGTGATACAGCCAGATCTGGGCACTGGGAAGATATTTTGGCAATTGTGTGAAAGATGATTTGGAAAGATGAGAGGAGATTATTTTTAAAAATTCTTTTTAAAGGCCAGGTAAGAGATGGCTGTGTTTAATAACAACAGTAAGCAAAGTACTGTACGGAGTCAGGAAGAGTTCAGACTCCAGGATCAGATACTTCCTAGCTGTGTTACCCTGGACAAGTCACTTAAGCTATGTTTTTCTCAATTTAAAATGGGGATAATTGGGGTTGTTGTAAGGATGAAGTGAGATAAATATTGTAAAGGGCTTAGCGCAGTACCTGGCACATAGTAAGAGCTATACAAATGGCAGCTATTATTAAAACTATTAATTTAAATTAACTCAGCGATCTGACTTTCCCCATTTGCTCAAGTTGGAGAAATTTATACAAATGAAATTACGTGGACATTTTAGTGTTTAGCACAGTTTTTGGCCCATAATAAGTGCTTCATAAATGTGGGTTGTTTGATTCTGAAATCAGTGGAAATTGTCAAACCACATTTTCCTCCATTCATATAACTGCAGTAGGATGAGTACGCTTGTTGGTAACTCATCAGTTGGAAATAGAGAAAACAGGCTCCCCTGCTCATTCTGGAGGGCTTCAGCCCACTCTCTTCTGTTCTCCTACCAACCTACCAATCATCTGAACAACACATGGACAGAAGCAACAGCAGTGCCCACTAAACAGCAAGATCAGAGGAGTGACCTGAAAGTACTAAAATAGTCAATAAATCAGTCATTTAACATTCAAAATTAACAATCAGTCAATAAATATTTATTAAGTGTCTACTACCTGCAAGGCCTGACATCTTGCCAGCCCCCTCTGGAGACCATGGAATGACCATTAAAATTCCTCCCCAAAATTGGAACATTGTTGCATTGCTGGTGGAGTTGTGAGCTGATCCAGCCATTTTGGAGGGTGGTTTAGAACTATGCCCAAAGGGCTATAGAAATGTTCGTACCCTTTGACCCAGCAATACCACTTCTAGGGTTGTATCCCAAAGAAATCACGCAAGCGGGAAAAGGAAACATATGTACAAGAATATTTATAGCAGCTCTCTTTGTGGTAGCCAAGAATTGGAAATCAAAGGGATGCCCATCAATTGGGGAATGGCTGAACAAGCTGTGGTATATAAAGGTGATGGAATACTATTGTGCCATAAGAAATGGGGATGATGCAGACTTCATAACAACCTGGAAAAACCTACACGACATAATGCGGAGTGAGCGGAGCAGAGCCAGGAGAACGTTGTGCACAGCCACAGATATATGGATTCCGTGAGGACCAACCCTGACATACTGCGCTTTTCTCAGCAACCTAAGGGGCAAGGACAACTCCAGGGGACTCACGATGGAGAATGCTATCTTCATCAAGACAAAGAACTGCGAAGTTTGAATACAGACTGAGGCACACTACATGCTCGCCTTTTCTGCTTCTCTTTTGTTTTTGTTTTTGGGTTTTTTTTGTTTTTTTTTTTTTGGTTCTGTTTCTTCTTTCTCATGATTCATTCCATTGGTCAAAATTCTTCTCCACGACTTGACTAGTGCATAAATTAATTCAATGCGAAGTTATACATGACAGTTATATGATACTTCATGCTGTCTTGGGGAGGGAGGGGGGAGGGAGGGGAGAAAAACTGGAACTCAAAACTATGTAGAACCGTGTGTGGTAAACTAAAAATAAATAAAGAAATTTATTAAAATAAAATAAAAAAATTCCTCCCCAACCTCAATAACACTGACATTCTATATATGGCAGTCCAGACCTGGCCTCCCTAATTCAAGTGGCATTGTGGAGTTTAAGTAGAGTAATAGTTAAAAATTCCAGAGCCCACTATGCTCCAGGATGGCAAAGAATATCCTCAGAATGAGAAGTACCCTCAAATTAACTTCTTAAGACATTAAGCTGGAAGCAAAGGATGAAAAGAGTTTAAAACACCAGGTTCCACTGGAGGTGAGTCCCTCACCTCCATCATCAAATGTCTGTGCTGGGAAGGCCACACTGCAGAGGAGTGAGAAAGGGCAGGGGCAGGATCGACCCAGGTGAAGCTAACTATTGTAGGAAGGAAACATTACATCTGGTAGTTTCCTACTTTCACTAATTTTTCCTCCTAACCAGATACTCAACTCAATTGCTCCCTTCTGTTGAAAAAGTACAAATGTAGTCCATATTCTCCAAATTTCAGTACCCTGAGACAAAGCCCTGAGGGTCCCTCCCTAGTTATAGTTTTGTGTACAGGAATCTTAGCCAAATATACAAAATGTTAGCAAGTATAATTAAGAGCGAAGCCAGAGAGCATGATTCAAGTAGTCAACTATATGAAAACTTAAAACTTTAATTTCTTCAAAAATAAAACTAATTATATTTAGGTGACTGACTGAGGAACTAACTTATCCTTCCTCCCTCCTTCTTTCTTTCCTTCCTGCTTCTTTTTTCTTCCTCTGTTCCTCCTTCCCTCCCTCCTTTCCTCTTTCCTTCCTTCTCTTCTCCCTCCCTTCCTACCTTCCATCTTTCCCTCATTCCTCCCTTCCCTTCTTTACCTTCTTTCATTCCTTCCTTTCTTCCTGCATTCTTATCTTTTAAAAAAAAACTTTTAAATAATATAATAGGACAGACACTAAGATGGCCTCTATAAACCAACTAAAGAAAAAATGAAAATTCAGCCCCAGAGCTAGCTATCTATGATGTGTTCTATGTAGGAGTGGAAAGTGCATTGGATTGGGGGCCAGAATTCAAATTCCTGCTCTGCCACTTCCTGCCAGTAAATCTTAGGCAGGTAAATCAAGGCCTTCCAGTTTTTACTCCTACAGAATTATATGATTAGACAAAAAAGATTTTTAAGAAAAGACTATGGAAACCCTGAGATGTTAGCAAATTTTTCAAAATTTTATTGAATGTTTGCCATTATGCAGATTCCAATATTAATGGCCCCATAATCTTATCCAAATATGAATGGCCAACACATGAAAAAATGTACCTCTATATCATGACACCATTAACTAAAGGGAAAAAGACATTATGAGATAAATTTCTTTGAAAGATAGTAAATGATCTTTGAATTAAGTCAAGAAAATATTAGAGTTTTTTAGTTTCCAAAGGGAAGCATAGAATACCTAAATTCATACAGATCAATTTCCTTGTGAAATATTGTGAGTTACAATCATCACATATGTTATTTAAAAGATACAACAACAGCAAAAACTGGTTTAGTCCTTCCATCAAGATAATATTTCTCTATGGAAATATTATCAAAGCGGCATAATATACAACTTCAAAATCCAAAAATAAAAAAAATAGAAGGAACTTAAATGGGAAAAGGTTGGCTGAACTGTGTTACATTAATGTAATGCATTCTTATAATGCAACTAAGACTGACAAATATGAGGAATATGAGGAAATCTGCCATAGCCTCTACAAAATGATGTAAAGGAAAAAAAAAGACAGAACCAGGAGAATGGGAGTCATGCACAACTACCACATAAGAGGGAAGATAGTAAATTAGAATGAACAAAGAAAATAACTGAAATGTTGTTATAATTATAATGAGCTAAAAAAAAGCCCCTAAATATATTTATAATAAGAGCTAACATGTATAAAGTGCTTTAGGGGTTACAAAACATTTTACATGTGTTGTCCTTTTTGGTCCTCGCAACAGCTCTGGGAGACAGGGACTGTTATCTGCCTCTGTTATCTGCATTTTATAGATGAGGAGAGTGGAGGTTCTTAATAGTTTTAAGTGCCTTGCCTAGGACCACACAGTTAGTGCCTGAGACAGGATTTGAACTGAGGTCCTTCTCAATTCAAGTCTAGGGCTGGATCCACTATGCCAATTTTCTGCCTGCTAATGAAACTTTACTACTGAAATTAAGTAAATGTAAATAACTACTAAGTAGGTTTAGTTGGAATTGTTGGTTTTCAGTGTTGTTTTTTTTTAACAAACTATTTGATTTTTAACTATACAAATCTCTTATCCAGTTCTAGAAAATATGGTTTTTCTAACACTGCCTCTGTCCACTATGACTTGGCTCACCTGCTCAAAGATTTTTGACCACAGTTGATATCTGAAATAAATAAGAACTTCTGCAGACTGTCTAATTTGTGCCCTTACTGAACTTCAACCACTCTCTGGATGGCAAACAGTGCCAAGGAGCAGATTTATGCATTAATTCCATCAATAACTTTGTCATTAGAGTTTTTTAGTTTCCAAAGGGAAGCATATAATACCTAAATTCATGCAGATCAATTTCCTTGTGACAATGTTGTGAGTTACAGTCATCACATATGTTATTTAAAAGATACAACAACAACAGCAAAAATTGGTTTAGTCCTTCCATCAAACTTGAATGCAGTTTATACTCTGAGTACAAATATTACCAAATTATGTTAAAATGTTCATTCTGGAAAAAAATTATTAATCTACCGCAGTAGATGGTAAAGCACTTGCATTAAAAGATTGCCTGGACTGGTTGATTTTTCATATAATTTCTTGTGTGCTGCATATGAAATATTTTGTGAGTTGAAGTAAATTATCATTTTTTACTCAGGTTTCAGAAAGCATGTAAATTTATGCATGCCCACCACTGAAAGTTCCAGGAAGAGACATTATATTTACAACTCATTAAGAGTTAATGACTACTGTGTCCTGTGACTTTATGGAAAGCTGAGACATTACTAGATAAATTTCTTTGAAAGATAGTAAATGATCTTTGAATTAAGTCAAGAAAATAGCACTCCATGTTAGGAAGTTAGCAACATAGCTGGCATTCCAGGGTTGTGAATTAAATTGACAGCTGGGTTCCATCAATAAACCCCAGAAGAGATCCCAGAAAAAGACATCCTAGCCTTTAGTTCATAAATAACTTTTTATTTAAAAAGCAACAACATCATCATTTTGGAGCATTTATTGCAGCATAATTTATAGTTAGGGCTTCCTATAGATTTGGTTCCTATACCTTAGAAAGGGACTAGTAAATACGTAGAAAGAATAACCCTTTTAAATGACCAGCTATGGTTAATTGTGTCATTCCCTTGCTCCAAAACCACCAAAAATCAAGACAAAATGTCAGAAAGCTGTTCAATACCAACTGCTTTTGTCCCAACAAACTTCAGTTCTCCTAACTTTGCATTTGCAAATGATTTTCCAGCTTAAATGTGGATATTAGGCAATCTTGGTTAAACTGTTACTTTTCCTTTTATAAAGTATTGTATAAGCATTCATTAGCTCTCTCGACAAAAGTTTTTGGTTTTTTTTTTTTTTTAACTCTCACAACAGATATCCAAAGTCCAACAAAACAGATTCCCGTTTTGGCCATGTCCAAATGTACAAATCTCATTCAGGATATTCAGTCTATCACATCTCAAGAGATAGGAGGTGGGAGCTTGGGGGTGGGGTTGGAATGATTCGTCTTCAGTCCTCTGGACTCATGGTTTGTTATATTATCAAAGTTTGAAGTCCTTCAAAGTTTGTCCTCCATACTGTTATTGTAATTGCTAGTTCTGCTCACTTCACTCTACACCAGGTCTCAGAGGTTCACAGAGTCCACCAGTTCATATGGGTCCGCTCGAGTACACTAGGAGGTTTCCAGTTACCACTTCAAGTGTCCATTTCATCATTTTTATGGCACAAGACGACTTAATCCATTTACATCTATATATGATAATTTGTTTAGCCATCCTTCAAGATATGCTTTCCCTTATTTTCCAGTTTGGGGCTACTACAAAAAGAGCTACTGTCAATTTTTTTGTTTCCCTTTTCTCTTTCTTTAATCTCTTTAGGGTATACTCCTCTAGGTGGTCTAATTAGGTTCCTTGCATATTTTAAAAAGCTGATCATTTCAGTTGGCTCTTTGGAGACTGATCATCTCGGGCTAGCAAAAGGAGATTCCCTCTGCATTTTCATCACTCCTCCAATCAAAGAGCCAGATTTCTATCCCAGTGACTTTTATTCACACTCACTCCAGCTGAATTGCAAAATGTTTTCTTTGTCCTTAAGAACATGACAGAGAACTTTATCTGCATTCAAATGCTGACTGGTTTGTGGTGTTTCAATAATAAAACAGCAGGATTGAAGGCTCATGATGAGAAATCTGACTAATTACCTGTTAGATGATAGATGGTTGTAACTCGGCAGTGCCAGTCACTGAAAACAAAACACTTCGAGATATCAATCAGTTTCCTGACAAATTCAATTTCCATCACATTCAGTGGACAATAAATGTGATTTTTACCCTTGCATCTACATAGCTCCCGACTTTTAACTTTCAAATATGCATAATGATATTTTAATAAAGTAGAGATTTTTAAAAGTGAATTAGTATTTAAATACCTGACATATTCATATTTCAGGCTCACAGCTTTTAAATAGATAGATGGTGGAAATAATTAACATTGTAAATCCACATTGTATTCAATTGCAGAGGGCAAGGTGTACTTAATAGTAGTTTTCCTATTTTCTTTCTACATTTACATTTAACTCAAATTATTCACAACAACTCTAATGGCTGTGTTCAGTCTCTCCATTTTTTTTTAATTTTGTGGTAAATGAGTTGGGTGAACATTCGACATGAGATACAAAAAGCAGAATGTCCCAATTAACACTGCCACAAGCCAGCATGTGGGCAGAGTTAAAGCAAAGAGGGACTGAAGCATGGAAATTGAATGTGGGACTGAGAAACACCTCTTTCTTTCTTATAAGGATTGATTGTAGTCACCCTTCAGAATTTATGGTCAGTCCTCACGCATTAAAAACAAAATTTATTTATTGCGCATTGTCCCAACTTGTGATTTGGGATCATAGAGTTCGTAGAGGCCACCTATTTGGACTTCCTCACTTTAGAGATATGGAAATGAGGCCTAGAGTTTCAACTCCTTACTCAATATGATGCAGGTAATATGTTGGCAGAGCCAGGATTGAAATCAGGTTCTCTGACTTCACGTCCAACCTTCTCCCATTACTGTTTTGGTGGAGGGAGAGCTGGTGCGTGACTTTCTCTTTGCAGATAACTGTACACTCAATGCAACCTCTGAGGCTGAGATGCAATAACGTGCGGTTTGATTCTCTCTTAATTTTGGCTTAACAATTAACACCAAGAAAACAGGTTCTCCAACCAGCCAGCACCGCACCATCCATACATGGAACCATCGGTTACAGCGAATGGAGAGTAAATCAATCACATCATATGAGTCAGTCACTCAACAAATATTTATAAAGTACCTATTATGCACCAAGCACTAAGCTAGGCACCGGGAATATGAAGGTAAAAATTAAACAGTTCCTGCCTTCAAGAAGCATAGATCCTATTGGCGAGACAGCATGTATATACACAGGTATGTACAAGACACACACAAAGCAAACCCAACGTAACTGTGGATGGGAGGGCAGCAGCAGAAGGACAGGCCACCAGATGAAAGTGACTCTTGAAATGAATTCTGAAGGAAGAACAGGACTCCAAGAGGTAAGGACAGAGAACAATCCAGGTATAATGGACTGCCCAGCAAAGGCACAGAGACAGAAAATAGAGGGTCATGTATAAGGAAGAGGAAAGAGGGAAGTACAGCTAGTATATAGGGGAGTAATGGGTAAGAATAATAAGAAAAATAGGAATGAGCCAGATAATGATAAACCTTAAATGACAAAAAGAGTTCATAGTTGATCCTAGAGATAGTAGGAGAGATTGGATCCGATCGGCATTGTAGAGAAATTGTCTCTTTTCTACTAACTTGATCGCCCACCTTCAGCTTTCCTTTTCATTAAAAATCCTTCTAAAAAGATTATTTGTTGTTCATCTTTCATTCTCAAAGAGGATCAATGGTATCAGAAAGGTGATGGCGTCACTTGCAAGTGAACTGTGTTGTTCTGTATTTTCCCCTATTCACAAAGAGAAGACCTCTCTTCTTAAGCCTTAAGTGGAAGAAAGTCTTTGGCATATCTATGGGGCTGATATTGCTGGTCTATCTCCTAAGCCTTGCCATCTTGTCACACATGGAAGGAGGACTGCATTCGCTCAAGGCTTCACGAGAATTCTGACCACCCAGGAAAAAGGAAACACAACGGAGATGTAGAAGCAAACAAGAGAGTCCAGTGTCAGTACATGAACCAAGCAAAGCTTGTGGACCAGCGGTTTTAGAATCACTCACAAAGCGAACAAACGGCTTCAAGTTCACCTGGCAAAGCCTATATGCAGAGCGGAAAGAAAATGAGGGGCCCTCCTTCTTCATACAAAGCCCATTGTGAGGGAAGATGCTCAATATCTGCATGAGGTTCTGTTGTATCGATTCCAGTTCCCATCATCCGAGGTGCTGCCTGATGGTTATGCAATGAACCAAAAACCCAAGTTAAGATATCATTAGTCAGTATTAGTATATCAGATTAAGTAGTTGACACCTTGATCCCTGAAGGAATAAACTAGAAGACAGTTCACCATTCAGTGGAAGGAACACAAGATGCCAAGATCTGAGTGTTACAGGGGCAGTAAAACACCTCCAGGTAAGAGAAAACATGTTTAAAGATAACAGGGTTCAGTCAAAAAAAGAAGAGAAGCTCAGGAATGATAAAGACAATATTTACCTATATCATGGCTCTGCCTACAACCAGCCTTGACTATGAGGCTTGCAGACACAGAGAAAATACAGTCCTGCTTACCAGGAAGATAAATTAGAATAAAGAAAAGTCAGCTGGACCCCTCCATTAGCACCCTTGTTACACTAGAGCCAAGATTTCACATTACAGACTTAAATTCCTCATTTGGAAACACATTTAAAAACAGCAAGTGCTCAACACCAGCAGAGGGCTAGCTTTGTTTGGATTTGTTATTTCACTCAAAAAATATTTACTGAGCAATGACTATGTATACCTAAATAGAAGCAGCTAGATAGAGCACTGGGCCTGGAGTCAGGATGACTTGAGCTCAAAGGCTGACTCAGAGGTTTACTAGCAGTGTGACTCTGGGCAAGTCATTTAACCTTTGTTTGCCTCAGTTTTCTCATCTGGAAAATGGGGCTCATAACAGTACCTATGTTCTGGTGTGGTTTTGAGAACCAACTGAGATACTATTTGCAAAGTACTTTGCACACTGTCTGGCACATAGTAGGCATTATAAAAACACCAGCTATTACTATTGCTATTGTCAGTATTATCATTCCTACCACAAGACGCTGTAGTAGTTGCTGAGAGGGATGCAGAGATGTAAAAGACACATCCCCTCTCTTCAGAGAGCTTATAGTCTAGGAGTATTGGGAGGAGAAAAGAAATGTCCTTAAGGACTGAAGCCCAAAAAAGGCATCGTATCAGAAGTGCCCTTTAATTGTATTTAAATACCTAAAGCCTAATTTTCCACACAGTCATGCAGCAAGTAAAAATAAGAAATTTATAAGGACAGCACTACTGTGGCCTCTAGAACAAAGTACCAGTGGAATAAATGAAAGTGTAAGGGAAACCAAAGTGAAAGCGTTCTTGAGGATGGACAACCCCTCTCTACTAATTGTTTTCTGCTCGCAGAAAGCAACAGATAAACATTTAGAACTGGCAAACCAACTCCAAAAGCTTATCTAGAAATCTTTCCCCGAAACATAAAGGGAGTTACTCTAACAGGAGGTTACTTTCTCCAAAGCAGTCATCACAACATGAGTTTATCTCCTTTGGTGGCATCTCTTCAGTCCCAAAAGCAAGTCCGTCCACCCTTTAAGAGAAAATTTTTTAGCACAAAGCATTCCAGAAGTGACAGAACAGTGAACCTGCTGCCAAACTTCTGAGATTAATAGGCCAGGGGCTTCTTCCACAGAAAGATAGAGTAGGACCCCCAAACAAAAAAATAGTCTTCTTTGGGGAAACTCAGAATATACATTAAGTCTGCAACTCATCCAAATTTTCATTAACTTATACAACTCACACTCGGCTATACTAAGTGAAGGGGAAAACTGTATTGCTTAGAAAGAAAAAAGAGGTTTCTCAACATAAACCATTCCACAGTGATAAATTGTTTTGGGATTAGGAAGGATGACACTTGGAACTGAGGATTGATTCTGAGCTTGGATCTTGGCATCCCAGCAAAAACTCAAAAACGAACTCAGTACTTTAGGCCAAAGGAAGCAGAGAATGAAATTGTTCACTACTGTATATTAAGTGACCAGGGAAGTTTTGTTTTGTTTTGATTTGGTTTGTTTTTGTTTTGTTTTGTTTTTGGTGTCTCGGTTTATGTAGTAGGAAATAAAATTTACTCTTGAGAAAGCATAATGCAGTCTGGCATGGTCTCCCTTGGAAAACTGAGCCCTGTGCTTGTCTGGTTGGATTAAAGAGCCTAATGTAATGATAGATATCCAGGAAAGAGGATGCAGAGGAATTGTGGTTTTAAGATATCTTTTTATGGCTGTTATGTTGCCAACATTGCCATGCACTTTTATGTTGCAGTATGTCATGGTTATTTCTACTAAATAATAAAATAATATCTTAATACATTAATAGCCCAAGATCTGTGATTTCCTCTGTATATTCCCTTGGTATATACCCTGTATATACCCTTGGTAGTGGTCTGAGGGTTTCTGTGACCAAGCAATTCCTTACCCTTTGGACAGGCAGGGGATGAGCCACTCTGAACTCTGTTTGCCTAATCCTCTAATGACCCTGCTTCCAGCCCAGCCCCCATAGCCATCATCTGAGGAAATAACCCCCATGGAGATATGACCTGGCCAGCTGTTTGTCTAAGTGTTTCAAGCACAGACACTGAAGACCCAAAAAGGAAAATTCTCCCCCTCACCCTGCCCCCGCCAAAGTCCTTGGCACTGTTCAACATCAGAAACTGAAATGATTTTATCTGTAGAAATGCATTACCAACCTCTTTGCTGCTGTACCCTAAGAATACAAGGGCTTTTCCTTCTGACTTGCTGTTAATACTACAAGGAACAGGCATGTCAACTGATACAAAAGTATGACAACTTTACTTTGAAATTTAAATTTCCATCCTACTATATTTTCTTTTCCTTATGGATTAAAAAAAATGTTCTTTGTCAATTGACTGTAGCATGATCCTTTGGGATATTATTAAATTCCAGTCTTTCTAGTATCAAAACCTTTTCAATGAACTGATGTCTTCCCCTATTAGAATGTGAGCTCCTTGAAGTCATTCTTACTTTTCTATTTATATTTCCAGTGATAAACACAGTGTTTTGAATACAGTAAGCACTTCACAAGTGATTTCTTCATTCACTCATTCATAACAAAGACAGAGTTCGTGGATGACAAGTGCTTGAAATTTTCCTTGACCAGCCACTGACATGAGAGATATAACTAGGAATAACACCTGGGGCAAATTCAGTTGAATGTGGGAAAAGGGAAGTGGGAGTAGCTAAGCTGCAGGGGTGGGGAACCTGCGGCCTCAAGGTGGCCCCTTGGGGCCAAACTTGAGGCCCTAGAGGGCCACATGCGGCCTTGAGGCCGCAGGTTCCCCAACCACGGAAGGTATGAGTCCTCCTGTGATTGTTGCTTTGCTGGTGCATAGCTAAAGGAAGCTGGAAGTGGAAGTTTTGGAACTGAGAAGGCTGGGATGCTCCAATTAAAGTTGGACTGAGTTGTGGGAGACTATGAGCCAGACATCAAACTCATCTGGAAAGTGGGGAGTTGTGATCCTTTTAGAGTTTAGTTTCTCAAGATCCATGATCTTGGGAATGTCTGGTTTCCAGGTGTTAGACAATAACTCCCAGAATAGTCTCAAGGATCCTAGATAGTAATTCTCAGAATCATAGTGCCCAACAGTCCTACTGAGGCTGCACTGAGAGATACAGGTGTGACATACGTGATATTTAATATGCTTGCACAGAATGATGATATTGCTAAAGTTAACTTGTGAATTTAATGTTGGCAAGATGCCTCCTTTGTCCAGTGACCTATAAAACTGGTGGGTAATGGAAAGTGAGTGGGAGAAGCCCTGGGTAGTGCATAGAAGAATGCATGTACCTGCCTCAACCAGGCCCCATTGAGTTTTGAGGGGAGAGGAAGGAAACAGGAAGCTTCTCCTCTCCCCCACCCCCACCCCAGAGGTAATATGTGCACATTTCCAATTAAGTGCAAAATAATTTAGAACAGATCTGAGTGCAGAAGTTCAAAAAAATAGTAGCTCTCATTGAGAGTGGGCTGGTCCAAAAAGATTTCATATAGGGGTGGGGGGGATGGAAGGGGGACTTGGCCATATAGGATGAGGGGGGGATTTCAGATTGGAGAAGTAATAGCAAATCACACTTGTCACACATTTTAAGTTTCACAAAGGGCTTTCTCACAAGAAAGTAGGAAGTCAGTGATATCATTATGGTGATGTCCACTTCACATATAAGGAAACTGATCAATGAAGTTAACATGTCCTATTCACAAAGCTACTCACTGTGAGAATCGGAACTCAAATTCTGGTGCCCTGAAACCAAGCCTAGCCTACTTTGTACCATATTCCAGCCTTGTTAACATGATCAGACAGACAGGAAGGAGCATGGGAGATGCTGGGGTAATTGGGGAGACTGTCTTAACTGGGAGTGTTTGTATCAGGACACTGCGAGAGATGAGGCTGATATTTAGGTTAGAACCAATTCAAGCATATCTTGAAGTGAAGAGTAAGACATGAGTTTTCAGACACAGACAATGTGGGTATTTGTCTGGGGCCAAGAGCCAGAAAGACGTGAGTTCAATTCTGACCTCAAAGACTCACTTGCTGTGTGACCCTAGGCAAGTCACTCAACCTCTGCCTTAGTTACTTCAACTGTTAAATGGGGACAATAAGGGAACCTATCTCATAGGGCTGTTGTGACAAACAAATGAGATAATATTCATAAAACATTTAGCATACTGCTTGGCATATATAATATATATGCTACAAAATGGCTTATTCCCCTCCACCTCCATGCATATTTTTATGAGAGTTTCCTATTTTTCAATGGGAAGTGAGAGGGAAAGGGAGAAGAAAGGGAGACAGGGAGTATCGATAGGTTGCCAAAAAAAAAAGAAAAAGAAGAAACAAAGGAAGGCTATTGAAGTATCATTGAATGTACAGAAGAGAAGAGAAGGAATCCAGTCAGGAGGAGTCACAGACAAGAAAGACAACTTTGAAAGTTATAGGGTTGAGTTTATTAAATACTTTTGTAAAAAGGAAAACAAGCTATATATAATAGAGATTTGCAATTTCTTATGCAACCTTTTTCTATTCTATATGTATTTGGAAATGCTCATTTCCCCTGGTATTTGTTAAGTTCAGGATTTTTTAAAAATAACAATTTGAAATATCTTTAGTCCAGGAAGAAGTGTTGAATCTTGTTGAATGAACCTTACGTCTTTCCATTTCTCTCTGAGTGACCCAGAGTTTTCAGTCTTTGGAGATAATGGTATCCTGTAATTCAGAGATATATAATATTTCTGGAAGAATATTGGTGTTAAAAAGATCATATCCTTCTATTCATCCCTTCAAGCTGTGTCTTGGGAAGCAGTGGAGAGCCTTTCATCTAAGTGTAACAGATTTGAGGCTTGGTTGCCTTATTCTAGTTGTGAAACTGGATTTTGACTATTCCCAATACCTATAACATAATGTAAAATAAAACAATTTCTACTTTTCCTCAAACACAAAAATGGCATTGTGAAAATCCAGAAAGAATTACTTGAATTGTTGACAGAGACTAGAATCCTTGATTGGCAGAGAGCTGAGCATGCACTGGCCAGGTGGAACCACACTCTGTATACTAATTACATGCAATATTTGAAGCTACATATACTGGTCTGGGAATACAGTGGGGCCACAATCAGAGGTGGGGATGGGGGGGAGAGAGAGACAGAGAGAGAGAGAGACAGAGACAGAGAGAGACAGAGAGAGAGACACAGAGAGAGACAGAGAGAGAGAGAGACAGAGAGAGAGAGAGACAGAGAGACAGAGAGAGACAGAGAGACAGAGAGAAAGAGAGAAGGAGAGAGAAATAGAGAGACAGAGACACACAGAGAGAGAGACAGAGACAGAGAGAGAGACAGAAAGAGAGGGACAGAGAGAGACAGAGAGAGAGACAGAGAGAGACAGAGAGAGAGACAGAGAGAGAGAGACAGAGAGAGAGAGAGACAGAGAGAGAGACAGAGACAGAGAGGGAGAGAGAGAGAGAGACAGAGAGAGAGAGAGAGACAGAGACACAGAGAGAGAGACAGAGAGACAGAGACAGAGACAGAGAGAAGCTGCTTGGACCTGACCAGTCAGGGAAGGGAGGGAGCTCATTCTGCACCCAAAAAGTCCTTAGTCTGCATACTATTGTGCCTCTCTCAGGAATATAAGAAGGGTCTTTATCACTGCCTTCCCCAGGTGGACGGCAGTTCTAGGGAGCAGCCTGCGTCTTCTCGGCCACAACACTGGTTGCTGGACTTACAAGTATTCTTGACTGTATTTAACATGATGCATTACTCAGACTTACCTGCCTATGTGCAAAGAAAACTTTAAAATTGAAAAAATAATAATAATCAGCCCCACATACCATACAATATATAAAGCTACATTCTGCTTAAAAGCTTTGAAGTCAGGTCCAAGAAGCTGTCACAGTGAAATTAATTAAAGCCCTGTCCATTTTTTATATAAGAAAAATACCTTAGTAGACAGTGCAGCTACAGGTGTCTCAATAAAGAAGACCATTTGCTGCAGACCATCAAAAAGGGGGGGGCGGGAATGGGGGGAGGAGGGCAGCTAAGTGGCACAGTGGATAAAGCACCAGCCACGGATCTGAGCTCAAATCTAACCACAGACACTTGACACTCACTAGCTGAGTGACCCTGGGCAAGTCATTTAACCCTGATTGCCTCCCCCAAACAAACAAACAAAAAACTTCTATTTACATTAGTATCGGCTACTCTATTACCATCCTTAGCTGTCAGTGACCTTTTCCTTCTCAAGTTTCCTCACAGAAATACATTGTATCTAAGACAGTTATTTGTTATTTTCATATTTGTGTGTATTTCTGGACTTATGTTGTCACAATACTTAGGTCTGGAAAAGCCTTGCTCACTGAAAGAAATTGTATGTGGATTATATCTTCTAAAAGGCTGTGCATGAATTTCTCCTTGTGGTAGTATCACCCAGGTGTATGCTGATTGAGACAGGAGTCTCATAGACAGTGTTGAGACACAAGATTGTGGTGGCAGAAGAGAGAGGAGAGACAGAAAGATAGACAGAGAAAGTCAGATACAGAAAGACAGTCAGAAGGAGATGGGGGAAGAGGGAGAGAGAGAGGACCACCTGAAGGCTGGGGAAAGCATGAAGACAAGGCACATTGGTTTAGTGAATAAGGAGCTGGCCTAGAAGTGAGGAAGCTCAGAATTCAAGTCCCCACCTCTAACACATACTGGCTGCTTTGTTGTTGTGGTTGTTTGTCCTTCATTATTGGAAGAGGACCAATGAGATCAGGAGGGTGACATCTTGACTTGCAAGTGAATTGGATTTAAGTGAGGCATGGCAGTGCAAAGTCATCAGCCTCACTTTCTCCTCTACAGTCATCTAGGTCCAGTGGCAAGACAGTGGGGAGACCCTGGCATTTTTAAGCTGAGGTGTTTCCCAGGTCTCAGTGTGCCCAAAGCAACACCCACTCAAGTGGTTTAAGGCTAGATAATAAATGAGGCAAAAGATGACCTAGTTTGCCTACTCAAAAAAAAAAAAAAGAAAAGAAAAACTCAATCTGAAAGGGGAAGACCCTCAGGGCTTCTAGCCAGAACAGAAACAATTGCTATTTACACTCACTCTGAACCATCAAAACCCAAACAATGACCAAGTGAGACTTGGGTTGGAAACTATTATTTTTTAATATTTTTATTTTTAGTTTACAACATTCTGTTCCATAGATTTTGGGGGTTCCAAAATTTCTCTCCCTCCCTCTCCTGCCCCTCCCCCCCAAGACAGCATGTAATCCAATGTAGGTTCTACATATACCTTCACATTGAACTTATTGACATAATAGTCCAGTTGTAAAGAAGAATTATAACCAATGGAATGAATCATGAGACTGTAGAAGCAAAACCAAAACAGAAGGAACAACAAGAGATAGAGGGCATTACAAAATGCCAACATGGATAATTATGACTATGTTAAATTGAAAAGTTTTTGTATAAACAAAGCCAATACAACAAAGATTAGGAGGAAAGCAGAAAATTGTGAAAAAATTTTTATAACCAGTGTCTCTGATAAAGGCCTCATCTCTAAAATACATAGGGAACTGAACCAAATTTAAAGGAATACAATTCATTCCCCAATGAGAAATGGTCAAAGGATATGAACAGGCAATTTTCAGAGGAAGAAATTAAAGATATCTATAGTCATATGAAAAAAATGCTCTAAATCACTGTTGATTAGAGAAATGCAAATCAAAACAACTCTCAGGTACCTCTTAGGTACCACAACTCTCCTGTCAGATTGGCTAACATGTCAAAACAGGAAAATAATGAATGTGGGAGAGGATGTGGGAAAATTGGAACATTGCTACATTGTTGGCAGAGTTGTGAGCTGATCCAGTCATTCTGAAGAGGAATTTGGAACTATGCCCAAAGGGCTATAAAAGTGTGCATACCTTTTGACCCATCAATACCACTTCTAGGGCTATATCCCAAAGAGATCAGACAAGTGCAAAAGGGACCCGCATGTACAAAAATATTTGTAGCAGCTCTTTTTGAGGTGGAAAAGAATTGGAAATCAAGGGGTTGCCCATCAATTGGGGAATGTCTAAACAAATTGTGGTATGTGAATGTAATGGAACAGTATTGTGCTATAAAAAATGAGGAGCAGACGGACTTCATTACAACCTGGAATGACTTATATGAACTGATGCTGAGTGAGGGGAGCAGAACTAGGAGATCATTATACACTATTACAGACACACAGTAGCTGTAAGGACTAACTTTCTTAGACTTGACTCCTCTCATCAATGCAAGGTTCAAAGACAGCCCCAAAAGACTCATGATGGAGAAAGCTACGAACATCCAGAGAAAGAATTATGGAGTCTGATGCAGATTAAGGTAAACTATTTGCTCCCTTTTTTTCCTTCTTTTTTGGTTTCATTTCTCTGTTCTTATTATTGGCCAATGAGTGACAGTCAGAGTGATTTGGGTTTAAGACTGCCGAGTAGCTCTATTTGAATCCCAATGGGCTTGATCAAAGCCAACTTTTCAAGAGCTCTATTTCAAGAAATCATAAATGAAGCTACATGAGACAAAAGAGTTAATTGTCTCAGTTTTTTAAAATGATAGAATAAATAAGTAGGGAAAAGAAAAAAAATATCTAGCCCACAAAACCCAAGATGTCTTGTGAGGTTTAAGCAATCAAAATGATATTCATTTGGGCAGAGCACCCACATGTAAGAATAGGATTCCTCAGGTAGATGGAAGAAAGGAAAGAAGGAAGGAAGGAAGGAAAGGAAAGGAAAGGAAAGGAAAGGAAGGAAGGAAAGGAAGGAAAGGGAGAGGAAAGGAAGGAAAGGAAAGGAAAGGAAAGGAAGGAGAAGGAGAGGAAGAGGAAAGGAAAGGAAGAGGAAGAGGAAGGAAAGGAAAGGAGAGGAGAGGAGAGGAGATGGAAGGAGAGGAAAGGAAAGGGAGAGGAAAGGAGAGAAAGGAGAGGAAAGGAAAGAAAGGAAAGGAGAGGAAAGGAAGAAAGGAAAGGAAAGGAGAGGAAAGGAAAGGAAGGAAAGGAAAGGAAAGTGAAAGGAAGGAAAGGAAAGGAAAGGAAAGGAAAGGAAAGGAAGGAAGAAAGGAAAGGAAAGGAAAGGAGGCAGGAAGGAAGAAAGGAAGAAAGGAAGGCAGGAAGGCAGGAAGGAAGGAAGGAAATGCTGGCATTTTAATAAAAGAGATCAATGGCACTCTTGAATGCCAAAGATAATGCATTGGCTGTATGATCTTGGGATAGTCCCCTAACTTAGCAATGTCACAGATAAATTTGTTTGTTTGTTTTGGTTGTAATTTATTTTATTCTGAATTTAAACACCAAAAAAGAAAGCATTTCTATAGATACAGCACAACACAAAATAAGGAATCTACATGAAATCATAAATCTCCATCCACACTATTGGTTCTGTAAAGTATATAATTACTTCTACCCATTACTTTTAAAACTAACCTACTCATCTATACTTTTCCTGAACTCTTTTCTGTATAATGGGTTTTTTTTAATGTTGCAATGTGCTTTTTGGCAGGGGAGGGACACTGCTATTGCTAACCTCTCTCCTCCTTTCTCAAACGCTTCTCAATAAAACTAGAGAGAGACAGAGGGCTCAGGGAATACCTGCACAAATAAAACTCCACAGTATAGCAATGTCCCAGAAAGGTATGTCTCTGAACCTTATATCCCTCCCTTTCTGTTAGGAAATAGGTAGCATTGCTTCATTATAGATTTTAGGCACTTTTAGGCTATCAGTTGCAGACAACATACATTGATAAGGGCAACTCCCTATGGGGAGCTCCCTATGCCAACAAAAGCACAAATTTTGTGCCACCCCCCCAAAAAAAGTCAACAAGGATCTTTAGCCTAAGATTAAGAGGGAAATGATGAAATAGAGCAGTTTGTAAGTATTTGGTATTTTCTGGATGATTCAAGTTTGGATCATTTACCCCTGCTATTCTGGTTTTATTGTGATCATTTTGATTTAAATCCAAGTGTGATTTGACTTGATCTGAAATCACAGATTCACTGGAATAGGAGTTCAGAAGCTCTGGCTGTAAACAGATACTGATGCAAACAATAACACAAAGCAGAGAATTAGCCTAGGAGCTGAGTGGTAGAATCACTCTGGGACCTGAAGGAGGGGGCCCCTTCTACACAGCTATGGTCTATCTGTCAAATAGAAGGTAAGCATCTCAAGTACAAGGATGTTCTATTTTTGTCACTATAACCCCCAGACCTAATTTAGAACTTTGTATAAGATATTCATTTAATAATTGTCGAAGTGAATTGAATTAACTTCTGATCTATTGGGCTTAATAAAAAACTATGTGAACTTTCCATGGTATAAGATTTGAGGTGTTGATCTAAACCAAATTTCTGTGATAATGCTTTCCAGTTTTCCAGAAGTTTTTTTTAATCAAAATGGTGAGTTCTTACCCCAGTAGCTAGGGGCAGCTAGGTGGTACAGTACATGGAACACAGGGCTAGGAACCAGAAAAAAAAATCTCTGCTTCATGAGTTCATAACCTGGCCTGAGACATTTACTAGCTGTGTGACACTGTGCGAGTCACTTAACCTTGTTCACCTCAATTCCTCATCTGTAAAATGAGCTGGAGAAGGAAATGGCAAATGAAGTCTAATATCTTTGGCAAGAAAACCCCAAAATAGAGTCACAAAGAGTCAGACATAACTGAAAAAACGTAACAAGTATCTGGGGTCTTTGGATATTTTGAACACTGAGCTCCTAGGTTCATGTTATCTGTATGTTGTGTGGCCAGTCTCTTCCAGTGATCAAACTCCCTATTTTTTAACCCAAATATAACAATTGTTTTTATGATTCTGCTTGTAGTATAGCTTGAGATCTGATATTGCTGGAATCCCCTTCCTGCCCACTTTTTTCATGATTTCCTTTGAAATTCCTGAACTTTGTGCATCTAGATGGATTTCCTTTATTATTTTCTTTAGTTCTATAAGTAACCCATTGATAGATGATTGGTATGGAACTGAACAAGCAAATTAATTTTGCCATTGTTATTATATTAACTTCAGCCTTCCCATGGGCGATTAATGCTCCTCCCATTATTTATTTCTGTTCTTCCAAAGTGGCCAGTGTGAGAATTTGTTTAGCTTGACCTATCCCTCATATCATATGATTCTATTTCTTTCTTCTTTCCTTTCTTTTTTTGTAAGTGATTGAGGAGAGGTGAGAAGGAACAAAATAATAATTGAAAAAATATATATTTTAAAAGTTATGGAAAGTTCAGTTCCCAAATTAAATTCCTTCCTTTACTAGACAGTATTCAAGCTACTGTTTTCTACACGTGCATTTTGTGTGTTCCCTATTTGAGGACCAGTTCTAACAAGACAGTTCTTCATCAACAAACGTCATGCTATCATGTTCCTGAAATATATATCCCTCCAATGGAAATCACATCTACTTTAGTGTTGAGCATATAATAACGTGAAATAAAGATAAACTCAGTGGCCATAACGTATAAATGATTTCCTAACAATTAGAGTTCATATAAAATATTATTCTAATTGTTGCCAAATTCTATTTCCAGATGTATTTAGTAGCTTAGTGGTGTGAGAATGATTTATGACCAACAGCTGGGCTTTAAAATTGGTTATGCTCACCTATAGTGTAATGGAGAAAATC
This sequence comes from Trichosurus vulpecula, assembly GCF_011100635.1. Taxonomy (NCBI): domain Eukaryota; kingdom Metazoa; phylum Chordata; class Mammalia; order Diprotodontia; family Phalangeridae; genus Trichosurus; species Trichosurus vulpecula. The sequence continues at coordinate 262,568,717 of NC_050576.1, forward strand.
ATTCAAGCTATGTGGATTTTATACTTATTCTAAATGGTGAAAAGGAGAAACAGAAGAGATAAATGACTGATCCACAGTTAGACCATATTCTCACAGTCCAGAAGGGACCATACACTACAAAAATTCAACCATCCACACAGGCAGCCCAAAAACCTTGATGAGAGAGAAAATGTAGAAACAGTATTCCTAGCTTTCCTCTCTGAACTGATGAATAAAATGATATGAGCTTTTAACGCCAGTATTCTTCCCAAATACTATATAGCTATGAATATGGAATATCATAATCTCCAAACACTAAAAACTTTGGATCACTCACAAGGAAATGGAAAGATGTATGGTTCATTCACAAAGCTTTTATTAAGCACCAAATATATGCCAGGCATTCTGTTATATATAAAACAGACAAAAAAACATAAATAGATCCTGTCTCCAAGGTCCTTATGGTATATTGGGGCAGGGGAGATGTACTTTCTAAATCAAAGTAAGGCCACAAATCCTCATGTACACTGTGAATTTGAATGCCAGATACTAGCTATTCCAAATTGCTATTAATCTTTGTCTATGGCAGGTAAAATTGAGCAGTGTAGTAGGGCACCTAGTGGTACGGTGGATACTAGTATCAGGCCTGGAGTCAGGAACATTCATCTTCCTGGCATCAAATCTGGCCTCAGACACTAGCTGTGTGACCCTGGGAAGTCATTGAGCCATGTTTGCCTCAGTTTCCTCATCTGTAAAATGATCTAGGAGAAGGAAATGGCAAACCACTCCAGTAGCTCTGCCAAGGAAAACCACAAATGGAGTCGCAAAGAGACACACCTGACATGACTGAACATCAGTCTAAGAGAAAGGATGCTGACCTAGGAATCAGGACCCTGGTGTTCACATCTCTGGTCTTTTGATAACTATTTGTGACCATGAGAATGGCATAATGGTCTCTCTGGCCCTCAGTTTCCAAATCTTCAAAATGAGGATAATAATACTTCGAAGGATCTGTGATCCATTGGTCACTCCCTCTAAAACTGAAAATGAAAACACTTTATCACATGAGAACTTATCCAAGGCCCCCAGTAATTCTCTGTAGGGGACCCATCCAAATGTTGGTAGTTTTCTCTAGGTCTTGAATATTATGAGGATAGTTGCACAACACATGACTTTTCCAAATGTAACCCTTCACTCTTGCTATGTGACAGACCCCTCTGTCCTATTGATGCATTTGTTGGAGGATATGTTATATTTTACATCAATTCATAAGATCATAGAGCTGGAAGGGATCTTTGCGGCCATCAAGTCCAACCCCCTCATTTTTCAGATGAGGAACCTGAGGCTAAGAGAGGTGGTATTGCTTGTTCAGGGTCACACAGCTGGTTAAGTGTCCAATGCAGGATTTGAACTCAGGTTTTCCTAAGTCCCAATCTAGAGCATGATCCACTACTCCACAAAGCTGCGACAATTCTTGTGAAATGACATTTGGCAATATACCTTAGGCTTGTTCAAATACTCCCCTAAGGATATCTGTCCTGGTGGATCATGTATCCAGTTGCTAGTGTCCTTCCCTGCCTAATTATTTTGAGCTAATTTTACATATAATCTTTATGTGCATACTTCCCCATATATACATAGATATACATATATGTGAGCATAAATGCCTTAGAGGCAGGGATTACTTTGGTTTTGTCTTTGTATTCCTAATCCTAGCCTGGCACATAGTATGTAAAAGTTTTTTGAATGAACCATATATCTCTTCACTTATCTTCAGGTGACACAGAATTTTCAATCCTTGGAGATTTTTGTGTTTGAAGATTTAAAGTCATATAGTATCACTGGAAGAATATCGGTTTAAATGTTTTTATTTCAGGAAAAATACTCAGGGCTGTTGAAAGTACTAAACATCCATAAATGGAGGCCAAGCTTTCTCTTTCTCCCCATGAAGTTCTAGGGCTTATAGCACTGTCCACCTGCAGTGTCCATCAAAGACCTATATATTGATGGCCCAGGTCAATGGATTGTGGCGTTATGGCTCCAGATTATAGCCTGGACAACAAATTATTCTTCATCCACTTGATCTTTACTGTATGGAACCCTTTTCCATGGTCTTGGATCTCTTTGGGAATCTGTAGTGTCCTGATACTAGAAGCAATCAGCCCAACACTGTCTGCTAGAAGGAGAATGTAGAGAGCATTGCATTAATCCTACTTACCTTAGCCAAGTCCCTTGTAGCATCAAGGTAACCCTGGGGGCTTGTGTTTCATAAGCCATGGAGGGTCCTGCACAGGTGGAAAGGCTTCAAGTGTTGGTCCCAGTGATGAACTATGGACCATCCTAGCTAAGTTTTGCAGACTGACCATAGGGTAATGACCTTTTCAAGGCAGCTAGATGCCTCAGTGGATAGAGCACTGTCCTCTGACAGGCACTAGCTGTGTGACCCTGAGCAAGTCACTTAACCTCTGTTTACCTTAATTTCCTGGAGAATGAAATGATAAATGCCTCTATTATCTTTGTCAAGAACTCTCATTGGCAGTATGGTCCACAGGGTCACAAGAGTCAGATACAACTAAATGACTGAACAGCAATGACAACGACAACCTTTTCAGGCACAGTCAAACTCTGCAAATTATTTACCCAAGTTTTAAAGGTATTACAATCAGTACTGGTAAAGGGAATTTGCACACCAATCAATGTCTTGGGCGGCAATTAGTCTACATTATAGCACCTAGGCTATTGACAAGCATAATGTCCACCTCAGAGAAGATGAGCAGGGTGATCCATCCCTCCTGTCTTCAAGATCAGCTAGTCAGTGAAACAACTGAACCTCATAGAGCATCAAAGTCACATTTACATGTTCTTGTTTCTTTAATTCAGGAGTACCCACAAGGACACATATTTCACACAAACAGCCTGCTCTATTAGTGTGAATTAAGTTAGTTTTCGCTGCTGCTGACCCCGTATATGCCCGTCGTCATAAAGACCAGGAAAATAAAAAAAAAGAAAAGAAAATTTAAAAAAGAAAAAAGAAGAAGAAAAAACTAGGAAAATGGGAAAATGTTCAAACTAATAGTTTCTATATTATTCTGAGTATGTGTAGAGGAGAGACAAACAAGATAACCCAGTTTATCTGATGTCAGACCATATTCTAACACAGCTCAGTAGGGTTGTGCCACCATGAAAATTTAGCCAATCTACAGAAAGCAGCCCAAAAGCCTTGGAGGGAAAAGATCGCAACCTTAGACACCTAAAGTCCTTTCAGTAATATGTCAAGAATATAGCAGCAATACCAGTACTATGCCTATACCCTATGTATATCCAAGAAATAGAAAAAAGGTTTATTTATATAAAAAACTGAGCAGCTCTTTTTGTGATGGTGAAGAACTAGGAATAACTAAGTTTTGTGGAATGACTGAACAAATATGACATAAGAATGTAATGAATACTAGTGTTCTAAAAAAATGATGAAACGGACAGTTCTGAGAAAAACAGGAACATTAGCAGTCTGATGGAGAATGAAATTAGCAGGACTAAGAGAACAATTTATACTGTAATGACATTTCAAAATTTTTTGAAAGACTTAAGAACTCTAATCAACACTGATTTATCATGATTCCTTAGGAACCAGTGATTGAAGACTGCTACCCATTTCATGACAGAGACACGATGGGACTAATATGCAGAACGAGACACAGCTCTTTGGACTCAGCCAATATGAGAATTTGTTTCACTAACTATTATTTTTTCCTTCCTCCTTTTCTTCCCTCCCTTCCTTTCCTTCTTTCTTTCTATTTTTGTTCAGTGGGAAGAAGGAAGAAGGGACGAGAAAAAAAGAAAACCATTGATATTAAATAATTTAAAATAATATTGCTTAGCAAGTGACAACTTTGAAGATGAATTTCACATATGCATATTCTTTTAGGGAGTACGTACAACATTGGGGGAAGGGGTTAATTTCCCAAATCAGGGTTTTGCTTTTGTGGTTGCACTGAACAGACCAAAGTTTTCTTAAATTAAAGGGCACAGTTAAGTATGTGTGTGTATATAGGTATCTGTGTAGACATATTTACACATAAGCACACAGATACAGACATACACACACACACACACACCACACACACACACACAGTCTTTTAAAGCCCTTGTCACTATGCCAGCATAGAAGAAAAACCACATATCCTTGAAATCAGAAGATGAGATTGAACTACCATTGTGGGTTGTTGAGGAAGACCCTCAGTAACTGTTAAATACCCTCCAGAACTATGAGGTCTTTCTCATTGCTGAGCTGTCCAGAGCTCCCTGGAGACACCAGCCTGACTCTGCTACCCTATTGTGTCCCAAAAGCCTTCCCCTTTCTGCTAATCCACGTGTAAGACCGTTGTAGAAAACTCACCTGTTCTCTTCTGATTAACTCCACCACACTCACTGTAGATCATTGCTCTTCCACGACAGCACTAATGGAGATGTATTGCTTCGTAAGTTTTTTCCCCGTCACTTCACTATCACTTCTTTCTCCCTAATTAGATGTTAAGTTTTCTAGGCAGAGCATGTTTTCTTTATTTCTTCGTAACACTTATTTCCCAACTCAGTATAATTGTTCAGACATCATTGATGCTTAGTAACCGCTTTAAGTAATAATTCTTTACACTTAAAAGGTACATTTTAACTCTTTTTAAAAGAACTTTCGCACATTTTATTCACTTTTATTCTCACAACAATCCTGCCAAGTAGACATAAGTGGGTGTATCACATTTCAATAGGATGTGCACCTAGGAATTTTTTTAACGGTGAACATGTATTAAATACTCAGTTATAAAGGATGCTATTTTATTCACCAAACTAAAAACAACTAAAGCTTATCTTAAAAGAACAACTAAATTTCACTGAAAATATATAATTTTTAAATGAGGCCCAAAATACTATTTTGGAGGAAATGTTAGAATATGACTAGACACACTCCATACACAGGCTTTTCAGTGGATGGGACAGATATTATTAATCCCATTATGCAGATGGTAAAACAGGGTCATGTGGTTATGATGAAAAGAGTTTAGATTTGGTATTCAGGGACCTAAGCTTGAATCACTGTTCTCACCATTATTAGCTGTTTGTCCCTGGGGCAAATAAACTTTTTAACCTTTCTGGGACTCAGTTTCCTCATTTGTAAGATGAAGAAAGAGAATGAGTAGGAAGGGAATAAATATTTATATAGCACCTACGTGCCAGGCACTCTGCTAAGTGCTGTGGAAATATGTCATTTGATTCTCACAACAAATCTGTGAGGTAGATGCCATTCTTATCCCAATTTTACAATTGAGGACACTGAGAAAAAATAGAGGTTTAAGTAACTTGCCCAGCTATTAGTGTATGAAGCTGGTTTTTTAGCTGAGGCCTTCCTGACTCTTGTCCTGGTGTTCTATGCATGGTGAACCACTGGAGACTCTAGAGGTTGCCCTAATAGATCTTCATTGCCTCTAGTTCTGTATCGTAGGATTCTCTCCTGAAGCCGAGCCACAAAGAAGAAGGCTACTCACACAGCTAGTTAATGGGAATCAGGAAATAGAAACCAGGATTCCTGAAAGGGGGTACAATGTTCACTGTCCTAACCTGCTAACTGAATAGCGAAGGAACCATGTTCTGTGGGCAAAGTGAATGCTCAACACAATTGGAGCAATTAACTCATTATAAAATCTATAAATATAATTTCCCTGCCCCACACTATGAGAAATTTTGTTATGGTCAATACATCAAACTTTCACTACAATAAACTAGATAACATGACTATATCTTTCCTCTGTTGCCAACCCCTTGAAATGTCAGGTATCCAAGTCAACTAACTGATTTCTAAGGACTACACTTGGTGCTTGATATTATCTAATAAAATAAGGAAATAAGTTAGACCATGGATTAACATGTTTAAACACTTCTCACCAGGTTCTTGTAAGGTTTTCTTAGGAGAAACCTAAACTTAGTGGCAGTTTTTCAAAACAAATAATTAACTCTTGGATTGCAAAGTTCATAAGCCACATTCATAAATCTCTTCTCAGCCCCCAGACTATTTTCAAATCTGAAACCTCCTGAGTAAGCCCATGAACTTAAATTGCTCTATTATGACTTCAGGGCCCTGGGACCCAAATGGGTCTGTGATCTCATTGCTATGGGTGGTCTCTTCAGTGATGCGAAATGACTCCTCACTCACCCATGCCTGGCAAACCTGTTTCCGTAGTCTGTTTCTTCCTGTAGGTTCACGATAGCCAGTCCCTTCAATGAGCAATGTCCCTCTCTCTTGGGGTCACAAGAATAACAATGGGGTGCATCCATAGGCCGACCCTCTCTTGCTATGTGATCAGTCTTTTTCTTCAGCCTCTAGGGTGGAATACAGCCATCCTCAAAGCTGTGAAGACCTTGGTTCAACGGTCCTCCTCTAGCATGGAATTACTGGGTGACTATGGAAAGTCATTTAACCTCCTGCATGTTCTAGGACAACTTTCTAATACTAAATTTCAAAGAAGGTGCTGATGGGGGTAGTTTCCTCACCTGTGTTCCCTATACCAACGAAATCACAGGTCCAATCTCTATCCCAATCCCTATATTTCTTTGATTCACTTTTCCTTTACAATTCCTTGTTTCAGAACCCTACAGCCTGCTTAGTACATGATGTACCTCTCCACTACCCTCTAGATGAGCTTTAATTCAAAGTTTCAAAGACAGTAGTGTTTGTAACTTGTGGCCATATGATACCGAGATATTATCGGTATTAAAATGGTAAGTTCTTATTTCAGGAAAGAACTTGGTTTATTAAAAGACTTTGCAAATTAAAGGCAATTTAATCTACTCTCTTCTTCCTTGAACTGGGCCAACTAGGCCCAGCTCATTGTCCTTTATCATTATTTGTATGTCTGAATAGACATATGTGTTTATATAGTGTTTCGATTACTGTTATCCCTACCACATCCACGGAGGTTAACGATGTGGTGCCTCCCAAATATGGAAATTTGCATAAAATGTTTGATCCTCCCTTTGTACCAAAGAAGAGGTCTGAATTATTATGGTATTAAAAAGATAAAATATGTTAATATTATACAATACTATATATATATTTTATGCATTTCTGAATTTCTAAACTTTTTCTGTGTTGTCTACTGGCCTACACATGTCATCTGCAGTTTCCACAAAACTCCCCAAAAGTTACCATTTAATTTCTAATGCCAATCTGCATATATCAAAAGCTTGATGGGGAAAGTCACAATGTGGAAGGGATAACTGTATCAACATCTGTCTAAGATAAATACTTACATATCCATTTCATTTACCAACATATATCCAAATACTATACATATATGTATATATATTTTTTGCTTCTGTGTGTATATACATATGTCAAACATACATACATGTAATACATCCACACATATATTAACATATATGTATACACTTTGTTTATATATTGTATATACATATATAATATTATGCACACATATGCAAATGAACTATTTATGGAACTATATCTGTGTTTATTTGGAATCCTCCCTATAGGGTCACACTCTTGTACATACATCAAACAGTATGATCAAAATGCACAGCTGACAGGAGTCAGTCATTTGGAGATATTGTTTTGCCCACAAAACATAGGTTATTGCCAATAACTAACAATTCCTTGCATTTATGTATCATTTTTATCATAACAAGCTTGTAAGATTGGTGATAGCAAATATTATTACCCCCATTTTACAGATTCAGAAACTAAAGTTTTGAGAGTTTAAGTGGCCATGATCATCTAGTGTGTGAGGTAAGATTTATCTTAGTGACTAAGTGACTTAGTGACAACCAATTCACCACACCATTCTGTCCAGCCCCCAGCCACTTCCAGAGAGCCTCCTAAGCCACAATGGAGCCAGGCCAGGCTGCTCTGGTGGAGACTTTCAACTCCAGCATCCTGCCTTGGCTCTTAGACTCCTAGAAATATACCAGCTCCTGTTTGTGCTTACTAGTATACAGGCTTTTCTGAATTCTCATGGGACACTCAGTTCCTCATGCCATTGGCTAGAGGCACATCCTAACAATACTACTTAACATGCTAACTACTTGTCTTCTTCAGTGTACCTCTCCCCATCCACAGAATCTCTGCTTATTCTTGTTCCCCAATGTTTAGCATTCTCCTAGTTCATTTTACTTTTCACTTCTCAGTGATAATGAACCCACTTCTTCCAAAGAACAAATTGCTGTCCATTCCCTCAACCCAATCCTCTCAAACCTAACCCTCCCAAGTCCCTCTACAGATTTTCAAATCTCTTCCTCTGTGCCCCTGAAATGCTTACTGCATAATTAACAAACATTGTAAAACCTACCCCCTTTCTCCCTCTGTCTCTGTCTCTCTCTCTGTCATCTCGTCTGCTCTCTGTCTCTCTGTCTTCTCTCTCTCTCCTCTCTCTGTCTTTTCTCTCTCTCCCCTCTCTCTGTCTCTCTCTCTCTCTCTCTGTCTTCTCTCTCTCTCTCTCTCTCTCTCTCTCTCTGTCTCTCTCTCTGTCTCTCTCTCTCTCTCGTCTCTCTCTCTCTCTCTCCCTCTCTCTCTCTCTCTCTCTCTCTCTCTCTGTCTCTCTCTCTCTCTCTCCCTTCATCTTCTGCCACTCACTGGGGACCTGACCTGATTCACTCTTGACAACACTGTATTCCTGGCCACCTTTTTCATTATGGGCTGTACTTTCTCCCATACCTCTCAACTCACTGGTCACTGTGGGATACTCATATATCTTCCACCATCATTCAGCCTTTTACTTCTTTAACTTCTGCGATATTTGTTCAAATTATCACATAATCCAGAACTTGGTGACTGTTATCTGTTAATCCCCAAGCTATTCCTCCTCTCTCTTTCCTCAGTAAGTGCAGTGCCTAGACTTACAGTCTTCTTCTCCACTCCAACTCCCTTCCTCCATATGGGACACTTCAATCTACATGTTGAGATTCCCTCAAATACTTCTAACTTCCCACTTCCTCAATCTACTCTGTTCCCATGACCTACTTCTCCACTCTTCAGCCTACACACAAGATGACCAGCTCCTTGATCTTGCCATCACCCACAAGTTGTTCCGATTCCATGAAAATGAACACTGAAATTCCTTTATCTGATCATAATCTTTATAAAACCCATCTTTTCCAGTGCTTTATGATTCCTAATCCTGTTTTTCCTCTTCACTGGGACCTCCAATCCTTTCACACCATTTGGAGTTTTTGCAGGCTAGCAACTCCTTCCCTGGCTATAGATTCTTTTCTTTGCAAGTCTCAATCCCTTGTTGAACCAGTTGATCTCTATAGTACTATACCCTGATCCCTTGCCCCCTTGATCACCATTGGGCCTACCTTGCCAAACCCCAACTCTAGATCGCTCTCTCCATCACCCTTCTCTGCTCCTATTTATGTTCTGCTGATCACAGAATGGAGGAAATCATGAAACCATGCTGTGGGGTCTACTGTGAATGTGTCATCTAATCTCAACTGTGCTATCATTGAAGCCAAGCTAATTGATTCTCTATCCCATTCACGACAGCAGCTGTTCTAAACCTCTTCTCTCCTCATTCTTCCCGTGGTACCACCTCGCCCCTTTAGGCTTGCGTTATACCACACACACACACACACACACACCACACACACACACCACTCACTTAGACCTCTCTTCTCTCTTTCTCGCATCTTACATCCTCTTGACATCACCCAACTACCTTCTCTTTCAGTCTACTCTCTAATGAAGAGATGGCTCTTCTCCTTTCCAAGGTCCTCTCCTGTATTCTCCAACAAATTTCCCCTGCTGTCATTCCCACTCTCTCTCTAACTGTCAGCCTTTCCCAATCTACTCATTCCTTCTCTGCAGTCTAAAAATACTTCCATTTCTCTGCCATTAAAACAACAAAACAACCTCCAAGCTCCTATCTTTACTAGCTATATTCTGTATGTCTCCTCCCCTTAACTAAACTCCTTGAAAAAAAAGCTGCATGTATTTGCTGTCTCTGCTTCTTCTATTCACATTCTTCTAAACCTTCTTCACCCTGGCTTCTCACCTCATCACTCAATTCAAGCTTCTCTCTCTAAAGTTGCCAATGTTCTTTTAACTGCTAAATACAATTGTCTTTTCTTCATCCTTAATCTCCTTTACCTCTCTGTAGCATTTGACACTGTTCACCACCTTCTCTTCTTGGATACTCCCTCCCTCCAGGGTGCATGACAGTTCTCTTATTTGTTTTTACTCCTACCTATCTGACCTCTCCTCTCTTTGGATCTTCATCTGTGTTACACATACTAACTGCTGATATCTCCCAAAGATCTTTACTGGGCCCTCTTTATCTTCTCTTTCTAAATCTTCTCAGTTGATAATATCATTAACTCCCATGGATTCAATTATCTATCACTTCACATCTGGTCCCACATCACCTATTGCCTACCGAACATTTCTAGATGAATCCCATAGGCATCTCAAACTCAATACATCCAACATAGAACAAGTTATAATCTCATCCAAAGCCAATTTTATTCAGAACTTCCCATGAATGTATAGAGTACCACCATCTTTTCCATCACCCAGGCTCACAACCTCAATATCATCATTGATGCTTTCCTCACTCATACCATAAATGCAACGAGTTGTCAAATCTCGTCATTTCCACTTCTACCGCATCTCTTGTTATCCTTATTTTTCCCCACTCACACGGTCATAACCTAGTTCAGGAAGTTATCTCCTCTTATCTCAACTATTTCAATAGTCATCTAATTTGTCTTCTTGCTACAAGTCTCTCCCCCACCCAGATTCATCCTTCCTCCAGCTGCCAAAGTGGTTTTCTTAAAGTATTATGACTATGTCACCTTCAGCCTACTAGTGACTTCCTATTACCTGTAGGATCAAATAGAAACTCCTTGGTTTGGCATTTTAATTTAATTCTTTAACCTAGCCCTATCTCTCTAGCCTTCTTACACATTATCCCCTCCAATGAACTCTAGGGTCCAGCTGGTTGACTTCATTCATGTCAAGCTATGTCCTGTCCCTGTGCCTTTGTACTGACTGTCCCCATGTATGAATGTCATTTTCCTCCTGACTTCAGCTTCCTAGAATCCTTGGCTTCTTTCAGGTTGCAGGTTGAATACTACCTCCTTTGGAAAGTTTTTTACAATCTCCCCAGCTGATAGTCCCTTTCCTTCTAAGATTATCTTCCTAGGTCTACCCTGTTTTTTTCATCTTTTTATCTAAATATATATTGTCTCCCTCATTAGAATGTGTAAGTTCTTTGTTTTTTTCTTTGTGTTCCTGACTCACATAGTGCCTGATACACAGTAATTGCTTACTAAAAGTTTTTCAATTGTTATTACTGGTTGGTTAGATAAGAATTTATATTAAGTATGAGGTAAGCAATGATTGTCTTAGAATTAGGAAACTTCTGCAATGTTTCAGTAAAATAAAACAAATGCCTTCTACAATAAACAAATGTTTAAGTTAATATAAATTAATTATTATGGATCAATTATTTATCATTTTCATTTCGACCTTCCTCTCTCTGATTTTAACACTTCCTAGTTGCCCTCCTATCCTGAAGAAGCTTCCACTCTCTTGTAACTGGCGAGTCCTTAGGTTAGAGAAAATGAGTAGCCCAAGCCCTGCTTGCTGTATTTCTTGTTTGACTTACTCCAGATTTCTACACACACACACATACACATACACACACACACACACACACACACACACACACAGCCATCTTGCCCCTACATGACTTCCCTACCCTCTCTTTCCAGATTGTCTAATGGGGAACTTGTCTTTCCCATTAGGATATAAGTTTCTTGAGAGTAGAAACTGTTTTGTTTGCTTGTATTTGTATACCCAGTGCTTAGCATAGTGCCAGGCACATAGTGAATGCTTAATAAGTGTTTTATTTATGTGTTTATCTATTTTAATAGAGGCTAATGATAGCAGGCCTGCTTGTGTGGGGGAGGGGAAAGTGGAGGAAGTATAATGTTCCAAGATCACCATTATCTGTTCAGTCTCACCTTATAGAAGTTCTTTGAATGCTTAACTGAGAAATGGGTTAACTTGGGTTCAATACCATCCCAGATCGAATTCAGCCATACAAACAAGCGAAATACCCAAAAGAGCTGCAGGGAGCAAAAAGAGAATACTTGAATGATCACCTGACTCACCAGTTCTACTTAGCTATAACACTTTTAAGAGCTTGAATACACAAATATCAGAGAGAATGTATTATCCCTTAAATTCACGGAGTGACTAATGTTAAAAGGAAGATGTAAAATTTCCTTGGAAAATGCTGGCAATAAATCAAGTTGGCCTTAGGGAGAGGAAAAAATGGCTTAATATTTCCAGGACAGATTGAAAATTCATGAGATATTAGTCAACATGTTGACAGTTTTATATTCAAGATGAAGAAAATTGTAACATAGATCAGTAAATAAACCCCTTACTAATAATCTTGTTTTACAGTGAGCCAACTTTAGATCAGGAAATTATTAGAAGACAATGAAAAAATCTGACAAGTTTGTAAGTCTAAAATTCCTGACTCTTAATGTTCTTTAATAACATCAAACATTTGTCTGGAATTTATTTTTTTTGAAAAAGCATAAATCCAGGCTATCACAGATTTATCTAAAAAAAATACACTAGGCAAAGCTATGGGAACCCTGGCATATTCATCCACTATTGGTAGAGCTGTGAATCAATCAAACCATTCTGGAAAACAATTCCTAATTATACAAGAAAATTTATGAAGTTGTTTATGTCCTTTGATCCAGCAACCCTCAACAATTCACCAAAAATAAACAAACGAATATATAAATAAATGAATGAATATGAGTATATGCCCCAAAGAGGTCAATAAGAAAAAAGAATGGTCCCCTATACAGAAAGATACTGTTAATGATATTTTTGTATATGTAAAACACTAGATAGCAAGTGACCATCAACTGGGGAATATGCCATGAAATAGAGAATGGTATTAGGAATATGTGTTGGTAAGCAAAATGGGCTTCTTAGCACTTAGTTCAACAAGTGCCCTTGAAGAGTTTGGCTTTTGTTTGCTTTGAGTAATTCAGTGTATTTCATTACTAAGTGCTAAGCCCCAGGCCCAAACCCCTATTAGGTGTAAAACCTTAGTGGGTGTGGATTGGCAACTAAGGTGGGGCCCAAGGTGGGGCTAACTCCAGGGGGGGCCTAGTTTACATGTTTGGGACAGCAGAGCCTCTTAGACCACGTGGGTTTAAGTCGCCTCTTTGTGACGATTTTAGGTCACATGGGTGAGTAGCATGTGTGACTCACCCCTGACACTGAAAAAGATATAAAACCTGGGGTTGGCCTCCTTTTCCTTGGAGCTCTTTGCCGCAGCAGTGGCGGTGCATGACTCTGGGCCAGCCCTTGTTCTGAGCTCCCAGGCTGAACCTAGTTGTTGGTAACTATGAATTGTATTGGGTCTATCTGTTGATGTTTATAATTTGTGTTTTGTTCTGAAGTTCAGGGTGCTGGCTTTTTCCCCTGAACTAAGTGAATGCTGTCTGTATGCTGGATTAAAGTAAACTTGTCAACCCCTTCACCTTGCTTTCCTTAGTTAAGCAGATCAAAAGAACCTGTGCTGTTGGCAGCTTTCTGGGTGCTGGCTGTGGGTGGATCTTACACCCCCACAGAAGCTGCTAGCCAGATTGTTGAAATAGAATATAAAGGAAAATTATTGCAATTTGAGAAATTATAAATATGAGGAATTCAGAGATACATTGATGTGAAATTATGCACCTGGGTGCAAGCAAAGCCATAAGAACAATATCCATAATGATTACAATAATGAAAATGCATAGAACACTAAAAGGCACAAGAAGTCAGATTAAAAACAGTGACCGATGTTAGTTCCAAAAGACAGATGATGAAACACACCCTCAGTGGAGATTATCGGTGGAAAGATTACATATGCTTTCAGAGGCAGTTTTTCTGTTGGTGTTCCTCAACTATTTTTCTCTGTGATAAAAGATGACTACATGGGGTGGGTGAGGGTACCATATTGACAAGACTGGTATTTTTTAAAGCCACGATTTAAGGGGAAAAAATCTTTGGGGGACCAATATTAAGTGAACTCATGGTATTCTTCCAGATCTTAGTGCAGGGGTATTGACATTACCAAAACTATCGTTGGTTATTGGTGCTGATGAATTACATATTGATCATCTGAAAATTTTCAGCAAAAAAGGCAAAAGACTAAACAAGGACTTGGTCTCTCTCATCCCCCCAAAATGGTTCTTTTTATTGCCATTCATTCTAGATTGGCAGCCAGGGAAGAGTTTACCCCGTTGAACAATCAGCTTATTTTCTGATAACACAAAATGAAATTCCTCTTTTGAGTGGTATCCAAGGATTTCTCATGAGAATTGAAATCACCATTCTAAAAAATGCAAATGCAGAATTGCTTCTTAGGTTATATGTAATACTTTAACAGCCTGTGGATTCAATGACATATACAATGGCTTACCTCCACTAAAATTCTTCCTTTGATGCTTCATTATGACAGAGTGATGACCCTAAGTTCCAAAAGGCTATTCCAAGGAGTACAAGCTTTGGAAGGTCCCAGCAAACTAGAAAAGGTTTATTTGTGGACCCAATGATGAGTTGCATTCTGTTATATAAGGACAAGTCTAGCTGTATAAGTAGTGGTTCATATACAGAAGGTTGAATACCAAAGAGGATTTTATCTGCCACAATATAATATGAAGACAATCTGTACTTCACCTCCCAATGAACTGCTTTTACATTGGTTATCCTGAATGCCTGGAATGTCCTCCTTCCTCACATCAAGACCTTAGAATACTTAGCTTCCTTTAAAACTCAGCTCATGTGCTAGCTCCTCCAGGAGGACTTTGTTCATCCCCCAGGTAATAATACCATACCTTTAAAGCAGCCTTCCATTTACTGTATATTAATCATTAGACACTGATGTTTAAATGTTGTCTATTCATTAGAATACATGCTTCTTGGAGGAGGAGACTGTTTCTGCTTTTCCTTCGAATTGCCATCATTTAGCATAGTGTCTGGTACATAGTAAGCACTTGATATATGCTTGCTGATTGACTGATTAATTGATCTACTAAGTCAGAAAGAGAGTGGTCATCTATGCTGATGAGAGGAAAATCTAGACATGGAAGAAATCAAACATCCTTGAAGAAATAACTTCCTGTGTATTAAAATGAGCCTTCCGGTTATTGGTCTGGTTGAGGCATTGATTTAATAGCTATCAATGACAGCAATGAAATAACTATTAGATTTCCATTGTATTTTAAGTTCTTTCTATGGTCTTATGTGCATAGGTATCACTATGTATACGGAGCAATTTTTAAAGGCACAGAAAGTGTATTCACTGTACATGGGCTTATAAATGGATAGATGCTGTAAAATAATTGTGCCCTTAAAAAGTCAAGTGCACAGGAAGTCCCACTAACTTTTTCATCTCTCTTTAAGATAACCTTCTACCAACTGTATGAACTATTTCATATTTATGATACAGAAAAGCTATGTTTTCTTTCATTCTATGACATACTAGAAAATATCCAAATCATGTTCATTACTATCTCTTCTTTAAGTACTGAGTCATCTCTTAGAAAAAACTGCATTTTGTTCCAGTTTTAACTGCATAATTTTTATTTCATTCACATAAACTCTCAATGAATATTTCATTTATTTCCATTTTAGACTAAGAAAAGTAGAATGAAGAAGGGCTCCTTCTTTCTCACTTGTTTAACAAAATAAATTACAAATTGCATATTGGTGAATCAGGAGCTCAGAAAAGTGATGAATTGCTAAAATATAAAAATAAAACAAAACAAAACAGACCAAGCGTACATTGACTAAATTTGCTAGACTGGGTCTTAAGTTACTTCTTTGGGACTACGTTTGTTTCCAGTGCATTTAATTTTTCAAGTCAGCCAAATCATAGAGTGGTAGAGCCCCAGATCTTAATGATCATCCACTGAAGCATACTCATGTTAGCGGGGAGGAAACTGGAACTCTGAGACAAGTGGCTTGACTGAAGTTACCCTGGGATTTGGCAGCAGAGACAAGACTAAGACACAGGTTTTCAAATGTATTTTAATTTAAATGTGAGAGACTCTAACATAGAAAATTGTTCTTTGATCACAGAATGATAAAAAAGGTCTCAGGGAACTTAACCTGAAGATTTTTGACATAATTATGAGGAAGAAAAATCTGTGAATTTGTGTTAAGCAGTGTTAATTGACTTTCAAATTTAACTTTAAAAAATAAACCCAGAAATCATAAATGTATACAACCTGAAAGACATCTAGGCTTAAACAAATCTCAGCACTACAGACCAAAAATGGTATTACCCTCCTAAGAAAATAAGTAGATCACACTATCCCAGTCTTCATATGTAGAGAAACAGCTGTCTGCCACTCCAAAACATTTTTTTAATTTAGCATGCAACTTTCTTTCCTTTCTTAAATAAAAAAAAAACAAAATTATAGATATAGAGAGGCCATTAAGTTATATAGCTGATCATTAAAATTAAACTGAAGGAAGTTATTTAAATAGACTTGAGCCTAAGGGTACTTTAAACTTTGCATTAAAAGCTATGTATGGAAAATCTCGTATTTTTATAACTTTTTGATTTTTTACATTTAATGGTGACAGTGTTTGGGCTCATACAAACAACATTTTTCTTCCTTGTATTTGGTTACTGGAAAAAAAAATGTGTTCAAAGATCATTAACATAAAGCCTATTTCTTGTTTCAAAAGTTATTTTACCACAGACACACATGCAATATTTTACTCCAGGTACGTGCATGCTTAGAACAAGCATTTTTATATTTAAAAAAAAATCCATGTGCTTTTCTCCCCAAGCTATTACACACTACAGAAAAATATTCCAATCCTATGAATTACTGAATATTTCTTTAAGTGTTGAATTATTTTTGTATGATAAGTGTTGATATTTTGTTCTAGTTTTAATCATGCAAGTTCTATTTTTTAACATTTCTTTTGAGTCTCAAAGTATATAAATCACCATGCTTTATTTTTTTCCCTTTGTTGTAGATGAATACAGTCAAGGATTTGCCTCACAACAGCAGCAAGAATACCTTGGATTTGCGTATTGCCTGTCCTCAGAAGAATAACAAAGCATGACTAGAACTGAATTAAAGAACCAGTGAAATTTGCAAGAAAATGGCATCTTCTGAAATTGAAAGATGAACCCAGTCTTTTGGCTAGGGTGATTGGTTAGTGGACCTCTTCCCCATGACAAACAAACAAACAAACAAACAAAAAAGCATGGTGAGTTTCTAAACCACTGACATAAAGAACTTACATTATTAGTTTGGCACTAAATTCGTATTTATTTATTTACTTCCTAATGCAAAACCAAACCAATTCAAATCCCACCACCCAATAGTGTGTGTTTAGGCGGTGATGGTAGCAAAGCAGTATGTGTGACATGTGATGGTCTACGTTTTGCTTCTCCTCTTCGAATCTAAGTTTCTCTTGCATTGTCTAAATTACTACTACTACTACTACTACTACTACTACACCACACACACACACACACACACACACCATTCTACATGATTGAATATACATTGAAATTAGGCAGATAAATGTTCTAAGTGACTACCTGATGTAGTTGGTATAATTTCTTTAAAAGCAGATAAATGGGCTGGAAGTGAACAAGCAATGCCTGGAAAATCGTGGGACCAAAAGAGCAGAGGTAAGAAAACAGAGAGGCAGAGTATGAATTCAATAGGAATGCATTTGAGCAGGGATAAAATTGCAGATTCCCTGGGGCTGCTGTTCCTCCTCCCCTTCCGTCCTATCCTTGCCCCCCTAACCACCATCCACCCCAAAAAAAATCAGCTGCAGCCTAAATAGCAGGAGCTTTCTTTACAGCACTTAGTGCCTTATAATTAATGACATAACCACCAAGGCGCATGTGGGCCCAGTCTTGCAGTTTCTTGGACTGGGAGGATTCATTTGACGTCAGTGGCAGCGCTGCCTGCGTAAGGGTTGAAGGCCCATCCTCTAGAATGGCAGGCTGGGGAGGCACTGGAAGGAGGGGGGGGGGGGCTGAGGGGGGAGGTGTGCATAAGAAGCAGGCAGTATCTCTTCCATCCAGGAATTGGAGGAGATGAAAAGGGTTTTCCTCCGCACGGTTTCAATGCCATTTCTAAAAGACCCCTCTCCAAACTATAGTGGGCTCTCGGGGATGGGTTGGTTTGGTTCTGTCTGAGCCAGGAGAAAAACAACTCCTTATTAAAGAGATATGGTAAAAGAGTGAGGGCAGAGAGGGAGTATACAGAGAAGAGAGAGGAGAGGGGGAGAGGGAGAGAGAGAGAGAGAGAGAGAGAGAGAGAGAGAGAGAGAGAGAGAGAGAGAGAGAGAAAGAGAGAGAGAGGAACCAAAAGAAAGGAGAAAAAGTCATACAAACATAAAAATGACTCAAATACAAACCTAATATTGTTTCTAATGTTTTCAGATGTCTAGACTTTAAAGCCACAGCTTCAGCTTTTCCTTGACCCTCCAGTGCCTTTAAGTTTCTGATTAGGTTATAGCAAATTGCATTAAAAGATAACTCATTTGTAACCAGAACCTTCAGGCGTCTCTAGCCACTTCATTACCAAAATTAACTCGATTCAGAAGTTTATTGACACAGTCTCTTCCCTTCTTTCCCCCACCCCCACCCCGTCCTTAACCTCCTTCTCCAGGCTAACTGTTCGCCGCGCCCCCCCCCCCCACCCCAACCCATATCCTTAGATCAGCTCGGGCCACCCTTGCCCAATTGCCTACATTCTAGAACGAACGCTAGTTTTCAGCTTTTTCCCCTGATTGCGATTCAGCCTGAGGAAGCTGTCACTGCACTCTCAGGCTGCCCTGCGTTGCAAAGATTTTTAAGAAAACAGCTTGAACCTGATTTCTGTGTCTGTATGTATGCGTGTTCTCTTCCACCATAGTACTTTCCTAACAAACATTGCTTCCCTGTTCTATGTTAGTAAAGGTTTCAATTTCCCTGAAACGCAAAATGTCCCTTGAAAAGACCGACAGACAGACAGACAGACAGACAGACACACACACACACACACACACACACACATACACGCCTTCCTAAAGTTCCCCAGGCAAGTCTCGCATTTTAATATAGAGTTGGGGGGTGGGGAGGTGATTTCTTAGTGAAACATTTGTCTCGATGCATGGTTTTTGTTTTACGGGGGAGGTGGGAGGAGGCAATAGCAATAAGAACAGTCCGGGTTCCCTTCCTCTCCCCCACCCCTAGGTGTACTTGGTACTTGAGAGAACGATTTCCTCCACAGTTCCGTTCTTCCCCCCCCCCCCCCCCACCAAGTGAAAACTACAGAGGGAGGAAAGACAGACAACAATCAAGTTTACTGTGTGTGGAAACTAATCTGCATTTTGTCGCTTTATAACAGCAAATTAAGTACACCATCCATCCTCCAACTTGTCATCAGAGGAAGAAAGTTCTGCGGGACTTAATGCCTAGACGCCCCCAAAAGCGGAGACTTCCACCCTACACCCCCGGAGAGTGCGACCAGTGACATCAGCAACAAGAAGCTCTCTTGGTTATGGTAAAATGTTGCATCCACTCAGTGGTCAGGGAGCACACCACACTCCTGGAGAATCTCTGGGAATATTCTCTTCACTGCTGTTCACTGCAAAAGGGCCCCAATTTGCACAGGCAGGGATGTTACTGTTAACACACAGGGCAGTTTGGGAAGTGGTGCAATATAAAAACGGGATACACACCAGGACCAGCACCATTCAAATTACTTTGTTAATAGTTAGTGCTCCAAATGCCTCTCTGCAAGAAGAGTGGGGGTGCGTGGAGGGAGGACGGGAGAGGGGAGGGGGGAATCTTGAACAAAACAAAAGCAAAAGTCAATCTGACTTCTTCAACTTCTAAAACTGTATAGAGCACCTGTGAGTTGCAACTCTAGCGTGTACCTGCATCTCTGACGAAGACAAATTCTAACTCTACAGTATCATCTTAGAGTTTTTGAAAATCCATAAAAGAGATTATCATAACTGCAAGAGTGACTTAAAAGCCGTGTGGAGAGAGGCTTTCTAAGAATGGAGTGCATTGGAAGGCGATTATTAGGCGTATTTATAATCAGCTGGGGTGGAATATTTAAAATCCTGGAAAAGGACATGTTAAGGACAAGTGTGAGGAATTTGGACATCATCCTCAGAGTCCTTGGGGCACCCTACCAGGCTGTGATTGGTTTCTGTCCCTAAATTGTGTTAAGCCTCAGGACGAGTAAATACAACTTTCCCTCTAATTTTAGTGGCCTGTAGATTCAAGCTATATCAAACTCAAACGCCAAAAGTATCAAATCGTCCTCAAGTAACTCCCGGCCTTCTCCTTGGTTATGTCAGGCAAAGGTCAGCTGTGATACGCAACAGGGATGTTCCTTTCAAAAGCACTCTCCTACTTCCTCTTACTCTCCCTCACCCTGCCCCCACTTAAAAAAAATCCATCCCTCATATTTCAATAGGAGTCCAAGAATGTCCCTGGATATGAAACTCCGTGATGAAACTCAAGTCCGTGTTCTTAGGCATTAGTTGGGAAATGAATCGTAGGTCTTTGCAGGTGGAATTCGAAATGCCCGCAAGAGGCACAGAGGTATTTAGTAGCTGTGACTCTTAATGGGAAGTGGTTTAAGAGCTTGGGGGAAAGACAGAGAGAAAGAGAGAGAGAGAGAGAGAGAGAGAGAGAGAGAGAGAGAGAGAGAGAGAGAGAGAGAGAGAGAGAGAGAGAGAGAGAGGAAGAAAGAAAAGAGAGAAGAAGAGGAGGAAGGAAGGAAGGAAGGAAGGAAGGAAGGAAGGAAGGAAGGAAGGAAGGAAGGAAGGAAAGAAGGGGATAATTGTCCGAGACGTGGAGTGCACACTTAATGTGGATTTCATTTGTCTGGCTTCAGAAATTATTAAACAGCTTCAGCCTAAGTAAAGCCAAAAGAGAATATAGTTGATGGAAAACGAGAGGGAGCGGGGCGAAAGGGAAACACTGCTTTACAACCTTACGGGGAGCCACACCACTCTCCGCTGACCTTTGCAGCCTGCCTCCTGCGTGTTGGATCTGTTTGCTCCCCATTCAAGATCAGACACCATAATACAGTAGTTGAGTATTCCTCTGGTGGACGAAGACTTGATTGGGGCAAGTCTATTCAAAACAAGTAAAACTTCGTACACACACCCGGACATGAACACACGCACACGCACGCCAGCACTACTTTTCCTCCTGAGAAGAAATTGTAACTTACCCACGGCTGGGTTCTAGATTTCTGGAAAGATTGCCAGCAGCTGTGTGCAGTAAGAGAGACCCCCGCAGAATCTCACTGGAGACTGAAAGTTACAAGGGGGTGAGAGACTAGGGGGAGTCGAGGGGGAGAGGGAGTGCTTTGGCCGGGTTTTGTTGTTTTTATTATTGTTGTTTTCTCCTCCACCCACTCCCTCTTATTTTTTGTAAGGGGTTTGGGGGGCGGGGGGGACGCAAATCAAAGACTCACCCCGAGTGAGTCCTGCCCTCTGCCCGCCAGTCAAACAAAGCTCCCTCAGGATTTCGGGAAGCCGGGCAGTGCCCCCATTTGCACACAGCGACTGCAGGCCAAGCTTCCAGCTCAGGCGCTAGGCATCCACGGACGAGGGCGTACGAAGGGTTAACCGTGGGCTGGTGATGGGGTGGGGGTGAAAGTTAGGGGCTGGAAGGGGAGCACACCTTCCAGCCAGTGGGATTTTGTAAACAAACGCGTAACCGCGGCTGGCCGAAAACACTTGGCCGCCGGGAAAACGGAACAGAAAGCTGATCTTATCCCAGCAAGATCAGATGCTTTGCTTGTTGGCACATTGAAGCCACTTTCTCTCTCCTCTTGCCCCCTCCCTTCTTCCCAAACCCCCATCCAAGATCACAAGGTTGAATTGTATTGTTGCCCTTTGGGAAATGCTAGAGAAATATACTATTCTTTATTTCTCTTTTTTCAAATCATCAGTTGATGGATACCCGGCAGTTTTCTTCTAGATATGCCCAGGTAGAGAACAATAGATATAAAATCGAGAAGGAAAAAAAAAAAAAAAGATCAGAAAGGGGCCTTCCTATGAGAGCCGCGTTTTGGTTGCTAGCTGGAGGAAGCGATGGGAGTGTCTGCATACCCATCTTACAAACCACGGACAGACACCCCTGACGTGTTATGTACAAGTTATCTTTGGGATCCTAAGCGACTCTGGGCAAAGGCAAAAAAAAAAAAAAAAAAAAAAAGATCTTCTTGGTCATGGACAGTTTTCCTTTAGCTCAGCTGACTTGAAGCAGATTTGCAGTTTTGCTGAAACGAACAGAGCTATTCACAACAAATGTCGAAAGAAACCGCAGCAGCAGAAATACGGAAAGGACCATTAGCAAATTGAGAGGGCGAGGGAAGGGATGTAAAGGGGTGAGACCACTAGGTTAGGAAAATCCTCTCCTCAGGTCATCTTCACAGCTCACATTCATGCTGCATATCCTGGTGAATGGGTCCTAAGGGGCAGAGTGAGGTCAAATCGTAACTGGAGCGTTTCAAAAATAATGCCACTTTACCAGAAGGTTAAAGCTTTCAGACTTCAGGATTGATCTTAAGCCTAGGTGAGCTTGGCAGCAGATGCAGCCCGTTACAGCAGGGATCTAGGACTAACGACAGTGACACTGAGTTCAGGAGCAGTGTAAACAGAGCAGGTGTCCCAGCGTTAGCCTGAACGGCTTAGGAATAGGGTCTGAGACGAATGAAAAAGTTAGTCCCTTCTCCTTCTGTTGGGGGGCAAAACACATGCGCGCGCGCGCGCGCGCACACACACACACACACGCACAGAGAGATAGAAAGACAGAGACAGAGACAGAGATGTCGGAAGCTTCAGGCTTCATCAGACATTTCCAGATCTGCACCACAAAAGATTTTGGCCCAAATATCCCTAAACCTTAAAGATGTATTTTTGTTAAGGGTTCCATATTGATAAGGGAAAGCTCCCGTCCTTTGTATAAAAATTTTAGAAACACAACAAATAGAGGAAATTAAACGACTTTGAGGTTACAGTTGTTAGCTCATAGAATTTCAGTATTAGCCATAAAATATCATGTACTGTGTAGAATACAATTAAATTCACAAGTAGAAGACAATCAGTAATCCAGGAAATTAACCCCCATCTCTTCCCAGCAGACTCTGGACTCTTCCAGTCTCTCTGCCAGGAAAGTTTCCTCACATAATACTACAGAAAGCACGTTTTGGCTTAACAGAAAGAACTCAACTACCAGATATGTGATCTGACAATTATTACTTGGTAAGGATCGAGTGAAAATCCTAAAGCATCCGTTAAATTAAACGTTTTACTATTCCCTCCAAGTCCACAAAACAAGGGTGGGGGGGGGGGAGAAACAGGGCAGGGAACCAATAAGACAGAGGCAGAGATAGATTGAGATAGAATGAGACCAAATGAGAGAAAAATAGGAAAAGAGAAAGGGGTGGAAAGAAACAAAGACAGACAGAGGCAGAGTGTGATAGACACACAGACTGCATATAATGGTTACATAGGCAGGCACCTAGAAAAAAAGTGGAAGCTAGCCGAAAATTATACCATTCCTCCCACAGGCACGAGTTAGGTCTCCAAGTGCTGGTAAATTCCAGAGGGCCTTCTAGGACAGAGGTTCCTTAACCTTTTTGGTGTCATGTACCCATGGGCCAGTCTGGGAAGCCTATGGATCCTTCTAAGAAGAATGTATGTGAATACATAGAATAAAATACATAGAAATTATGAAGGAAAACAATAGTTATTCTATATACTTATATTGAGGGGGGAAGGGAAGGAGGGAGCAGATAAATTTTAAGTTCACGGAGCCTGATCTAAGATCCCCTGTAACAAGGAAGTCTTATAAGAGCTGGCTGGAATTCAGAGTGTAACCAATGCAACAATATATTACAACAATATATAGCAAAAAGAGGCTTCTTGTTGTTATTAATGTCACCATAACAAAAATGTCTTCCTTTGGGGAGAAAGGAGACATGAGGAAGAAGTCATCACCGAAAACTACATGTCCACTGCACCCCCATCTCACCCCCTTTAGAAACCGAACTGTATTCTAGTAGCTGGAGAGTTGAGCTATTTTCCAGCCCAACTGCTGCAGTCAGGCGCCACTTACGAGAACCTCTGTTGTACACTTTCCCCCACCCTCCAAAACCCCCACCCGGTTTGATTCTGCTTTTGCACATTGTCTGTTTCCGGGGCTTCAAGGTTTCAGAGCCCACTCTGCCTGGTATTGTGATCTTAC
Source organism: Trichosurus vulpecula (assembly GCF_011100635.1). Lineage (NCBI taxonomy): Eukaryota > Metazoa > Chordata > Mammalia > Diprotodontia > Phalangeridae > Trichosurus > Trichosurus vulpecula. The sequence continues at coordinate 262,593,025 of NC_050576.1, forward strand.
TTAAACCAGCGCTGTCTGAAAACAAACACGTGCATATTCCCCACCAAACTATTTTGGGAGCCAAGCCAGCAGCTTTCACATGATTTAGCCTCTGTGTGGTTACCTTCTCCAGACAGTGAGGAGGTGGGAAAGAATCATAAATATTCAACAGCACGTGGAGCCAGTGCCCGAGCCCGGGGACAGCGCATGCGCGCTGTCTCCCCAGTCAAAGCTAAGCAGTGTGTGTACTTAAAAAGAGAGCAGCCTGTTTCATGTGTGGCATTGGGAACCCTTTCAGAAGCCCTGGCAGGCTGATGCAGCAAGCAAATAGATATTTTTTTTTTTTCGAAACGTGGTCTCTACATGTTTTCTAGGAATCATTTTGGACAGCGTCTTGTCCCCATTGCCCATCTTCACCTTCCTGCCATCTTTGCTCTTCGCAAGAGGCGAGATAGCATATTGTCAGGCAGGAAGAAAATTGGGGTTTGTCTTTAATTTTTTTCCAGGGGTTCCTCTGCTTCATTTAGCTTTAATGGAAATTTTCACAGGAGAGACAAATACAAAAATTGGTTTGCTAAAGTCTAACGCTTTGTGACAACAGCACTCGGGGATTTTGAAAATATCTAATCTCATAAAATGCATATGATGTGTGTGTGTATGTGTGTACGTATACACACATATCAACAGATGGTCAGATATTAGTGTCTTCTAAGTGTTTGTGACCGAGACTATAACACACTCCTCAGTTTGTCTAGTGTGTATGCGTATTTTTTCCTGAATACGTGCCCTTAATATGTATACACAACTATCGCCTGCAGCTAGGTACCATGTATGCGCACCTAGACACGCAAACAGACATAAGTCATTGGCTTCTCCATGACCAGACAGCATATTTCCGTAAAATATATCTAAAAGATAGTTAATTTGATTTATCATTCTTGAAAAATCCTGTCTCCAGTATCGGCGTCATCTGGAAACTTAATGCTATTATATACTATCATTCTGAAGCCGAAGTAAATGTTACAGATTGATGACAGAATCCATCTTGCACGGTAAAATAGTCCCTGGTTTGCCTGATCATGTTCTTGTTATCCGGTAAGTGAGGCTGAACCAAACAAGCCTTTCATAGTTCAGGGGGGAACTTTGCCTGGATTATATAGGTTTTCATCCATACATACATCTGGACTTTTTTCTTACTCCTTCGCTAGGATTAGTAATTAAAGTTCAAAGAAGTTTGCCGAATTGGACTATGAAAACTTTGGTAGTTACATTCGGATGCTTTGCAAATGCTAGGGATGATGGCTGTCATCAAAAGGCTAAAAGAGCCCGGGTCAAGTGTAAACTTTGTGACATTGAAGAACTAACTCTCGGCACTGAATAATACAGCTAAGAAAATTTGGATCGTTTTTGCCTGGTGGAATTTTTTTTTTCAATGTTACAAGGGCTTCATAGTATTCTAAAACCATTCTGCTTCAGACAGTCGTTCAAAGTGCCTTTACAAGTGAAACGCATAGGCTTCGTCCGTGGAATGCCAGTGTCGAGTTACGCTTTGAGTTCAAATCCGAGAGGGATCGGGGGAAATTAGGAGTACACTTTATACCTAGAGAGGAGGAATTATATTTTTAATTTAGAAACTTAAACTCAGAAAACACACCTAGTCTGATGGTCAGTGACTCCAAAGTTGGCCCACTTACAAGGGCAGAGGCTTGAGGGGGCGTGGAGAGGGTGAAAGCCAGGTACTCCCAACAGGCTTCATCCTCATTGGCAACTAGTCAGGCCTCAGTGCCCCGCTGCCTCTGATCACATTGCTCTTGCTGATAGTTGCCTACGATGTTGCCTTAAAATAGTGACTATTCTGAAGACAAACTGGGAATATTAGCCACCATTCTTTTCTTTTGGCCAACAAGAAAATTACTTTTATCTGTCCCTACAAATGTATCAGATTGTGGAAGACTTTATTTTTGTTGGTTGGGAAGGGGCGATAGGGTGGGTAGAATGAAGAGGGCAGCCGAGTAAGATGAGGGCTTCTGATTCAGCGGCCAACCCTTTAAAAGTTACAGGAAACTTCACAACGAACAAATTTTTAAAAAAATATAAATGCCAGGCCCATCGGTATAGAAGATTGGGGCTATTTTTATTGTCAGCTAAAGAAAAAAAAAACGATAAGCAGACAGGGCCGATTGAAAGGTTACATCTTTCTTTTGGAACTGGTTTGCTGCTTAAAGGTTAACTTGAATGCTTGACTTTAAAAAATGAAAATGACCAGCTGCAAATGCTTAAAGCAGTTGGGGGTAGCTTTTGAAGAAGAAAACAAAGGGGACAGAAATTTTCTAAAATTATTAGGTAGCACCTAACATGGTCATAGGTGTGTGCACTTATGTGGCTCCTATAGCAACATAGACATATAAGGGAGGACTCTCTGCACTTTATTTCCCCACCTGGCCTGCATCTACTCCACATTTTCCACGTACACTATATAGCTTTTGAAATAATGCGTTATAGGTCCTAATGGACTGGTACATAAGAGAGGACAGCAGCAAACCTGTACCAGTACATAGAGCTTTCTGCCTGAATCACAACCCACAACTACACGCGACACAAGCCATTTACAGACTCCACAGCTTCTGTGAAATAGAGTCGAGCATCATATTTTGCTGCTAACATTCATGTATTTCAAAACCTAATAGCCCATGAAGAAAAGTATGAAAAATACATCTCAAGGAACAGACATTAAAGGTACGAGCAAAATAATAGACAGCATTTAAGTCTGAAACACCATTTTAGGCGACCGAGATCATTAATATTGACGACTACAATGCAATGAGGTTTTTGTGTATGTTTTATCTGCTGCGGAAGTTTCTTTTCTTGGGTTGGATTATGTTAGACATTCAATAGGAAAATGTAGATTCCTGTCCTCCCCTCCCCCCAATGCCTAAAAGAGCTATTTATTTCTCTAGAACAAGAGCTAACATTGAAATGTAGATGTAATGTCAATATTTACCTTTCCTCTTCCCCCAATAAAAAATCCCAACTTCTTAAATTGATCTATATAGTGCTGGACTTTTTCTCCTCACTCTCTCCGTTGGAAAAAAAAAAATAGACAGTAAAAACACAACAAAGAATCAACTGGTGATTTTCATAAAGGAGAAATGACCTTTCTTCAGAAATTTCAACAGAATAATCCTTAAGAATATACTCTGAGAAAAAAAAAGTCCTTTAAAACCAAGCATTAGCGAAGTTACAATATTATCTTTTGTATTAAGCATCCCCAGACAGTTCTTATCCTTGGGGGGGTGGGGGGTGGGGAAGAATGTAGATTGAGGTGTTATCTTTCTTACATCCCTCACCTACTTTTATTCTTATTTATACAATTATTAATTGTTAGGCAAACTGTCTGGAGTCCCTCCAGGTATTAGAATGGTAATAAATTTCAAACCCCCCACAGCCATTTGGGGAAGGCTTTTGGGGACATGAATTTCTTCAACTTGCAAAATTTTATTGTTGGGTCCCCACCGTTGGAACTCCTTTAAATCTCTCCAAACCCTGCAAGGTGGCGCTCTTTTCATTGAAAGGAGATACTAAGCCTATAACCAGAATAACATTTTTGATAAAGTAAAAGTAAACTTCATTAATGCCATAGTTTCTGCAGAGCCACAGAGCATACCCAGAGCTACCATCTCTCTCCAATCAAATAAGATTTTTTTGGTCATTTCCACATAAATACGAATATAAAATATGAATGGGCAGCAAATTACAGGACTCTGTGTGTGTGTGTGTGTGTGTGTGTGTGTGTGTGTGCGCGCGCGCGCGCGCATGGGGGTGTTATGTTTAATAATCAACCAACATTTTGCAAGGAGTTGCCTTGGCCTTAGAAGAACTGGGCACCACCCTCAGGGGTGGGAGACTTTTGAGGAGTTTTGCCTGTTTTCTCACAGTTAATATGCCTACCTAGTGACTTCCATACACATAATATTTCTTTAAAGAAGCTGTTAAAGTGTCATCTTGGTCTACTGGAAGGTCAGTTTCTGCACGTCACTCTATGACACACATATCACACTCACTTGCAGCTTTAGCCAAGCTCATGATTTGTGTTGTCTGTTGATATGTTGTCTGCTTAATGGGGCGATCATGCAAGCTACAACCAGGAACAAAGCCCAACAGTTCCAACAAGCGTAGCTAAGTTAGTGGAAGCAGTATAGCAAATCTATCAAACTTAACTGCGAGAGAGACAATCTGATTTAGAGAAAAGGCGTTCTGCCACAGTCATTAAGCACAAGTAATTTAGATTTTTTATATTGTCTCCTCATTTACAAATTTACTGTATCAACGCCAGCCAATGGAACGAATTTCTTAAGTAAATGAGAAATAAATAAAAGACATAGAAAGATAATCAAATTACATAAAATAATTCTTCTCCCCTAGATTTATTTTTTGGAGGAAGCTAATAACACTGGCAAAATTATAGTAATAATAACATATCATAGGAAGTAATTAATTTAAATTAGCATCACGTTTTAAGGGATCGAAGGAAAATGTCTTTATGGACATTCACTTCTGCACAAAGAAGGGCCTATGGAAAACCATGAATCTACATCATATAAATTAGTTATGGCCATAAACGTTTTCATTTAAAAACAGCAACTTAAAATATGATATTGTAAATCTCCTGATATGTTTTACCCGAATTAATTTAATTTGGGGGCAGTGTAACGTTAGCCTGCGAGTTCATTTGCAGTGGGATGGTATGGAAAAGCTTCTCGGCTTCCACAATTCACCCACATTAATATTTATGTAGCATATGCAATCTATTTCTGCTATTTTTATGGTTGTTATTCTATGTCTGCAAAGGTCATTTAAATTATACTGCGGCCGAAAATTTGTTTCATAAATTTTGATATAAATACTAATTACACACTATCCTCGTGCCAGCAGGGACTCTTTCCTGGATGACATTTATATAGAGAGCACCGTTGCTGCCTTCCTAGCGACTGAAGGGAGAGCGGTTAAAAAAAAACAAAAAAAAAAAAACAAAAAAAAAAAAACAAAAAAAAACCCAAACAAACAAAAAAAAAACCTGATTCAGTTTTCGCGGCCGATACTAAAGAGAACTCAAGTTGCAGCAGGTTGGTTGGGAGAACAAGAAAGTCCTACCACGGTTAATGAGATTTAAGAATCTTTAATAAGGTACGAAATGTTACCAAACAGTTCTGTAAACTAAATTTTACATACGAGTTCTTCTATCCATAAATATTGAATATCTGTAACATGTATAACCGGCCCTTTACATGCGGATAAATATGGAAATTAGGAAGTATATACATTATGTTGTTGTATTTGCCAAAAGCAAAGGACAGATATAGTTTATATCTTTTTTTAATATCACTTTACATAGACAAATGTAACAGTTTGACACGCAGAGAGATCCAGGCTTGTACTATACGAATTCTTGACAGGACTGTAACAACATTTTACTGCACTACTTAGACTGGACTTTGGGACGAAATGTTTGCACTTTATACAAAAAAAGCACATTAATATCAATAATATTCTGTTAGATTGACGTTTAGACTGTAATCATACAAAGGAATTCACATTGTGGTACACATTTACTAGAACATTCTTGCCATTCAGTACAAATAGTTGAATTTCTGCCTCCCTACCCCCCCTCCCCCTCCACACCCTGGCCACCCCTCCCCTCCCCCCTCCCCCACATAAATGCAAAGACCACAATTCCACAGATCCCCCCCTCCCTCATCAACTGTGATATAACTATTTACAAAATCAAACAGTACATTTTATGCTAATAATTCTGTATTTACAGAAGAAAAAAAGGCCGATGTCCTAAAAGCCCCATCAAATTCAGACCTGGAGTCATCAGCCCTGCAGAGTTGACATTTGGTCAGGCAACCTCCTCTCCTGCTTTTTCCTACCCCTTATCTACCAAGCCATCGCCCAGAAACACAATTAAATTAAAAAAAATGTTTGATTCTTCATTGTATGCGCTTCTGGGTCTACTGGCAGCTTTTTTTAAAAAATTAAGATTATAGGAGCTTGTGTGTGGGATTCTGTTTTGATTCGCAGTGTTCGTTAATTTTTGTGGAGTCTTTTAAATAGGGTTTTGTTTTAGTATTTTTGTTTTGTTTTGTTTTTAAACGTACCATTCGTTAAAATTTGACGAGAGTGTGCTGTGGCCAGACGTGTGGTGGACTGCTGAAGATGATGGAGAAAGGGAGCTCGTGGTCTGGTTTTCAGTGGAAGGAGACACGATGGTGGGTGGGGTAGAAGATTCGTAACCTGAACTGGCGGCTGGAGAAGGCTGCGATCCCTGGGAAGAGGATTCGTGGACCTACGGAAATAAAGTATTGTTTTTAAAGATATAAAATAATAATAATATTATTGGTCTCATTAACGAGGAGACTGAGAGGGAGCACCATTCTTTCCTCCCCTTCAGGCTCCCCCTCCTTTCCCTTCCTGTAAGTTGGTTCCCCAGATTTCCTAGGCAGTAATAAGTAGGAAAGGGTATCATCCAGGCTCATGTAGAACCGAGATCTTCGAAGTAGGCTTCAAATTGAGCCAAGGGCATTTGCTAGGATCTGGCCCCTTGGTTTACTGCATGGGAAGGTAAATACGGTCCGGGGACAAACAAAAGAAAGAGGACCTGAGGGGTTTGGATAGAAAAGAAAATCCCGCGGCTTCCTCCCTTAGCCACAGAGCTTGGCCATTGAATAAACAATCCAGGAAAACAGTCAACTTGGAATGAGCCCTGCGAGTGCAACTATCTTAGTGGCAAAAGGTTTCCAACTTAAATATCTATAAAATCTAGACAGCTCTACCATTAAGAAATATTTGTTTACTTCCCCCGGGTAACACCCCCCCCCCGCAAAAAAAAAAATCAGTTTTTTCCAGAATTAAAAAAAACAAAAACAAAACTACAACACACCCGGAACATTCTGCCTTTCACTTTCCCATGCACAATGCCCCAGACCTCTAAAAGGAACAATTCTTTGGCGTTTCCGTCTTCTCTAGCTAAATCGAAGATCTGGGACTGGTCCACAGTGACAAAAGAGAACATAGAGGGGAAGAGCCCACGCGATCCCGGCAGTACGAGAGTGCAGCTATTACCTTCATGTGTTTTCTGAGTGAGCTCGGATGGGTGTAGGACTTATCACACATTTTGCAGAGATAAGGTTTATCAGAAGTATGCACGTGCATGTGCTTTTTGCGGTCGCTGCTATTTGCAAATCGCCTGTCACAGCCTTCGAATTCACACTTAAATGGTTTTTCACCTAGTATAAGGGGGAGGGGAAAGGATCGATTAGAAAGACTGCATCTGATTTATCAATTTTTTTTAAATAAAGAGAAAATATCAAGTATGGTAACTTTGCAACTTAAAAAATTGTTTTTTTTTTCCCCCTGGGGTTAGTTTGTGTATTATCATTATTATTATTTTGCTGTTTTGCTTTTGCATCTGTTTTCTTCTATCATTTAATCTTAGTCCCTCTGTGGCCCTCTCATCGAAAAGTATTTCATTTCCAGGATTTCTTTAATTGTTTCTTTCTTTCTTTCTTTCTTTATTTTAAAAGCTCCCCGTTTCAGTCTGGAATCTTCAGCTGCTCATTAGGTTCTGGGAGATATAGGTGTTCTAGGTTTCTGTATGGCCCTTATTATCTAATTTTCCGCTTTTGTGGCTGGTTCTCGTGATGTTTTACTCCCCTCCCCTTACCCTCTTTCCCCTCCCCCCCACCTCCCACCCCTCCACGCGCCCAGAACACATATTTTATAATGCAGTATCAAGAAACGTTTCTGTGATTCCTGCACTTAGAAGCTTCGGGTGCAAAGTTGACAGAGTCGATCTTAGCTGTGGTTGGAGTAAAGGATAACCCAATAACCTGAATCCCACCACTCTAAGTATGGGCTAAAGAAAAAAAGGAGAGCCCAGCAGCACCTGCCCTAGAACTGGTCAGCGGTTTTAAGAGTTTAGCTGTTCTCCTCCCCACTGGCCCATGGGTTATTAGAAATGACAGTCATGTTCAATTCGGGGCCCATTAACATCTCTCCCATACCGTTTTATAAAATACACATTCATTCAAGGGTTTTACTGAATCCGGAGCCTAGTTTCTGAAGTGATCCGAGAGGAAACGGTCTTTTTAAATAAGTGTAAGACAACAGATACTTCTAAAAAATCTGAGTCTCTTATTATTTCTTTCTCTTTTGCCTCATCGTTTCGCCAGCCTCTCCTCTCCCCAATTTCATTAGCTTCCTCTGGCAAATTCCTCCTTTGAAGAGAACCTTTTTGGGGGCTGTGATCCCAGAAATTATTTTTTAAATTGTAGTTTCTCTTTGAAGCAGCTTTTTCTACCAGCCCTCTACAATGCATCCAGACTGGGAAGAGACGAGGGCATCGAGCACACACTAGCTGCTCGTTTTTATTTGTATTTCCGATTTCCCCGATCCCTCCCTTTAAAAATATCTTTCCTGGTCTTTTAGTAACTTCTTTCCTACCCTCCCCACCTCCCACCCTGCACACACATACACGCGCACACTCACACGCACACGCACACATATCCCCAAACAGCCTTCGGTCCCTGAGTGCCAGGAACTTGGCCGGAGCCTTGCTCTCTGCACGGCCTTTCCGGACATCTCGACCAGACAGGGATATTCCGTTCTTGGGGGTTGTGTTACTGTACCTGTGTGAGTTCTTTTGTGAATCTTTAAATTCTCTGATCGGGCAAACACTTTCCCGCATCCAGGAAAGGGACAGGGGAAGGGCTTTTCCCCTGTGTGGACTCGGATGTGGTTTACAAGTTTGTATTTGGCTTTGAAAGGTTTCCCCTCTCTCGGACACTCTTCCCAGAAGCAGATGTGATTGGACTGCTCCGGGCCGCCAACATGCTCCACCGTGACATGAGTTACCAACTCGTGCATGGTGCTGAAAGTTTTGTTGCAGGACTTTTTGGGGTTGGACAACTGCTCCGGCTCAATCCACTTACAGATGAGTTCCTGTTTGATGGGCTGCCGCATGTAGCGAAAAAAGGCCCCCGCCCCGTGGTGGGCAGCCATGTTCATGTTCATGTGCCCGTAGCCGTGTAACTGGGTGGAAGCGTAGTGCTCCGAGCGCGGGCTGGTGACCTGGCCATACTGATCAGGCCGCCCATACATGTCCCCGGAGAAGCCCAGGCGCATCTGCCCGTTCACCACATTGGGCGAAGCGTGGCCGGCTGCCTGCTCGTGCAGCCCCGGGAAGAGAAGGTGGCCCGCGGCGTCGGTGTGCCCGTGGGGCCCAGCAAAGCCGCCCGCCGCGGCCGACGCGAAGAGGCTGTGCTGTGCGCTGGCCGCCGCCTCGCCGAAGCCCCGGTTGCGGAACAAAAAGTCCCGGGTCGAGTTGAAAGCGGCACTCGAGTACGAACTGACATGGGTCGGATGGTGGTGGTGGCCCAGGGCGGCCGCGGCCGCGTAGCCAGGAGCCTGAGAGGTGAAGGCAGTCTGGCCGGCCGAGGCCAGTTCGTGGGTGCTGGGGTTAATTTTAAAGGCTCCCATGCCGTCGGCGAAGGGGTTGATACCCAAGCCCACCTCTCTGTCCGTCACATCGCCTGCGGAGTGGTGGCGAGACGTTCCGAATGTAGTCACCCCGATGGCGGGATACTGGGGTCCGGCGTCCAGAAGCATCTTCGCCCTCGGCCAGCCCCAGCCTCCCCCGCCCCCCCACCCTCACCTCGTAAAGAAAAAAAAAACAGAGGAGGAGGAAGAGGAGAAGGAGGGGGGGCAACACCTCAGAAAGTCAACCAGCAATCACCAGCCGGGGCTTGAGAAAAAACCGAAATCTCCTTCCCCACCCTCCAACCCCCCCACCCCCCCTCCAAAAAAAATAGCCACGAGAATAGAGCAGAGCTGAATAGAGCAGAGCAGGAGACGGATGTCAACTTTCGGCGGCCACAACGAAGAAGCACGGAAAAATAAAAAAATAATAAAAAATAAAAAGAATAAATAAAAATAAAAACGAACCAGAAAAAAATCGGCACCCTGCCCCACCCCACCCCCACAAGAAGCCCCCGAAGCCTCAGCCTAAGCTGCTGCTTCCTCCTCCTCCTCCTCCGCCGCCTCCGCCGCCTCCGCCGCCGCCGCCGCCGCCGCTGAGTTAGACTTTCTTTCGGGTTAGTCTCCGGCGCGGGAGGCCCAAGTCAAGGCTGCCTGCAAAAAAGCATGGAGCTCAGCAGCCCCCCAAAAAACTTGCTCCCGTATTTTTTGCATATAGGAATGTAAGTGGAAGAGATATTTCTCTCTCCTGAGCTTCCCACCACTCTTCTCTCCCCTCTTTCCCTTTCTCTCTCTCTCTCTCCCCCTATCTCTCCCCGGCACTCTTTCTCTCTCTCTCTCTCTCTCTCCCCTTTCTTTCTCTCTCTCTCTCCCAGTTCTCTCTCTCTCTCTCTCTCTCTCTCTCTCTTTCTCTCTCTCCTTTTTTTTTTTTTTTTTTGCTTTTTGGAAAAAAAAAAGGCGCAAATCATGCACAATATTGTCTTTTGCGGTTTATCTTCCTGGGGAGAAACTTTCACCTCCTCAGCCGGGCGGTGAGCGCGAGACTGATAGCGGCAATCATTCCTGCAGATAAATGAATTGAAAAGACGACACCGTCCCCCCCTTGATGAATGGGAGAAGGGGGAGGAGTCACGTGCGGAGCAACGTGGGCGCGGATTGGTCCCGCTGCTCTCCCCCCTTCCCCTGCAGCCTCTCCAACTAAGGGCGCGCAAAGCTCCAACTCTCCTCTGATTGGCCCACCCGGCTCATCAATCCCAGGTATTGTAAAGAGCTTGACATCCCCTTTTGACAAACAGGGCTTCCAGGAGTAGCAACTTTTTTTTTTTTAGCCAAATTTTTCCCCCTCTTCTCATGGAAAAAAAAAGAAAAGAAAAGAAAAGAAATCTTTCCACGGATCCCTTTCTTTCTTGCCCTCTTCTCTCTCACACACAACTCTTTTTTCTTTCTTTTCTCGAAACCTGCTCCTTGATGATTATTTCATGATCAGGATAATGATGATGATGATGTGATGATGGGGAGCATGATGGTAAACATTGCTAAGGCACTTCCAGAATGCCCAGATTCAGCAACTTTCTTTTCTTTCTTCCTTTCTCTTTTTCTTTAAGACTAGCTAAAGAGCCTTTTGTTATTTGCTCCTTTTGAAGTTTTTTTTTTTCTTTCCCTTTGCCTTGTTCCCCTCCTTGTTTATAATTTAAGTTCTCAAGAGCACATGTTCACTTTCTCTTTACAAGAGACGTGATTTCTCGGGGGTAACTAACTAACTGGCTCATTCCATCAGTTTTCTGAAATAAATCACGCATCCTGCGCCCATCAGAACGCAGGTGGGTGAGAGCTCTTAACTTTCTAGTTTTTTTATGGTGTTTTTAAAAGTTGTGGTTATTTTTCTTTTCTATTCTTGTTTTGTTTTCTCTTTTTTTTTTTCCTTTTTCTCTATCTCCCTCGGTCGCCACTCCCACCCCCACCCCCTTTTGAAGCTGGGTCTCATTCATTCAGGTAAAACTGTAAATTTTCCAAAGCTTTATTGTTCCTTTAGGCTGCATAAAGCTTTCCAATGATCTCCGAATACTTTTTTTTATTTAAAATCCTCGATAGATAGGACCAATGTAAATTTTCTGACATTCAAACCTTTTCTAGTTCACAAATCAGTCACCCTTGTCACAGTTATTGAAATTCCTCAACTCGCCACACCAGGACGGTGGAAAAAGCAGGCGGTGTCTTTGTTGCTGAGCAGGCTTTTGATCGCCAGAGAAAATTTACTTACCTTCAGATGAGTGAGCAGAAAAAGAAATAACACTCCCTTTGATTTAGTTAGGAAAATGCAGACATTTGGATTCAGTGCAAACATACAACACTTGGTTGTTTTCTAGATACAGCCCTCGATTAACCTGTCTTTCCCCAGCTCAAAGTCTATTGAAAAACTGCGGATAGTTTCTTTTTGTTCTTGCTACAAAGAACCATTGACTATATATTAAAATGATTGTTGAAAGGTATAAGTATGGTACTTAAAAGCAGAAAAATCTTTGTGAATCAGTCAATTAAACTCAGAAACATTCGTACATTCGAAAAATATTAAGCATAAAAATAAGACCGCATTCTTCTACAGATATCTTTCTACATTTTTCTTAAATATAACATAGTTTATTTACAAAGTCGTCTGCATATTCATTAGGTCTAATTATTTTCTAGTAACGAAAACACAAATAGCCATGAGTCGGAATCCTTCCATTTAGCCTTTGTGTTGCACTTCATTTGGCTCTTTTGCAGCGGAATCTGAGCCCTAAACTCGCATTTCGAAACAAAGAAACTTTAACTCATCCTTTCAAAGGGAGCCTGCTAAGAAAAGCCTCCCTTGCAGGTACAAAGAAGAAAGTGAAAATATGTGTGATTTGCACGCCTGCCTTTAAGGACCTCGAAATCAAGGGTAAGCTTCTGCCAATGTCCGATTTCTATTTCCTTTGATTATTATTATTTTTTTATTTCCAAATGCGATGTTAGAGGTTTGGCTTGACGAGATGCTATTTAGGAAGTTCTTCTCAAGGTTTCCCAATGGAACCGTGGTTCAACCCAAGGATTTTGTAGACAGGACGGCTTAATATCGTCTGAAATTACCTAATGGCAAGTTGGCCCATGTAGTGGGACTTGAATAACAGCTCCAGAAATCAAATGTAATGTCTATAGCAACAAGTCTACATCTCTGCAATCCATAGTCACTTTCAGATAGAAACACACACCCACTGACCGAAATAGGGCATGGTGGTGTGAGGAGGGGAGGAATGGTGGCTCTGTAGAATTTTGTTGTGAATATATATATATATATATATATATACATACATACATACATACATACATACATACATACATATACACATATATATACACACATATATATTCGTGTGTGTATGTATGTATATACACACATACATATATGTCTATATATGCATGCATAAAAAGGAACCATGTAGAGCTTTTTTTTTTCCTCTTTCAAGTGCAAGTTTGATAACATTCCACCCCAGATGTATAAAGACTTCAGAAAGAATTGTCCCTCCGAGCTGGGTACTTTCTCTAGGGAAATGCTTCAGGAACTAGCTAGGACAAAAATCGAATCCAAATGTCCTTGCCTTTAAAGGGGGGTGGGGGGGGGAGATGGTAGGGGGAGCTGGCAGAGGGGTGAGGAAAAATCTTTTTTTAAAAAAGAAGAGAGAACCTCATCCTGGACAGTCATTGCAAAAACCTAATGGCAAGGTTAACAAGAGGGTATTTTTAGTAAGCGCGTCAAAATATACAGAGTAAGAGTGAATGTGGGGGAAAAAAAAGTTGTGGGTTGTAGAAGTTATCAAGTGGGATTTGCGGCGCTCTCTGCAGGAAACGAGAGCGGCTCCAGTTCAAAGCCACATGCACCAACGTGACATATAAGCCATTAAAATATCATCCTGACGGCTCATTTCTGCTCCATCATACATTCTCTAACTGCTTCCAGAAAGCCCTAAAAGAAGAAATGAAGGATGACCGCCTCGTTGGAACCACAAAAGACGTGGTTAGCAGGGTTCTTTTTCCCTATCGTCCACCTCGAAATGATGTGCAGAAATGAGAGATTCTCTTCAACAGGTGGAGAGGGGTAAGTGCGTGCGACAGTGAGGCAGGCTGGAAGAAGGGAATTGGCACCCAATTCCCCCCCCCCCCCGGTAAAACCAACTTGGCACCCTTAGGGCAGGGCTTCGGCATACACTTCCCTGACAAGGGAAGGTACCGTGGCATTCCCTCCCCCCCACCTTTTTACTTAGCTAGGGGTAAAGAGTGCAACACTCGTTGAGATAAGGAAAAGGCAGAATGTTACTTCTTGAAATGGCAACTTTCTGGTTTAATTCTCCCTCTCTTCCCCAGGGGGCGGGGGTAAAGGGATGGGAGGGAGAATTTGGTTCTCACAGAAACCAAGACATTTTTTCCACACCCTCCCTTCCCCACACGGTAAATTGGCTTGGGGACCCAGATTGAGGAGAGGGGAAAGGACCTGCCTGGGATGGAGCTGAAGGTGTGAGAGCTATGTTGGGGGGGGGGTTGCAATGTTGAGGCAGGGGTGTCAGCGTTCCATTCTAGAAGATCTGGGCTGGAGGGCGTAAGATCCCCAGAGGAAACGACGAAAGGTTTTTTTTGTTTTTTTGTTTTGTTTTGTATTTTTGTTGTTTTTTTTTCCCGTCCCTATGCTTAGTTGGGGTGAGGGCGAGGGGAAAGAGACTAGAATTACCTAGTCCTAGGTCAAAGGCAATTTCACCAGCCCAGCTCGGATCACGGTGCCAGTGATTCTCCCCTCCTATCCCGAACAAGGAAGCGATGCTCCCCAGACTTCTGGCTCCTCTCCCCAAGACTCTTGGCTTCTGGGTCAAGCTGGAGACTTCCAGGCTCCGGGGCCAAGCATAGCTTTTACTCTTGCCGAAGCAGGCAATTAGGAACACTGTCGCCTTTTTCTTTCGAGAGCCAAAGAATAGGCTCTTCCCTTCCCTTCCGGGAAGCCCTCGGCTGCCTCAGCTAATTTCCTCTGCCCTAAGGCTACTGCTAGGGTAGCGGAACGGCGACGGTAAAGAGACAAGTGAGGCCACCGAGCAAGCGAAGTAGTGGCTTTGTTAGGAAGTCTCCAAGTTGCCGGGATCTGAAAGGCAAGGTTTTGGAAAGGGTGAAAAGATTTCTATCCCAGAGTCTTGGGGCTATTTCTGGACCCAATTGAGTTGAAATCCGGGCCGAACAGAAGGGAAGGTTGGGAGGGGTGTGTGTGTGTGTGTGTGTGTGTGTGTGTGTGTGTGTGTGTGTGTAAGGTCAGGGTAGTGTAAAAGTCGGTCGCTAACAAACAAACGCCTTTTGCAGCAGAGAGCAGCTCAGCGGTGCCCCTAGGCTGCATTAGTCCGAGGTCCGCGGAAAACTTGTTCCCCTTGGAAGTCCGGGTTCCCTTCCAGAATGGGGTCATTTCCTTCAACCGCTCAGCTCCCCAAGCGGTTACGAGAGAATCTCCCAGATGCCGAGACTTTTTGTAAGCCACAAACCTTGTTTACGTGTAGGGTAAAGAAGGGTTAAATTCCGGCCTTTGCGGGGAGAAAAGACTTGCGTTGTCCTTAGCCAGCTAGCGCACCTCTGCTGGCTAGCGGCCGGCGCTTCCCTTCCAGTCCCGGGGCCAGCCAGCAGTCTCCTGTACTGAGCCCACCCGGGGAGGGATTGCGGAGTGGGGGAGGGGGTAGATATTCAGCCCCAGGGACCGGTGCACCGGAGAGGAACATTTACACTAAAGAAACAGGAGCAGGTTTTTTTTTCTTTTAAGGACACCCCCCCCTCCGCCCCCACCCCACAATTCTTGGAGGAAAAAGAGCGCAAAGTCAATTGTGGTCACAAATGTCTTCTCTGACTGCTGTTTTCTTCTCCATTGTCCCTGGAAATGCCTCGCGTTTAGGAGATGGGAAGGAGGGGAGCCTAGGAAAGGGAGGAGGCCTAAAGACACTAAGGCTGGAGACTTGTGCCCATTCTATCCCAAGAAAGGAGATTCATCTTTGAGGCGTCTTAGATTTGGAGCACCGGCGGCAGGGCGCGCCAGGGCTAAATTGGGGGAGATAGACGCTCATTTTCTTGAGGGATTGCTGCCAACGTAGTTAATCAATTTGGAGAAGTGTTGACGTCTAAAGCCTTTGAAGTGGCCGATTTTGGAAGTAGCCTAGAGTTTGACCTCTGACCTAGGTCCAACCACTTGCGTTGGGGAGAGAGCATACAGCACCGTGTGGTGGTGGTGTGTGTAAGTGTGAGTTTGTGTGGCTTGCCTGGCCAAGTTGAGAAACGGCCCCCCAAACAAGAGTTTCCTTACTCTTGGGTCCACTTCCTCCTACTCTCCACCTCTTTCCCATCTGATCATTCAGTCTATATCATTGGCTTCATATTGTTTTTCCAAAACAAACAAACAAACAAAAAAATCTCCTAGGGAAAATCAAGTCCTCACTTCTTGCCACCCCAACTTTTGCAGGTGACTTCAGAATCAGGATCAGATTTAGGATTAAGTCCAATTCTTCTGCTCTATATAGGGCAGAAACAGTAACTTCGTCAAAGGGGCATCTGGCACCAACTGGCGACCCTTGGACAGTCCCCCTAAGAACCACTCTATACCTCAACATTTGGGTGTGGAGCGAGTGAGGCCAGGGAGAGACCGGGAAGGGAAGGCCTCAGGGGAAATAGCCACAAGTTTCTCTGCTTCTGAGAGCCTTGATTAGCCTACTGGTTTGAAGGGGAAATCTGTTTCTCAAAGGAACTGAAAGTTTCTCCCATATGCCTTGCCCCTTGGCATTGGCGTGTGTCCGAATTCAGATGCTGTTAGGAAAGGGGTCACTGCTGGAGAATCAGGTTTCAAATAATATTTGCTTACATTGTTGCTGTGGATTTGTAATGAGAAAAGGTGGTCTCTAGGCACCTTTTGTTCTGGACTGGAAGTCATCTTGCCCTCCTTTGACCTATACTGTATTTAGTATCTGCCCAGCAATACCTCATCTGTTATAAGATAAATTTTACTTAACCACTTTTGCTGTGAAAGTGTCAGCACAACCTTCTTCTGTACAAAACATATCCTGAAGTCTCTGTTTATTATTACTGTTTTACTATGTATTATTTTGATTATTTGTATTATTAATAATAATAACAAATAAGTTTTAAAGGGGGTAAGTTTCTTTTAGGAAATACATGTTGTCCCAAATCACTTCTAAGAAGGTAAATCTAGCTTTCCCTACATTTCTCCCTGCTATTTTCAAGACAGTAGATGCCAGAGGGAAAATGGAAGGCCTCCAAAGGATTGGAAATGGCCAAGGAGGGAGGCTGAGAACTCCCTGATTATAGGAAATTGGAGGGCCTTTGAGTCAGGATCTCCTTTGGCCTCAGGTTCAACAAGTTAAACTAGGGTTTGTTCTGCCTGCTGGAGTGTCTGAGGCAGGCAAACTTCCTCCATTTAAAGGATTGTGGTGTTTGTCTAGAGGGAGCCGAGGGTGATTCATTCTGTTTGCCTTAGGGAAGAGAGCTGCAATTCCAGCGGTTGCCTTGCTCCTCTCCTTCGGGAGAAGGAAGGGTTGGAATTGACTAGCTAGACTTCTTGATCACTACTTTCCAGAATTCAGGGCCAAAAAGTAGGTGCCGAGGAGTGTAGGGCAGCTCTCAACTGGGACAGGTGGATCTAATGAATCTATGATACACTTTCTACAAAGTAGAAAGTGAGTACTGCTACCTCCAAATAATTTGGTGATTCTAATCAGATCATTTGATTGGTGTAAACTTATCCTTTTAAGTTGGTGGGGGGGGGGGGAGGAGGACCATCGTCCCAAGTGGCAATAACGTGTCTATGTGCATGCACGTGTGTAAACACATACACACAGATGCACAGGCATAGAATCCATTAGAACACCTTATTAGATCATTGTAAGAAAAGCAAGTTTCAACTCAGCTCGAACACTCGCCAAGACTCCCCTTTCTCAGCCTCCTAAGTACCTAGACCACGGTGTGTAGGCTGTCCGGTCAAATTTTATGAAAGGCATATAATTAACATAGATCTTTTTTTTTTAAATGGGAACCTCAAAGCATAATTTCAAATTCTAGAAGTTTCATTTGGGTAAACTACTAGAAAATGAGTGTAAAAACAGCCAATGAAGAGTCATGGCGCAAATTTCTGAGCAGTTTGACTAATAACTTGCCTTTCCTGTTACTATTACCACCACCCCCGCGAGCATCCCACCACCCCTACCGAAATCACGCACAGAAACTTCATTACGCTATAAAAGTGGGCAGTTCGGTTCAGTCTCCATCTTGGCCTTCATGCTTGGAAATGGCCAAAGAAGGAAGCAGACGCCGACCACCCTAAGTATCATCCTTCACTCCCACTCGTCTAGGCTTCAGGAGTCTTCCAGACAAAGGCTCCGGGAAGACTTTCCCAGGATACTCACTCTTTTTTACTGGTTACTTCCTCCCCTCCCCGCCCCCCCCCCCCCTTTCTTCCCAAACAGGGTCAAAGTCAGAAAATGAGATACAAGACTTCCTTGGTAATGAGGAAAAGATTACGACTTTACAGAAACGCCCTCAAAGAATCAAGTAAGTTTTTCTGCCTCCTCCCTCCCCCAAGTATCCTGTGAGTGTTCGGTGAAGTTGCTTGCTTTATTTTTTAAAATTTTATTTTTCTTTCTTTTTTTTTTTTTTTACGTTGGGTTTTGTGTCTGTATGTGGAAGGGTGGGAACGCACAAATGATTAAGGTTTGTTCAATTCTTAGGTTAAATGAGTCCATTTTTTTAGTTTTATATTTCATTTACTTGCATAATCCAAATCAGGGCCATCCTGCCCCACTAGAGCCCGGTAAATCCTGTTCAAAGATTACTTGTTCCGACGCTCTAGAATTAATATTTGACGACTCTCTCGTTGGAACAACAACCCCTGACCTTCTGCGATGCCACTGTCACATTATTCTATGACATATTCATCTTGAATTCATTTACGGACGATTTGATTGGAATGAGGTTTGACATGTATTGGATCCTATTAAAGAAGAAGACTTTGATCTTGTTGATGGGGTAGACATGATATGTCTCATCTTTACTAGGGATACCAGCCTTCCACAATGTGGTGAAGACCAAGTTTCCACCATGCCTTGTCTAAGTAGCTAGTCACTGACATCTGCTCAGGCAGGAAAACTTTAATCCTGAAGACTTTAATTCGATATTCCACTAAAAAAAAATAAGCTGTAGTTGTGTTGTTGCTTCAAGGCACGGTAGTTTCTAAAATATGAAATACACTATCAGTTACTTATGATTTCCACAGCTACTCTAATGCTCCTATAGAATATTCTTTCAGAACAAATGGACAATCACTGGAGTGAGATGCCCATTGTCCTTTCCTTATATTTAATAATTAAAAGAGAAAAAAGAAAATGTTGCTTTGTATGCTTCTCTAAGGATAGTTGTGTTGAAGTTGAGTGAGCTCCATTTCCTTTCTTGGGCAATCTTGAAATACATTTCTTATCTTCCATAATACTCTCATGTAGTTTTCATAAACAAGACATCTTAGTGAATGAAATACTACTAGCATAGCTTTTCCTACCATATCTATTCCTTTAATAGTTTTTACAGACCAGCTTTTTGTAGAGTAGAGGAAGAATATTTTCTCTTTTTTGTGTTTCATTCAGTTCTGAGGTTCCACAATGCATTTGCTACTTTGGAGTGCAAATCAATGTTCTTCCATGGACGTCTGACTACTGACCAAGATCTTGTGCTGTATTCTTAATTGGAGCAGAAACTTAATTTCAGAGAGAAATGAGAAATCTTTATTTCAATAGCCAGGAAGGAAATTATACTTTGTATTGAATAACCTGTTCCATAATTAACAGTTAATCTAGATGATCTTTATGAAGCCATAAATGACTTGTGGTTTCTGAGGCTGGCTATTGAACCCTAAGAAAATTAGAAGTCATTTTAAAAATTTAGCATAATTTCAGAGATGTCAATAGCTGGTTTTTAATTTCTATATGTAAATATTCTAAAATATAAAGACTAGATTCACATAGGGAAATATGTTACTCACAACTTAGGTCCTTTCCAGCTCTGAATTCTATACTCCTAGAATCCTAAAAAGTTTCAGGTATACTAAATGCATAAATTCATTCACTGGGGCAATACAGTGCAGGGGAACAATTTTGAACTAAAGAGATCAGAAAAACTGACAGAAAGTAGCAGCACTGAATGTTCTATCTACTTTAACTATATTAAAAAAAAATTCCCTGGGAGATATTACTGTGTTTGCACTATTGGGGAGACAGATAGAGACAAGAGACAGAGACACAAGGAGAGACTGACAGATACAGAGAGATAGAAACACAGAGAGTGAGATACAAAGAGACAGAGAGGAGGGAGAATTAAACATTTAGCATATAAGACTGACTTCCAAGGCTTTATATTCCATAAAATTTCTAAGGGTTTATTTATCTAAAAGAAACTACTTTCTGTGGATTTAAGTTGGTCAAGCCTGTGTAGACATTATGCATACGCTTAAACACCAATACACACCACTGTAGTGTAGACCCTCCAAAGGCCTCTCTAGAGCTAATTTCCTCTTGAAATCAAATAGAAAGATGAACTGTTCTATTTTGCAGCCAAAGAGTTACCTTTTGCTCAGTTGAATGTATGCTTTTTTTACAACTATTTAGTTGTATTATTGGAAAGGGAAGATAAAGGGCATCTACTTGCTTGCTTGGTTCTGTAGGGTAATTTTTCCCCCACTTTCCTTTGACCCTGACAGTCTCTGTGATAATCTACTAGAGGAAGTTACTTGAAGACCAACATTCTGTTGGCCAGCTCCTTAGGTAGTATCTGAATTCACTCTGTACTCAACCCCTCATCTCTAGCTACTGAAATTGGCAAAAGGCCTTTTACTCTTAGTTCAGAGGTACCCCATCCAAACTCCTGTCTAACTGCATAGAGACAATAGAACCTCACTGTTCAATATCACTGTTTGAAAGGAGTTTTCCCTGTCCTTCTTTGAATAAACCTGAAGGGGTG
Source organism: Trichosurus vulpecula (assembly GCF_011100635.1). Taxonomy (NCBI): domain Eukaryota; kingdom Metazoa; phylum Chordata; class Mammalia; order Diprotodontia; family Phalangeridae; genus Trichosurus; species Trichosurus vulpecula. Next base: position 262,613,584 of record NC_050576.1, read on the forward strand.
AAAATATTGGGAGGAGCAATGTTTCTTCTCTGTATATCAGACAAATTGCTGGTAACTATTTTCTGAGTTTTCCATGCTGCATTTCAACTCATGTGATTCCAACTTTCCCGCCAAGATTAGGGAAATTTGGAAAGTCCACAGCATGGTTACTGGTCACTCAAGAAGAAACAGCCAAAGATGTATCCCAGTTCTAAAACATTCTAAGAAAGAATGTATCTGGGCATGAACTATATTGAATCCCTTTTTTCCATTTTCAGTCATTTTTGCTGGGACAAATAAGTGGACCCCTCTTGTTACTCACATACTCAGGTGAGCAGATGTTCAAAGTTTTCTAAGCGGTACAATTCTAGTGCATGCATATTTATTTAAACCTTGACAGGGAGAACCCCTTTTATACAGTGGTGTTTTCATTCATTGACTCTGCAGTTACAAAAATCTCCCAGGGGTTCCCTCAAAACTAAGTGCAAATGAACATGGAACATATATATGTGTGAATTTCAGTACACCTTGCAATGTACATTGTATACATATACAAACATGCACTGACAGACATAATGAACAATTAAGTGACTCATTAAAACAAAACTAAAGTTGAAGATACCCTTAGTATATGACAAAGCCTCTATACAATCTGTTTTACACATCCTAGACCTAATTGTGAACACACTTTTAATTGACCAGCCATTTAGGATAGTTCTCCCCTTTAAGGTAGGACCTTCACTAGGCTAAGCATTATATCAAACTCAGTGTTGAAAGGTTAGGAGGAAAACACTTGGCTCCAAGGACATGACCTCTGTTTATTTGTGAGTACAGCTTCGTAATTCCTTACATTTGCATCCAAGAGATCTCTGTACAACCTTAGAAATGAATCACTAAACATAAATTTGTAAACGAAGACACTTTTAAGCTACTTGCTGATGCCTGGAATGCCAAACTTCAAACACAGTTAAGGATGGCTCATTTCTTCCGGAAACATTCTCCAACACCTGAAAGTTGGCCTGAAAAAAAAAAGCAAGCTCCTCCAGATCCAGGTTTGTTGCTGATGACGAAGTTGAAGAAAGTGGGGGTTGGGGTGAGGGAGTAAAGGGGAGAACAGATCATAACATCTACCCTTAAAATTCCATATGGTAAGACACTCACTGCAAATGCTTTGTTTAATGGGGGAACTATAACCGAGAAGTTCTGAGCTGTCCAATAGCCTCCCACACTTTAAAAACTCAACTGGGGCATCCATTGGTAGTGGAGTTAGATTTGCTAACCTCTTGGGGGCCCTGACAGTGGAATGCTCTGGGCTTGTTAAAGCCAAGAGAAATTCTTCTAAGAGTTAATCCCTGTGCTGAATTGCATCGTGCAGAGTGTCCTGAGAAAAAGTGAACAATAAGTTATTTGAAGAAAGTTAATAAGAATCTGCCTTTGCATTAGAAATGCATTCAATGATTTGGATCTTTTTAAAAAACAAAAGAAATTGAGCAGGAAACATATGATGATTTTCTTCATTCAGTGTGTGGAGGGCTCACTATATATTCGATTTTTTTCCTATCTCTTCTCCCCTCTCCTCCCCGCCCCGCGAAAGAAAAGTTATTTCATCTCAAATGGGAGAATGTCTTTTTTTCTCCATTCACCAACCTCCTTTTGGAAGCTAAAGTAAGCACTGCTGCACTTGGGGGAGAACTGTTGTAAGCCAGCCACAGCCGAGCAAGCACATACAGTCCGTCAGTCTCTGGGCCCCTTTCCTTGCCTGCTGGAGACTGTCCTAAAGCTGGTTAGCGGTGGATGCTGGTTTCCGTCCTTGCGCCTTTAAATCGGAAGGCATTGAAGACTGCACCATCCGGTAAAAGCAGACAAAGGAAATTACCTCATTGCTTGCTCAACACTCAACTCCCTCTTAACCTAACGGGTTTCTCATCGGCTACTTTCACGCACCAGTAGCTCTCCGCCACTTAACTGCACAGAATGGGAATCAGACAGGGAGGATCTCCTCGCTGAAGTCCCTGACGTCTAGCCGCAGAAGAAGCAAACTCGTGGCCCGCCACCCTGCATCCGACGTCAAGCCCTGTGGTAGTCACACTTGGCAATGGGATCTGGCAGAGAGAGAGAGAGAGAGAGAGAGAGAGAGAGAGAGAGAGAGAGAGGGAGGGAGGGAGAGAGAAAGAAAGAAAGAGAAAGAAAGAAAAAGGAAGGAAGAAAAAGGAAGTAAGGAAGAAAAGAAGAAAGAGAAAAAGAGAGGAGGAAAAAAACAAACAAGCAAGCAAGCCCCACCACTAGCAACCCGGCGGGGGGGGGGGGGGGGGACATGGTGAAGTTACGCGCGTAGTCAACAAGTGCCAGTGAGCAAACTTAACCAGCTCTCGCTTCCCAGAGGAGTTCTGTCTCCATAGCTGGGGAGCGCAGCTTGTCGCCGCTCTAAGGAACCCCCTCCCTTCCCTTGCAACGGATTGTGGAGTCAGACACTTCTAATGGATGGGACCCGGGCAGCTTCTGGAGATGAAAATGAACATTATTAAAAAAAAAAAAAAGACAAAAATCCTGGCTTCTGAGTCAAACGCCTCTGGAGCTAGCTAGGGAATTGGCAGGCAAGGAGACGACCTTGTAGCTCTCCTGTGAGTAAAGGTTCTCGGCTGCCAGCATTTCTCACTGAAGAAATGGGGGAGGAGCGGAGAGGGAAAGAAAACTTGGGGTCATCTCTTTCTTCTCTGGAGGCTTATTTTTGTTTCTTTTGTTTTGTATGTATTGATTTTTTTGTGGTTTTATTGTTGTTTTGAGGGAAGGGATGTAAGGAAAGGAACTGGAGCCGGAAAGGGAGCCGAGTTTAGGTGGCTATTTTCAATCAGGCTTTAGGAAAAGCTTTCCTTGCCCCTACTTTGTGTCACAAAGATCTCTGGGTATTGTCCTATCAACGGGTAGGCACTGACCATCTCCAGCCTGCCACAAACTCGAAAGTAGATGACCTTGGGCCCCCATCGACCAGGGGCCAGGCTCGAATACTGATCCTCCTCGTTTGTTTATAGGGCCTTCTGCCTGGGCAGTAGATAAAGCAGATCTTAGTGGGGAGGGGAGGGACTGAGGAGGAGGAGAAAGAGGAGGAGACAGACACAGAAACAGAAAGACATAGACAAACAGAAGGGGAGAGGGAGGGAGGGAGGGAAGGAGGGAGGAAGGGAGGGAGAGAGAGAGAGAGAGAGAGAGAGAGAGAGAGAGAGAGAGAGAGAGAGAGAGAGAGAGAGAAACTAACGACTTAGATAACCAAGTTAAGTACAGGGATTTCCAAGGCAGAGGATGTGCCCAGCCTACTCTCCAGCTGCTGCCTGATTTCAGCTGGATTATGGCTGTCTCTAAACCCACCCCAGTTCCCCAAGCTGAGAGAAGAGTTGAAGGAGCTCCCAGCAGCAGCCCGAGTCTACGTAGGTCTTCCCACCTTAGCTGTAGCCGCCGCAGGGCTGTTTTAGCTCCGTGGCCAACCTCTGCTCCTCCAGTGGTCCAAGACCTTGGCTTAGCCAGGGGACATAGGAGCAGATCTGAATCTGTCAGCTAAACAATTTTTTTTAAGGTTCTTAATGAAAACACCAGGCACGGTTCAAACAATTTTTTTTGAGAATACTACAAAACCAAAACTGTTTTGAGAAGGGACACGGGGGAAGGGGGTGGGGGGGAGAGACAGAGAAAGAAAAGAATTGGTGCCCCAGTCATGGCGCATGTGCAGTGTGAATGAGTGTGAGTGAGTGAATGTGTGTGTGTGTGTGTGTGTGTGTGTGTGTTTCCCCTCCCAGCTTAAAGCCTTTCAGTCTCCCGCAGGACCTGTCATCAATGACGTCAATCATCCGGCGCCGGCCAATCAGAGGGTGGGGTAATTGTTTAGCTCTCTGGGCTGCAGCCGTGTCCATGAATCTCTATTCAGTATCTCCCTGCGTCCTGCTGCTGCCTCTCAAGCGTATGGGATTCCACGTAGGCATTAAAAAGAAAAAAAAAAGCCAAAACTCGAAAAAAAAAAACTTTGCAAAAGTTTTTTTTTCTTTTCCTCCTCCCCGCTGTCAGGTGACTGTAGCATTAGAAGCCATGAGTGTGGAGGCTTTGGGGAGCCCAGTGATGGAACCAGCTGCACTCTCCAAACGGAACCCGGCGCTGAGATTAGTTGACTTGGCAGGGGCTCATCATCACCATCACCACCATCATCACCACCATCCCCCACAGAGCGTCACAGGCTTCCCGGGGTTCGCCGGTCACCCCCACTCAATGGCTCCCTCGCACCCTGGGGAGTATGCTGCTGAATCCCGCCTAGGGCCGAGTCCATTCCGAGCCGAACACATGGGGCACCATCATCCCTCGGCCCTCAAACTCAGCCCTGCCCATCATACTCATCCCCATCACCGACACCAACATCATCATCATCATCACCACCACCACCACCACCACCATCCTTCTCCTCCTCCTCCTCCACCTCCTCATTCTATGGCAGGAGGCCACACTGAGGTGGTCGGTAGTCCAACCGGAGCGTTTGGCCCAGTGCCTTCAACAGCTATCCCTTACCCTGTCTCCCACCCCGCTCAGGCGCTTACAGCAGGTAGGGACTTCTTAACACGCAGAGATCTGCCAGCCCCCATGATGCCAGGACTAAGTGAGCAGCCCCCTGCTCCCAATTCTCACCACGGCATGTTTGTCTCAACAACAGGTAGCTATTCTGGACACCATGGCCACCACCACCCCGAAGCTGGGCATCACTCTCTTTTCTCTGGACTCCATGAGCCGCCTCCCCAGGCCTCCCCAGGTGGCCATCTGAACGGACAGATAAGACTGGGGCTACCTGGAGACATGTACGCCAGGTCCGAGCATTTCACTCAAGTGCCTGCCTCCAGGACAGATCCTTTCGCTGCAGCTTCTCTGCATAACTACGGGGGCATGAACCTGAACGTGAACCTAGCTCCCCACCACGGCCCCGGAGCCTTCTTTCGCTATATGCGGCAGCCCATCAAGCAGGAGCTCATCTGTAAGTGGATCGAGGTGGAGCAAGCGCCCAAAAGACTTTGCAACAAAACTTTCAGCACCATGCACGAGTTGGTAACTCATGTCACGGTGGAGCACGTTGGCGGCCCGGAGCAGTCCAATCACATCTGCTTCTGGGAAGAGTGTCCGAGAGAGGGGAAACCTTTCAAAGCCAAATACAAACTTGTAAATCACATCCGAGTGCACACGGGGGAAAAGCCCTTCCCCTGTCCTTTCCCGGGGTGTGGGAAAGTGTTTGCTAGATCAGAAAATCTCAAAATACACAAAAGAACTCACACAGGTCAGTATTCATCGCTCTCTATCTTGTTCAGCAACTATGATACAAGCAAGCGGTGTATTTTGTGTACCCTCAGTGTTTGGTTTCCTTAGGTTTCAACTTTTGTATTTTTGTTTTCCCATGTGCCAAAGTCCATAAAATATTAATTCAGTTTTTCTATTTTTAGATTCATTCAAGTTTTGGAGGCTGAGTGCGTTGCTACAATGTTTCTGTTAAGGGGGAGGGTAAGGGTGAGGAATGAGTACGTGTGTGTCCCTTTGTATGAGTGCTGTGTTCACACGATTTAAATATTTTAGGGGATACGAAGGCGTTTTAAAAATCAAATCGGTGTGGTGAGCTCCCAAGCGAAGAGTGAACAATGGGCCTCTAACTTTTTCCAGGCGGTCTTGACTCCTGTGGCTGAACTCTCTCTGCCTTTAAATTGGTGATTCTTTCTCACCGCTGCCTGCTCTGGGGTTCAGCAATGAAAATGATGTTAGGGGGACTTTACAGAACCATACGTATCTCGATTTCGAAGTCCTCCCTTTTTAGACTTGCAGAGGCAACAGACCCCACGCATTTTGTGAATCCTCACCTCTAGTCAGAGACTAGGGACAATTGGGCCTATCTGCTTGAAATGTCATTTACAGAACTGTTAAGTGAAATGGGGACATGTGTCAAACACATCTGTTAGTTCTAGTTAACAGAGAGGAAAGTCGCTGGATGGAAGATTCTGCAAAGCTTGAACTCCTCCGGCCAGAAGCATCTATAATTAATGAAATTGCAAGGAGAAAGTTTTCACACTTCCCGGAACAGCCTGTGAAGTTGTATTAATTAGTTTAGCAGCCGGTATTTGTAGTCTCTTTAGCTGTTAAGTTTTTTTCTGTTCGAGTACCAGTAACCTCCCCTCCCCCATTTTTCAGAGGAGGGGGGATTAGAGGGAGGAAACAGGAGGGAGGGGGAGAGAAAAGGGGAGGGGGAAGAGAGAATGAAACCTATTCCAAAAGATTTGTTCTCTGCCCCCCCCCCTTTTCTATTTTCCTACCCACCCCTACTCCTACATCATCTCTATTTTATAGAGTAACTTACAGTCTCCTTATCAGAAGTCTTGCTAGGTATCGACATTGCTTACGTCTTCGAAGAACGATTTCAAACTTCCCCCCTTCTTCTCAGGGTAGGTCTCTTGCGTTGAATCTACTCAGAGCTATACACCTGAAGAATTCTACGTAGAACATTTGTCCATTCACCCCTCCGCCCCCTTTCCCTACCCGAGCCAAACTTGTTCTTGATTCGTTCGCTTAATTGAAGCCTGGCTATTTTACAGAGTCTCGACTCTGAGATCTTTTTTAGCGTCTACGCAGACCCTAAGATCTACCACAACGCCTCCAGTGTTATTTTGATTCAGGGGTTAAAAAGGAATGCCTCTGCTCCAAATGGTAAGAATAACACCTCTGCGACCTTCAAGTCAACTCTGAGCAGGTAGAAAGAGTCATTAACAGGGCAACTCATCCTTAATGACAGCGTGTTCCTTAAGTAAACAAACTTTTACTGCTCTTTACCGGCCCACTGTTTGAAGTCTCTGAAGCAGAAAATGGTTAAATTCTTAGTGAAATTGACCTACAGCAAAGAAGCAAGTTCAGCGCGTCGCAGTGAGCGCAGGTTCAGGTTTGTTAACCACAATTTTCTAAGTATCCACTTTTCACTTTCAGCTTCCATTGTGATTAATTATCGCGCCGTGTAAAAATCCTACAGGGCCTTGCGTGTTCCCACGTTTCTATTAAACACCCTAAGTTGTCAAAAAACAAAATGTTTCTGAAATTGCAATAGAACTCGCTACAAATTATTCATGAAGACAGTTCTAGATTCAACAGGAAAATAATTGCCTTTTCAAATATTAATGATGTTTCATTTCCTCCAGTCCGGGGAAGTAGTGAAAAGCAGTGATTTCCTGCGATTCGGAGAATTTCTCTCTTAAAATTAGAGATCGAACTTAAAGGCACCTTAACCCAGCCAACACTGAGGGGTTTGCTTTACCTTGTGGAGCTTAGGAGAAGGCAGCAGGAACAATAGGGAGATCGGGGAGGGGAGGAGAAAGGAGACCCTAGCCCTGCTCGGCGCTGTAGCTTTCGTTTTCTCAGGCACTAACCTTGGCTCCTGAAACTCAGGCCCCTAACCTTGCCTCCTATAGGGTCTCTCCTTCCTCCCCCTGGTCGTGTAGCCAAACGTAAAAATCTCGAGGTGAAGCCCGGTAGAGCAGGAAAAATAAAACCGACCGAGTGGAATTTCTCCCTAAATACTTGTGCCCAGCTACAAGTGTGCTATAAAATGGCGGTTGCAGAGAGGCTGCCCCAGACTTCCTAACTTGGCCCGGCAGCTTGCAACGCGAGGAGAGTCCCTTAAGCCCCAAAGGGGGACGGCCCGGCTCAGTTCCCGAGCCGCCCTTCTCGGCCCAGTACATTTGTGGTTTCGAGCAGAGCCGGGAGGAGCGGGAATCCCAAACCGGAATGCAGCTGAGCTCGTCAAAAACCAGGCTTGGAGGATCCACGCCCTGCATTCCCTCTCTGCAGGTCAGAGCTGCTCCCCTAGACAACGCTCGGCGCTGACTTGCTTGCTCGGCTCTCGGGCGGACTGGGAACTAGCGAACAGGACAGAGACGCTTCCCGGCCCGCTGACCCTAGCAAGGCCGAGGCCGGGACTGTTAGGCTAGGACCAGCAGACTGGCTGCGGGGTCCAAAGGAGAAGGAGCCAGTACCATTGAGGCCGAGGGCTTGGAGCTCCAGAGAAAAAAACAAGCTGCAGCAACTCAGCTGGGCCTGTCTTCCTTACCTGCTACGTAACTCCCCGGGCTCAGGCATTGGCTTTACCGGTCCTCTTTCTCAGGGGCGTCCTAATTTACCGCTTGCTTGTACTGCCCTAATATCCTTCCTTCATTGTTGACTTGGCTCCACGGCCGGAGGTCAAATCACTGTTTCTTTATGTGAAACTTTAATTAGGTAGTCATAAGAAGATTTTTTTTCTTTATTGTGGTGAGAAAAAATATAGCCTTTAGAATTCCCCGAGCTGTTTTCTTACTGAAGCTCTTTCTTCCTTTGCAGGACCTTGATTGCTTCATTTTTCTAAATTATTATTTTTTTTTTAAGAAAAGGAAAGAGAAAGTTTTTTGGTCATCCATACGAACTGGACGAGTGAGGGAGAGGGAGAGAAAGGGTGAACATATTGACAGTGATGACACTGATTTATTCTGCCATCCTTTTTTTCTCCCTAAAAAGAGGGTTTGTTGTATGATAAATGAAAAATGAAAGACACCATGGCTGGGGGTGGGGTGGGGGGGACATTTATTAAGTAAATTTCGGGGGAAAGAACTATCCAGGACTGGTATTCTTCAAGGGGCATTCGTTTTCGTGTGAAGTCAGTGTATAGGCCTAGATCGATCCTGCATTCATACAGATGGATGAATAGGCAGGTAGATAGATAGATAGATAGATAGATTGATGGATAGATAGATAGATAGACAGATATACACCCACTTAGACTTAGAAGTCCTTCTAACTTAGAAGTCTATCTTGTTGAGTAAGGCTTTGTTTACATCAGCACCAAATCTAGATCATTTCATGGGAACATATTTTTTTCCCCTGAAATTGGCTTTATGATGAGGTGCAGATGGGGGTAGGGGTTTAGAGGATGGGGCTTGCCCTTCATTGATAGCATACAGTCTCTATATGCATTATAATAACCTCTGGCACCATACACCCAGCTATATTTTAGGGGCTTCAGTCACACACCTTACTTGACCTGGCAGCGCTGACTGTGAGACTAGGCAAGGGCTGATGTTTCTATATTTTGTAATTCCCTGGTTACAGATAAGGAAACACTTTTGGGGGGTGGGGTGGGAATAAGGCAATACATAACTGATCCTTATTTGGCACATTATTTTGCTAATAGGTTCTGCAGGTCATGTATGATCACCTTCTATTGGATCCTGGGCACATCTATGCATCCAGCCTGAGAAAATCTCTTGAAAATTCTCCAGAGTACAGGATTTCTGTTTGTGTGTCTATGAAGGTGGGCCCTGGCCTGATTGTGATAGTTTGGGGGTAACCTTGGCCCTAATCGAATTCCCTCCCCATCCATGGAGGAGATATTAATTCATTGCAAGGCCTTCCCTCTAACTCTAACAACAGGCAGGGCTGGCCCCTTCACCTCTGCTTTGGAGTTACAGCACTTAAGATCTTGCCTTCAGCGGTTAGTGGAGACCAATCTGTCTTTTAAACACTCGATTGACAATAAAACCAAGTAGCACATGTTAATATCTTCGGGAGGCCGTTGTAACCCATATAATAAAATATTATTACATGCATTCCAGTATAGAGAGATAGAGGATTATTTAGGAAAGATTTGAAGAATGCTGCTAAATGTTTTCCCTCAGGGGGTAGACGAGAGAGGGGAAAAAATGGATTTCTTGTGAAAACAGCCTCAGAAGTGAATCATTGCCCACTGAGGAGCTCAGAATACCTTTCCCCGAAGACAGAATACACATTGTTTACACGCAGTGTGCAACTGCAGTTGGTCTTTAAATTATCTGACTGCTTTGTCATTTGCACAAAACCCACTTTAGAAAACAATTTGGGCAGGAGGAAGAAAGCGTTTGGGTCTAAGGACAACTTTAAATTGTGTAGATTCTGGCTTCACTGCCAATATTTTTTCACTGGGTAAAGTGGGCTTCGTTCAGGAGAATGAATTTTGGAAACTCAAGGGGTGTGGGGCGAGGCGGAGATGGATCCATTGGGATTTTAGACGATGAAAATTAAACTAAGATGGAATCACCTTCTCTCTCTATCCCCCTCTCCCAAGCTCCCAATTCTCAAACCGTAGATTGTGTGTGGAGGTGAGGGGGGGTAGGAGGGAGTGGTTAATAGATCTCTATTTATCAAGGGATATGAGCTGGTTCCACCGGGGAGGGGAAGAAAGGGGGGGGAGGGATTGAAAGTCCTGGGGCCATGTGGAAGGGTTTTCTTTTATTTTCTCTCTCCTCCCCCACCCCCTTTTTGGGGGATCTTTTGTTTTTTGTTTTGCAGAGAGACAGAGACAGAGAGGGAGGAAGGCTCCCAACCCACCCCCTAACTAATGTATGTAATCGTTAATTGCATTCTTTCAGGAGAAAAACCATTCAAATGTGAATTTGAAGGCTGTGACAGACGATTCGCGAACAGCAGCGACAGGAAGAAACACTCTCACGTGCACACCAGCGACAAGCCGTACAACTGCAAAGTGAGAGGCTGTGACAAATCCTACACGCACCCCAGCTCCTTGAGGAAACACATGAAAGTGCATTGCAAGTCTCCTCCTCCGAGCTCGGGTTACGACTCCTCCACCCCTTCCCTGGTGTCACCCTCCTCGGACTCCGGGCGAGACCCCCCCGGCTCGGCTGCAGCCCCTGCGGAGCCGGGCGCCTCGTCGCGGGCGGCGAACCTGAGCGAATGGTACGTGTGTCAGAGCTCCGGGCCCAACGCGCTCCCGGCTCCTCCCAGTCCGGCTCCGTCACCTGACTCGGGAGAGGCGGCGGCGGCTGCGGCGGCAGAGGCGGCGGCAGAGGAGGCGGAGGCGGCGGCGGCCACGGCGGCGGGGGCAGCGGCTGAGGGAGCGGCGGCCACGGCGGCGGCGGCGGCGGCCACGGCAGCTGGGGCGGCGGCGGCTGCTGCTCACAGGAACTGCGATGCTAGGCCGTGTTACTAAAAAGGGAGAGGGAGAGATAAGGAAGGAAGGAAAGAAAGAAAGAGAGAAAGAAAAGGAAAGAAAGAAAGAAAGAAAGAAAGAAAGAAAGAAAGAAAGAAAGAAAGAAAGAAAGAAGCCCACCAGTAATCAGCTTCAGGGCTGTGCTGTAGGTCAATACAGTTACGTCATCCCCATCGATCTTAAAATACAGAGAGATCTTCGCAGATCTATCTGTACTTATATTTTTATCTGATCACACGCACCGTACACAAATATACAAACATACCCCTGCACACCCAGGCTGCTGCAGCCTATGAGGGAAAAGCTCATTGAAAGGGGACCCTAGATTCTGGGAGCTATTCCTAAAGGGACCGAGAAAGAGAAAGGAAAGAAAAAAAGAAAAAAAATGATAATAATAATGAAAGGATTGATGGGGAAACCCAGGTACTTGGAAGAAGCCAGAAGCTTGGTAAAATAAATGGCCAAGGCTCTGTTATCAGGCTGGGAACTGTATGTTTTCCTAGGCGGAGGGAGGTCAGCGGGCCTGCAGGCGATTCCTAAGGGGTTGGCCTGCTCTCTTTCCCCCTCCCCCAAGCCCGCCCCTCTATTGCCCTGCCTTCCGCTCCCCTCCCCTTTCTTTTCACCCCCACCCCCCATCTCAGCTCCCTCTCCCACTGGTTGGGTTGGCCTTCCCGGTGCCAAATTTTCTCTCATCGATTTCTGATTTCGTCGCCCATGATTGTATCAATGAACCAAAGTATTTAGATTTTTTAGTGTCCCGGAATTTCTGGATAAATGGATAGCCTGCGAGTGGGCAACCTCCCCTCTCTCACCATTTCTGCCTGGTTCCTTTCCCCACTTCACGTTCCAAACAAAATCTTGCCCTTCCTGTAAAACCCCAAATTCTTCAAAGGCGATCCTTTTTTTTTAATGAAGCCTCCCCATATGTGTATGATATATGTACACAACGACATGAAACGAGTGTACAAAATATATGCATGGGTGTATACGTGTGTGTGCACTATACATGTGCAAATGCATGTATACATACAGATATATAATAGGCCACGAATAAAACTATTTAAGGAAGGAGGGAGTAAAGAGTGGCCTAATGATTAGCTTGTCCTTTTCCTTTCTGTTCCCCAGTCTTTGAGATGCTGAATCCCATCATCCCCTGCCTCCACCTCCAGCCTCCCTCGAAGCCATTGTCATTCATTGCTGTTGAATCTTGTGGGTGCTTGTGATTTCTCGGGGGTTGTGGGAAGGCTGTTCGTGGTGACGTCATTGTGCTCAGGCCACTTAGGCGAAATTACTTGTGTGAGGTGTCAGTTTCTCTGGATGAATCGTGTAAACTACGTGATGGTCTTTGTCTAAAGCGCACAACCTTTGTCTTGTTTTTTTTTTTTTTTTAAAGAAAACAAACAAAAGAAAGAAAAAGAAAGAAACACCAATAATAAATTTTGTAACGGCAAAAAGAAACCCACGGTGGTGATAGAATGTGTATTATATACATATAATATATTTCGGTGTACAGGGCACCAGGGAAAGGACTTCCCGATGGAGAACCACACTTACTGTGCCTTGTTTTTTCTCCTTACCATTGAGTTCTAGGCAATGGGCAGTGGGGGTTTGGGTTAAGGAACTCACTTGCAACAGTTGCAAAGACAATTTAGTCATCATTTTCTTCTCTTATGCATCTTCTACTCTTGGAAGAGAAGGGCAATTTCCCTAAAACTGTTGTTTGTTCATTGCTAAATGCAAGACCAATTGGTTGTTTCCCAGCTCCGCCCTCATTCCCCATAGAATTTAAAGAACCAGGTGATTCAGAAGTTGGCTGGGTGGGGGGGATGTTGCAGGAGACGAGGGGGGAGACTAACCAAAGGAACAAAAAAAAATTCTCCACACAAGGAATACACTAGGCAGTTCTGAAACCTTTCCACTGAGGCAGTACTCTTTCTTGAGATTCAGTTTGGTTTTTTTCTCTATGGAAGCTTCTTTCAGATACCATTAAACAATTTTCACTTCCTAACACTCAGCTCAACAACTTCAACTAAATAAATAACTTACTAACTGGTGTGGGATTGTTTTCATTACACATAATGAAAACCTGATACATCCAAATATATCCTTGGTGAATTATCTAGTCAGTGAAAGGAAGAGGAGAGAGAGAAGGGGGGAAAACCACTCATAACACAACAGCTCTGATAGTCATCAACTGCGTCAGCCACGGGCAAAGTTGGTTGCAAAGTAGTGTTTCTCATCACAAAACTTAAACTCTGGAATGGAAAGCTATTGAGAGGAGAGGAAAGGACAGGAAAGGGTCATCTGAGAAAGATTTTTCATTCCAGAAGAATGTCTCTCTTTAAAAAAGATGAAGTCTTTCTTTATCTCGATGAGCTCATTGCTTTCTTTTCGTTCCTTTGCCCCCGAAGAAAAATAAAATAAAATAAAAATGTTTGAGGGTGTAGGCTAATCACCTTTAATTTTTCATTTGCTTGTTACAGATGTCCACCGCGTTGCTCTCAAGGTAATCTAGACAGACGCAGCTGAAAGCTCGAATCTTATGCCTTAGACATCAAAGGCAGATTGCACAAAGAAGTATTTCTCCGCAACGGTGAATCTTCATGGTAAGTTAGGATTTCTATGGCAATAGGCAAGTCATACTTAAATACTGAAAGGCGAAGTCTGGAGCCCGTCCAGTCTTTTCATTAAGGACATAATATTTACGTCTAACAGGCCTTTTTTCTTGTGTATACAAGTATATATTTTTGTTTGACGCGAACTAAATCATTTTCATTTAATTTCCGGTAAACAAAAACCACGCGAATGGGCACTTGTTCCAGATCATAATAAAAATGGATAATAATGTCAGGAAGAAAAGGGCCGCCTGAATTGACGCGTCAGTTCCCCTTTGTCTCTGCATTCTGCCGTGATCAGAGAATGCATTTGGATTTGATGGCGAGTTTCTAAAGCCGAGGAAATGGTTTTTAAGGGGGAAAGAAAAGGAGAAAGGTCTAATCAAGCTCGGGTTGTTCAAAGAGTCTGATTTTGGGGTTGAAAGTGTGAGTTTTATGGTGCATCTACATGGCACGTTAGGATCGCTATGGTAATGAGGAGAGCAAAAGCAAGCGGCCTTCAATGGAGGCACACTCCATTTGAGACAGTCTATTAAGATACATTTGCACTGACCTTTGGTTTCATGCTAGTTTAATACAGTCAATCTGCTCTCCATCATATACTTCCTGCACATAATACACTTTCTCAAATTTGGGTGTTTGTATTTACCCGAGACCCTGGCTCTTGTGCCTGGGATTTTAGTCAATGTTCTCTCTTTACCCCCAATCATTACTGTTCTTATTATTACTGTATTGTCGTGTTGTGCGCAGTGTTGTTGTTTATTGTCAGAAAAGGAAGAGCTGGTCTCTAAGAACCTTTACTGCCCCCCAAAGACGATCCAGGGTCAGTGGTGAATGACTCCTGGCAACGTCAGAAGCTTTAAAACTAAAATCGAAAAGAGAGAGAGAGAGAGAGGGAGAGAGGGAGGGAGGGAGGGAGAGAGAGAGAGGGAGAGAGGGAGGGAGGGAGAGAGAGAGAGAGAGAGAGAGAGAGAGAGAGAGAGAGAGAGAGAGAGAGAGAGAGAGAAAATTTCATCCATGAGAACACTTCATTTTCCTGTCCTTAAGTTAGCTGAGCTTGGAAGACCAGGACATTGAGATGGGCTGTAGGAATGAGCCACAACCTCCGAAAGTAAGGAGGACTGACTGCTGGCCACTCACACCATTTCCAAGCTCCCTTACTCATTTAACTCCCTACGACCTTCACTCATCCCAAGAAGAATGTTTATCAAAGTCTGAACTTCTAGTAGCCCAAGTTCTCCAGTTCTAGGGATCCGCCTAAGGGCAGCTGGGGAAGAACTTAGTCTGAGAGAGCCTGTAACGGCAGGCATTCCTGGAAAGGAAGGCCAAGGCGTTAGGGAAGATCTCAGGAAAGTTAGAAGTCCATGTTTCAGTAATTGTCTTGTTGTTTATTTTATCCAAGTACCCCAGTGAATAGGGGAAAAATAAACACGGTGAAAAAAAAATTCAAACAGTTGAGTCTTCTTTAGTGCCAGCCCTTGTGGTTGAATAAAAAGGATGGTCCGCTTTCTATTGAGCTGAGAAATCTTTGAAGTGGGAGTTATTATCTGAGACATTCCTGCTTGTCGTCTTAACAACGCTGATGAAACGTAAAACGGGCTTTGTTGGCGATTTGTTCTCCTCTCTGTCAAACTCCCCCTGCCCGCTAGCTTTAAACCGTTTCTAAAGAGATAAAATCAAACTTTTTTTTAAGGATAATTTTGGGGCTCTCAAGTCTATACAGCAAAGAGCAACCCATATAAATACAAGTCCACAGGCTTGCCCGTCTGTGCAGACCCCAGCACACACTTTGGTATACACTTAAGAAAATGGCGGTGTGTGTGTGTGTGTGTGTGTGTGTGTGTGTGTGTGTGTGTGTTTTACATGGCCAAGTAGAACACTCTTAGAGATTGGGGACCTTATGTTTCTTTTCTTAAATACACTGAATCTTATATACTAGCATCAGTAGATTACCTGAAAAGGGGGAGGGCAAGTTCTTTTAGAAATTCCCTTGTCCCAGTAACCCACAGATATCACACCCCTCAACACACTCTTTTCAACGCTCAAATTTAAAAGGCAGAACTCAGCTAAAAATAGACTCATCCTATTTCCTAAATCCCACCATAGAGTCAGCAGAGCCCCTTCTATGAAAAAATAAAAGAAAAGAAAAGTAGGTGAGACAGAGCTCAGCCTGCTCCCATGGAATAGTTATAATTCAGTGTTTACATTAGGATACCTGAAAAATAAGTAAGGAAGCAATGCGATCCCGCTAATAGGCATGCAAACGAAAAGTCCCCTGTAAGCCTACAGAGGAATCTTCTCACTGTGTGCATAGCCAGATCTTGGAGCTCTTCCTCTGTCCTGGTTCTCTGAAACATCATGTTGTGCTTTTAAAGGTGGCTTAAAACACACACACACACACACACACACACACACACACACACACACACACACAACCCCAAACCATTCAGGATATTTAGGAGGTCCTCCTTCCCTCCACTGTGTGTGATGACTAAATGATTTGTAAAGAAGTTTCCTAAAGCTGTAACCCATGCTGTTATTATAGTTGCTGCAAAATGTTGTCTTTTCTATTGATTTTTATTTGTTTACTGGAGGTCCCCATATGTTTGTTTATATCGCTAATTTATGGGAAAATGTAATGATCGCAATGAATGTGAATTATACAGACAGGAAAACGTTTTGTAACCGTAACTCACAAAGAATGCCCTACTGAGCCCTCTGAATATTTCTCATCCTTCCCTTCCAGATTGTGATTTATATCTTGCCTTCAGCAGGAGTTAAATTATAAAGTAACTTTTTTTAAAAACTTGTTCTGTTGTTTGAAAACGACTACACTACCATGGAAAGAAAATATTTCAAGTAGTTGATGAATCTTGCTGTAAATATGTACCACTTGAATTCTGTGACTCTTTTCCCCAAGATATATCCTAGATGTGTAGACGATGTTTCATTCCGTTCTTTCCATTATTCTAAAATAAACGACATATACACCTTCCCGTTCTTTTTCGATTCTGGGTTTCGAATGATTGCTCTATCCTCAGGTATAAATTTATCCTCCAACTCTCAGTCTCCATGAAGGAGGAATAGGGGCTTTGGATTGTTTCTCTTTCATTATAGAGAAACTACTGGGGCTTTTTTTGTTTTTGTTTTTGTTTGAAAAAGGAAAGTGGAAGGACCAACTAGCTCACTCTGGCCAATTTAGACTGCAGTTTCTGTTCCATCCACATCCGCTTCCAAGCAACAAAACTTTAAAAATGGACAGGACATTTGGAGGCTGGGGTGAGGATGGGGGAGGTAGGTGTCGGGAAGTATGACAAAATTGTGAGCATTTGCCGTTAAGGCCTTTTCCTTTTCCGAATCTATTTTCTCCTCTGCCACCAAATCTCTAGCTGACCAGTGCTACCACCCTGGCCTCTCGGAATCATTTCTAGGAGCAGGTATATCGAACAAAAATAAAACAAACTATTACATATGTTGATTGGCCGTATTTTTGCTCCCCCCTCCCCCAGGCGGAACATCAGTCCAGTCTACCCGGGTCGGGTGTGTGGACTTCCTTTAGTGACCTCAGTTCAAGGATGTTTGTGTCTCCTTCCGAAGCTGTAATCCTTCTCATTGAACTCCGTTCTGCTTCCTATAAGCCCAGGGTTGGGTTTTGTTTGTTTGTTTTTTGAGAGTCCAGGGTGAGCCATTTGTGATCCCTTTTCCAGTACCTGAATCTGCTCTTTCTACCCGGTTTAGCAGTTGAAGTGTGCTTAGAGTTTCCTGGACTAGGCCCTTTTAAGCTTATTTCGTTGCTCTCTCGCTCCCTTTGGAACTCACAGTAGCCAATGCCTTTCTTTTCTGGGCAACACTTATTCCGAGAGTGTGTGTGTATACATATATGCATATATATATATGCATATATATGTATATATATATGCATATATATGTATATATATATGCATATATGTATATATGTATATATATATATATATATATATATATATATATATATATATATATATTCTTTTCTCTCTCTCTACCCCCTCCTTTAAAACCCCGCCTGAGCTTTAAGTCTAGCGCGCATGCGCTACGGCTTGGAGCTCTGTGCCTCTGTCTTTCTGAACTTAAAAGAAGTTGCCTCACACAGGCAGGGGATGTCAAAGCGGAGTTTCTAGGGTGGAAATAGAAATACTGGGGCATGAAAGGGGAGGGGAACCAGCAAAAAAAAAAAAAGGGAAGGAAGGGAGAAAGAAAGAAAGAAAGAAAGAAAGAAAGAAAGAAAGAAAGAAAGAAAGAAAAAGAAAAAGAATGTTTCCTTGTGGGGAGGGCTGAAGGAAGAACCAAGGCCCGGAGGAAGGAGGAGGATGATGAGGTAGGAAAGGAGAGAGAGAGAGAGAGAGAGAGAGAGAGAGAGAGAGAGAGAGAGAGAGATATGGAGGAAGGAGGAGGCGGGGGAGGAGGAGGAGGAGGAGGAGGAGGAGGAGGAGGAGGAGGAGGAGGAGAGAAGAAAGAAGACTCCCAGAATGTGCTAATTAGAGCACACAGTTCTATGGGTCTCCATGATTGAGCGAAGACGTGTAGTTATTACATTTGACTGTAGTCACTGAGAGATGGAATGTCCCCTCCGACAGCATGGGGAGAGACGTGTGGGCATTATTCGTGGTCCCTTTTATAGACGCTGCCTTTTCTTTCTAGGACTGACGAACCATTTTGGAAGGATCCATCCCCTGTTGCTTCCTATCATCGATCCCCATGCAAACCCGGCCATTGTGCAAGTGCATTAATTAGAGACCATTCATTTCACAAAAGCACAATTGGTACGTAAAGGAAGTGAAGATTAGAAAATGGGAATGGGGAAAACCCAAGCCTGGGGATTTCCCGTGGAGTCCTGGCTCCTGGGAGAGTCTCCCCTCTCGCCCACCCCTTGCTCTCTCTTCTGGGTCTGCGGGTTCTGCATTCATCCACCCGGCCCAGAAACGCAAACCATTCCCTAATCTTTACTCCTCAAGCACAACTAGCTTTCAATGAATAGTGAAGACAGATTCGTTTTCTTGGGTGCACCCAAGGGCTGCTTTTCTGTTGAGGACTCTCCCACCTTCCACTTTGAGCTCCCAGGCTCAAGCTTTCTTGGGGAGCAAAGGTGGGCAGCATCAGTGTCCATCGGGCTTAAGTCGTAGCTTCTATAAAGAGCAAAAACAAACAAAATCTGTGTTGGGTGTGGCGGGGGTGGGGGATAGCTTATATTTAGTAAGAGGAGGGGAAGGGTTCTTAAGGTTAACTTTCCCAAATCAGGAGAAGAAAGTGGTCCCAAACCACTGTTTGCATCCTCCCTTAGAAAAATGTTGACTTCGGTGCCCTACCCACTACTGAGGAACTTGATATTTCATTAAATGGTCGGATCTCTGCAATCCTGAAGGAACACTCACCCTCACATACTCATATAAGATAGCTTTGTCCCCGGTTTCCAGAAGGAAATTTGGGGAAAGGTGGGCTCCAAGGGAGTACTTGCTTGTCATCATTCATATATGTTTGTACTTGTGTTTTTCTTTTTTTTCTCCATTCCCAGTCAAAGAGCCATGCGTTTGAGTCAATCTCACCAAGCCATGCAACGGGTCACTGTAAAAAATATGTAATTTATTTTTAAAAGGCCCAAGAAAAATTAGACCGAATCGAGTTTATTTCTATGTAGAATGAAGCTGGAGAGATCAGATCGCCTTAATGTCACCCATATGACTTGTTAAGACGCTGTAGCTTCAGTAAACCTCTGTAGCTCGTCTAGACCATATGTTGATTTATTTACATCATAAGTCTTTTAGGTTATTGCATGCTGGAGAATCTGCATTCCAAGAGCATAACGCAGAGGGCATTAAAACGGGGAGCCAGAAAGGCAAAGCAGCAGAGAAAGCATTTGGGTGAAATTCACAAGAAAAGTACATTCTTCACAGAATGATAATAGCGTCCGTTAAGCAATTACGGTTTTATCCTCCAAAGTCTGTTTCTTGAGCTGAATAAAATATTGGTAGAATGAGGATCAAGAATTAGGAAAGTAACACGTTCTACCTGTTATCAGCCTGCTAATAGAGGTATGGTGGAAGTGGATGATTTTATAAATCCATTTTTTTCAGCGAATGAAGTACTGTAATATTTTTGTGGTCATTAACAGCTAAATTGATACACGACTGCAGGACCTACTCGGATTCTTTCGGGAGCCACTATTTTAAAATGAAACTAACATTCCAATGTAAACAATTAGCAGGAGATCTTTGTTTTAGCTTCTGTAATCCTCAATAGCTTTGTTAAACATACACATCCGCTGTGTAGGAAGGAGGGGGAAAATATAGGATTTAGGTTAATCTTATGCAAATGTTACCGGTGAGACAAACTTTGACAAGTTAACTCACATTGTTTACTCGTTATAGTTTCAGTGTTTACTTTCTATTAACTAAAATTTAACAGAGGTGCATTGATCAATGTTGCCTGTGATCAATGCTAGAAAGTCTCTGAATTGTATAAATCCATGTTAAGTTGGGAGAGAAGCCTGATGAAATAAGTCAAGGGGGTGGGGGTAGTTGCCACTAAACCATCGTATTTAGGTGGGTAACAATCGACAGATTAGTATCATGAGGAATCTCCAAGCTAGATCCTCCCTCTGTCATTCATTCTGAATCAACTGGGGACTAATAAGTTCTGCAGTTATGACAGAATCACCTAAATGAATGGTGAGTACTCCTCCCCCCACCTCATAATCAGTAGTGCAAGTCCAAGATTCCAAACTTAGTATCCCTGTAGCACTTGAGACAATGTTTGATTCAAATCCCGAGCCACTAACAGCACCAATCTATTAATTATTTCCACATTTTAAGTCATAGACAGCTATTCACTATGGGGTTTTTATATAAAAATACACAGCCATAAGTGTATATATTTCAGTCAGCATTTTGCAAACAATTTACATATTGCTAAGCTACGAAAATAGCTAACCACCTAAAAGGTTTGATTGTTTATTTACTATTGGCTGTAGTATCTTGTGTTACACAAGTGATGCAATCAGACAATTCAATTTTGCCTCCCCTGCCCCAACCAAATACACAAGTGTTCCACATACTTCACCGATTTTTTTTACCCTGGATTTCTGGCAATCCATTTGGGGAGAAAAGAATCCAGAGTCAAATGTTTTCTATTGTTGAGGAAACGGGACAACTTGTAAAGGGGTGGGAGGGGGGGAACCTGTTGTAGAAAAGCATAGTCCCCTTTAAGTGTGAAATATCATTTCATTGTAAAAAGTAAGAAAGAGTCGGTAATCCAACTTCCGGAAACTGTTCTGAATTATTTCACCAGACCCTTTTAAAGGGGGATTAGCAGGGCTTTTGGAGCAAAATCCTTCTGTTTTATTCAATCTCTGATTTTATGTTATAATTACTGAATGTAAAGGCTCTCAAATTAGTATGCAGAAATCGTTCAGACATTATGCAGGTGCTATTCTAATCATTCAGCTTTTTAATTAAGGCAAGAGGTAAGAAAATAGAATCATAAAAACACTTTTGTGAGAGCTGAGAAAATTGGGGGCGACCGCTTGAATAAAGCCTTTATACCTTCGCCTGACAGGTCAGACACCAAGAGGTTGACTTACGACCTTTTCAGGAGGAAACAATGGGGAACAGCTTTCTCACCTTGTCCCCATTATACCTTTTATTCTTAGACAGAATTTATGGAAATCGCCATAAGATGCTTTACTTCAACAAAAGATATTGCAATTATAATGGATACATATCCATATTGAAATTCCCACTATTATGCCTTATCACAAGCTCGCTTGTTCCTTGGGATTCCTTCCGAATGAGGGGGAGGGGGATTCTGCGAGACCCATGGAGGGGGTGAAGGTATACAAAGTGTGTGTGTGTGTGTGTGTGTGTGTGTGTGTGTGTGTGTGTGTTTCTATTAAGCAATGCATAAGTAGGAGACAACCGGGCAAAAACTAGAGTGGGGATGGGAAGAGATGGTGGTCACTTTGGAAGGAAAAGAACTCACAATGAAACTAAGTGTCAAGGGCCAATGGAGGAGCTAATCTTTCTCTGAGACTCGATTTAGGGAGAGAATAGTTAAAATGAAGCTAGACCTATGCCTGGGAGAGGTCAGGTGGCCCATACCTGTAGCTAGACCTTGGATCCTAAACTTGCCTCAGCTCAAAGGAGTTTCAAGTCCTCCTATTCGTAGTTAAAGAGGGGTCTCTCCAAACCAGGTCTCCCCTCTCTTTCCTCTCTGTACCACTCCCCACCAGCCTTCCAGTGTTGACTGCAGATGGGGCCCCCAACTCCATTGTTCCCTTTTTATGCCAGGGAAACTTTTATCTTTCCTGCTCTCCCACCTCCCAGGCCCAGGCCCCTCGCCCCCAGTTCTGTCCTTCTAGACACCCAGTTGTGACTAGGACACAGTGCCTAAGAGCTTGAGGTTCCCAAAGATTCCTTCCGTCCTTCTGTGTCACCTCCCCCCCACCCCCCAACAATGCAAGTATTAGGATATCAGCAGCACTCGAAATGATCACGCGTTAAATTATTTTGCTTTCACGGATGAGGGGGCTTTTTTCCAATGTAAATCAAGCGCTTTAGTTATTAAGTCTGAACACTAATCTCCAACAACCTTGACATAATGTCGCAGAATGTGCCACACCACCTCGCACCTGCAGTCTGAATAGAGGCGCCTTTTCACGGGGAGACACGCTTGTTGCCCTCGCGTTCCAAAGGAGTCGTCTGAATGAGTCAAGCTTTTTGAATACCCATGCGCGCTTTCTCTTTTGCCTTTGATCACAGAAAATGTCTTCTAATTTGTCCTTTTTCATTGTAACAACGTTTTCAAGTCCTTTTTTATTTTCCAAACCACATATTTATAAAGAACATAAATCGCCCCCCGAAAACAAAAGTTGTGTGCCCAGCCGACTGGCTCAGGGGATCCTGATGATTTTGTTCCGCAGACGAGAAGCTCCTTCTGGAGATTGTGCTAAACAAACAGGGAGATTTCGGCACCGAGCTGCCAAGAAAATATATTGGGGTTTGGAGGGTCTCGAGGGTGGAGGTGGGGAGAGTCCCTATCTTTCCACTTCACTTGTCTAACTTTAGCTGAGGTTTCTAGAAGTCTAAGTGTAGTTAAATATTTATATCGCTGGGACAAAAGGGGAAGGGTACGTGCCACTGCTGGTGATATTGGGCCACTGGGGAGAGTTTCCTGCATGTTTGATCACTATTGAGATGGACAGTGTATTCGAATGGATTGATAAGTAGGATCATGGGAGTGTAGTGGACAGGACCCTCCTCCTCAAAGATGGCAAATGATTTCATGTTTCAGGATTGCTTCGACTTATCCAAAGGCAACGGCATAACACTCTAATAAACGGTATCCAAAATGTGATACTTCATTAGACATAGGACCAATGGGTGATGCGAGACTTGAAGGAATTATGAAGCTATCTTGGTCCACATAAGGGCTTGGATACAGCACTGGTTGCACTCCTCTGGGCTGGGGAAGTACGAAGTATTTTGAGAGGCCTTCTGGGCACAGCCAGCCTGAATTTACATGAATACACACCCCACTAGCATGATCTCTCTCTCTCTCTCTCTCTCTCTCTCTCTCTCTCTCTCTCTCTCTCTCACACACACACACACACACACACACACACATCTCTGAAGCTAAGGAGCCTTTAAGAGCCCTATCCCTTTTTAAAGATAAAGAGCAAACCTCGATCTTCAGTGAGATTTCCTTTTTCTCAAGAAAGATGGTGCCCTTTTTCTAAGGACCTAGAGAAAGTACTTCTCGATAACTTCTTTTTCTGGTGTAGGTTTTATGTTGGATTGGAAATGTACACTCTTTGGCTCACTCCCGGGACACTCAAGCAGGTGTTAATGACGCTGACGTCTCATTTAGTGGGATATTAATTATCAGGTTGCAAATCACTGAGCGTCCTCTCCCCACAAAAGCACTCCGACTATTGATCCAGCTCGAGTTTCCAAATGATTTTGGAACCCCAGACTCATGGCACGCTCCTTCCGGAGTTTAACTTTCTCCCTTTTCCTGACGGCTCCCACCAATTCGCTGTGGGCAAAGCTCGCTCCAACGTTCTTTTTCTTGCATGAGCCCAGGCTCCGAGTAAGAAAACTAACATAACCCTCTAATACAGTTTAAAACACTTTGATGTCTTGCCAAGAAACACACTTCCTTCAAGAGAGAAGTCAACATTTGTTTTTCACATTAAATGGCGTTTAGTTGCCAGTGAAAAAATAATGCTAAGGACCACTTTTTAATTCGCTGTATAACAACCGCAGGGGTCTAAAAGAAAATAACGGCGATAGCTATAGACACAAATAACTAAATTACCAAAACGTTAGTCTATCTCCTAGCTTCATTAATATGTAACAGACTCCCCAGTTAATCTCCAAAAGCCAGTGCTCCCCCTCTAAAATAGCACTCTGGGACGAATTGTACATGAGATCAATCACTGCTAATGCACTAAGGTTTACTGCAAGGAAAAAAAAAAGCTATTTACACCTTCAAATAGAAGCTTTTCAGATTTAAGAGTAAGGGCCATACATCACCAAGAATAAATGATTATGAATTGGTAAACGCGCCCTCCAGCGATTAGCTATGCGAAGCTATTTATCATTTCTTGTTTTTTTTTTCTTTCTTCCCCTCCATCTCTCTCTTTCCTTTTTAAAATCATCCAACTGTTTGGGGGAAGAAAAAAAAAACCTTGACAACTAGAGTAGGAGGGGGGAGACCCCACCCCACGGCGGGAAAGTTTGTTTTTGCATATACTGTAAGTCATCAAAACACCGCTATTCAGCTATAAACAGGGTCACTTATGAATTGCTTAATAGAAAGCAATACAATCCTTTCATTGTCCCCATTTTTTAGTGAAGTGAATGTTTGCCCATTGGAGTTGATACACCAGCAGGTTTCATGTTTTCCTCTACTCTTCTCCCCCTCCATACATTTCCTCCTCTTCAGTGGTAAGTCAGAAACTTGGATATTCCATCATCAATTACATCCTATTCTACACCCCCCCCCAGGGGAAAAAGTGTGTGTGTGTGTGTGTGTGTGTGTGTGTGTGTGTGTGTGTGTGTGTACCTGTACAGGACTGAATAGTCCACAGACGAATTTGTGGCGAAACCTAAATTGATCACCCCTAGCTGTCCAGGGCGAGTAAAACCTAGCAATAGAAGCGGGTTAGTAGTTACTTGGGAACGCGGTCGTATTTTGCGATACAAAAGGAATAGCGATTGTCTCCAAATATTTCAATACGAACAAAGAATATAAAAGAAAACTCTTTTAACCCTAGTGAAAACTGGATCCCAATTCCTAGCAGCTTCAGAAGAGGAGGACAGCTTTGGGAGGCGCACTACACGAGGGAGGTTTTAGGGGGACCTTTTTGAAGAGTCTGGACTGGAGAGGGGAAGGTTTCAGAGGGAAGGGCTATTTCCCGGATAGAAATGCACGAATATGCTAAAGAACCCGGGACAGGAATGCAACAGTATCCGTTCAAAGCAGACGAAATAGTCAATGACTCCTCTCCTGCTGTTTAAATACTTTTAGGTCCCGGCCCTTCCTCCACTAGCATTGACCTTCCCCGAACTTTGGTGCTACACAGCCGCGTTAACCTCCATTGGAATTTGTCTAAGTGGCCAGTTGCTTAACGAGCTAAACAATGACACGTCCACTCTGGAGCTGCCCTCGTAAGAGAGCGTTGAGTTACAGAGCGAAGAGGAATTTCCTGGGGTTCCCGGCTAAAGGGTCAGGAGTTCCCCAAGGGGGAGGGGTCACGGAGAAGGCAAGTGCGCGGGGTGCCAAAGAGCATAGTCACCTGCTGACCACATCCCGGAGCGTTCTGCTAAGAGGGAAACAGGAGCCTTTTTTTTCTCACCCTGGAATTCTGGGAACAGAATAGGGTGTGAATGGGGTTAAGGGGTTTGTGCTTTCTGCCCTCCGCCTTGGGAGAAAGGGAAAGTGGGAATAGAAACTTTACGAAGTTTAAAGGCACTCTGGTGGCTTAAAGGGGTATTTTGTTCGGGGATTTTTTAAAAAGCTAAAGTGGGGGCTGGTGGGAGTGAGGCAAAGCATAGGTTGTGAGAAGAGATGCTAGGTAGCTAGGGCCCTTTGGAGCCACAAGTTAAACTATGAGGCTCCCTAAATCATTACATTCGGTTACCCCGTAAATCGGATTTCTGTTGTGACAAGTGCCTGTTTTCTTAGGGTAAGAGATTTAATATGTCTGGTGAAAGGGGCTGGAGGCAGTAAGTCTCACAGCAGGTAACCTCCTCTGCTGGGATCTTTCAGTGAAACTTCTAACAGGCATTATTGACATGGTCTCATGATTCTAGGATGAAGCAAGGTTTCTCTCCTTGGAGATGTTAGGAAGTGTATAGAAGTGAATTTGTTTTTTAGTTGGCTAAGAACACTCACTATACCTGGGAATATAGACCAGAGAGAATAACTTTCACACACCCCCCACCTTCTCCTTCCCATGTTCCCTGAGCAAAAGTAACTTTAACAACAGTACTTTAAAGCCAGAATAAGTTATTCAGTTATGATACAGGGTTAAGGTATCTTATGGAGTCACTAGAAAACAAGTTAATGTTTACCGCGTTGCAGAAGAAATCAAATGTATGTCACTTTGATTCTACAATCAATGTTTCTTTGATCATTCTCTTCTTCCCTTTTGCCTAGACATGGATGAAAATTCAGTTGCTCTTGAAATCTTGTGACTCACCAGAAAAGTCAGGGAAGAAAATATAATATCAATATAGTGCTCACCATCAAGGGGAAAATTTTAACTTTTGCTATTTAAGCATGTTTCAACTGAAGAAGAAAATGAACACAGGAAAAAATGATAAAGAGAAAGAGAGGAAGACATGAAGAGAATTTTAGACCAAAACCACATAAATTATCTCCACACTATCCCTCCATGTCTGCTTTAAAGTGGCCTCTACAAGGTTTCTGTACCTAGAACTTCACCGGGGAAAAATATATAGACACATATGTATTTGTTGGTTTCAGATCACTGTAAAATAGGAATCTTTCTCATGCAGGTTTAATTTTGTAAGCCCAGAGAAGAGTATTATTCATTTCCCCTGCCCTGCATCCTCCTGCATTTTATTTCTCTAATTTTAAATTTTTAAAACTATTATTTTTACTGAGCAAGTCATTTTTTTTGAAATAAAGGATTCTTTCTATGATATGTTTTCAATAGTGAAAGTCTCTAAAGATCTATAATCTTATTATTTATCAGACTTTTAAGCTCTAAAGGCTGTATACACTATATAATTGCTTTAAAATGTTTTCATAAATTACATTCAGAAATGTGTCATAGTAAATTACCTTTGTAATAAAATGTAAAAAATGCAAATGGCTGTTGTCTTTATTACGTTTTAAACCATTGGTTTATCTGCACTATTTCACTTGTCACTTGCACAATATGTTGGAGAGAGGGAAAGCACAGTTTGATAACAGATAGATGGGTCCTCGTGTGTAATCTAGCAGGCACGTACAGTTTGGGTCATTTCCTCATCTCCCGCAGAAAAGACATTATCCCTCTCATATTTACATACTTTTCAATATTTGTCAAACAATCATAAATTATAAATTAATGAAATGTTCGACAGTCTTCAGAGATCAGACTAATGAAGACATTTACCTTTTTGGTGATTTTGAGCATCATCTTTGTAAGTTTAATGACATTTAGGCTCTCACGGTTTATTAGACTTTATTAGATTTGTCCTTCGCTCCCGCTGTCATTCAGATGTCTCTGCATAAACATCACCTGCTTCAGGTACAAGAACAAATCGACTTCTTCCAGAAAACCTGGGGAAAAAAAAACTGGTGCATGGCAATCTCGGTTTTTTAAAGAATTAAGTCAGACTTGGTCTGACCAGACCCTTGGAAAAAATGTCTTTTTTTTTTTTTTGAGAGAGAGAGCTGTTTATTCTGCCCATTTATTTCTGTGGTAGGGCAATAATGTGTGGATACCTGGACAGCAGCGCGGTGAAAGGGCTTGCTGTAATTGAACGGTGATTTAGAGCTTCAGTCGAGAGCTCCGAGAAACTAAAGCGGATTACAGTCCCTTCCTTTGGAATTTTCTGAGACTTCTCCCAGTGGAAACTGGGCACTCGATTTTACTGTAACATCTCTTGATCTCAGTTTACTTGTCTGTAGAATGAATGGGAGAGGGAAAGGAAGAGAGCTTAGATTAGGTGGGTTCTAAGGTCCTTTCACCACTTAACATCCTATGATTGAACCTATGGTCCCTCTAGTAAACAGAGAGAGAAGAATCGTTTATAATCGAGCCTAAATCCAGTGGAGAAAGACAGCTTCAGTGGGCTCTGGTTTCCTTCCCCAAAACCCATCCTTTCCATATTAGTCCAGGCCTCAAGGCTAGAGGACCAAAGTTGTCTGCCTGTGCCTACGCCCACCACCCTCAATTGGTTGACACTTCGACTTTGGAGCTCAGAATAGCAGCACATTCATGATCCTTTTGAAGACCAGCATCTAGCAGCTTTAATGGGGACTGAGGGGTTGACAAGTTTCCCTATGGAAAAAAAAAAAACCATTGGCTCCCCATGCATTCATTATGATTGATAGCCACCAGGCTTTTTAATAAAATTATAGGTGATAAATTTAGTTCAATGCAGAGAGGTCAAACGATCAGCATTGACTCAAGATTCAAAGAGTAAATTACTGAGCATAAACATCCGCAGTCTCCAACCTGCAAAGGCTTTATCTGTGTCTTTGGCGCCATCTTACTTGAAACAAAGATCTGGGCTCCCAGATAGACAAACTGTCAAAGCCACTGTAATCAGGCTGGTAAATTTCATTAGCCTGTTCACAAATTTCATAAGCCTGTGTTGGTTACAAACCACCCTGCCGGGCCACCAGACACCATCATTTCCTGAGCTTCCGCCACATGGGAGAGACTACCCATTAGGGAAGTTTCTTGGGCTATTTCTAGCTATTGTGAAGCCTTGTTGAGGTCGAGGTGGGAGGAGTAAGGGCGAGGGGGAAGGAGAGGAGATGGAAGAAAGCATTCCCAAATTCCCGACTCAATTCCTAATGGAACAGTTGGAAAGGTGTGTGAGTGTGTATATGCCATGGGGTAGAGGAAGGAAGGAAGAGAAAAGGGAGCAGAATCCGAGGGGAGAATAGACTGTGTGAGGGAATGAATCACGTTTTCAAGGATGGACATGCTTGATGTCATATCAATAGTCTATTTCCCAGTAGAATTTTCTCTAGTCTGGCTGAAGTCTGAACCGGTCACATAGTGGAGTGGCATTGAGGGAACTCCAATTCCCTCTTCGAGCATAGCCCTTAAATGTAGCCTTTGCCCCTTTATAAAATATACATCCGGAATAAAAACGCAGAACCATTAAAAGACTCGAAGAACTCATAAAGTGGTTGGTCGAGACTTCCAAATATTTCCAAACAACACTTTTTTTAATACACAATGGAGAGTTATTAAGCCGCTTGTTGGTAAAGTGAGCATGTGTTCTGCAATCATCAAAAATTGATATGTACCGCCAGTAAAGTAATTACGCACCATCCTGAGGATACAGAACAGTACATTGTTAATCCACTTGCACACCCGGTGACTTGCAGCATCAGGCTGCAAATAGCTTAATTAAGTCATACACGTGGAATATAACCATATTGTTACATTGCATTAGGAATACTATATCTCAATTTATTGGGACAATTAATACTGTGGATACACCTCAGGCAAAAATGTTATCTGCGGAGCACCGAAGTTGAATTCTACTGACACTTGCAGAAGTCAAAAGTACCAGCCCCCAAAGAGCAAACGTTGTGGGATTTTGTTTCCCCTCTGGGTCCTGCTATAGCCTTAGGCAGGCATGGGCAAACTTTCGGAGCCAGACAGAGTCTTCTAAATCGGAGGGCACCACAGAAGCGAAATTATGATTGGGAAACAAAGTCATTCATCACTTTAATGTTGGTTAAACGTATTTAAATGAGCAAGGAACCTCGAATAGTTTAATTATAATCTTGAATGGCAAAGCCAAGTCCATTAATCATAAAAAAAATCCAGGACTTCAAAGGTCAGTAGTTTGTGGAAACAGTGCACTTAAATTACTATTTGTCCCTAAAGGTACGCATCCCTAAACCTATTGTTTTCGTTTGCAAGCCAACATCAGAAACTTCGTTTTGAGCAAAACTTTTCCTTCCATCCTTACAAATCTATAGGTGACCTTGCTGCTAAGTTGCCCCATGTAGCCCCTCTGTCTCCCTCAAATAAAGACAGCATTGATGAGATTCTCCAGTCCCAGGTGCACACACAGAAGAAGCAAATTCTTAGAAACATCAAACTCTGATAGGTTTGCGGTTACTTTGGAAAAGTGTGTAAGCCCATGTGTGCACCTGGGAGTGCTTCTCTATATGGTATATCATTTCAGGTGGGAAATGGCCAAAGAAGATCTGCTGGTGGGCGTGGCAAAATTTGCACACGCACTATCTCTCTTATTTGTTTCTCTGTTGTCATTCTAGACTGGTAATGCAACTTTTCACTGTGCCAAATACTTAAAACAGGTAGGAAGCACACAGTATGGCTCACAGTGGTTCTTGGCAATTAATAGCCCTATTCTAAGAGGGATCCAAAGTGGCTTGTCTTGGTTGTTGACCTCTCTTTATTTGTCAATTGTGATTTCAGAAAATATCAGCCATGGAGCACTGGAAATCCTTTCCTTCTCACCAATGCTCTCCACACTAACACCTTTTGGAGGATCTAAGTAGTCTTGGGTTTTCATGGAGTCTTATGCAGAAGGGATAAAATCAAAGAGATGGGAAGTCCCCAGGCTCTAAAAGTCTTTGTCCTACAGGCAAGCATTCTCCCAGCATCTTCATAGAAAAAGAAGAGAAAAAGGAAAGGGAAGGGACTTAATCAAATCTGTTGAACACCAGGGAAGGACTACACTTGGGATCCAATAACGATGCATGTCTTCGCATTTGACTAAATTCTCCTGGACAGTTGGAAGGTAAAGAAAGCTGCCTGCTGAAGGGAGTCTCCCTTCTTTTACTTGACTCAGTCTGTAATTAAGAAAAAGAAATTTGCCCTTTGCTTTTAGAAAGCAAACAAAATGGGAAACTTCAAACCTGAAGCTCTCATCTTTTTTAAAAATTAGAATCCCTCCTTTGCCCCACAAGAGAAATTGTCTAATAAAACAATTTGATCTCAGCTGTTGATCTCAGCTCCTGGAAACTCATTTAAAGAAGGGGAGTTGCTAGAGAAAGTATGACTTAGGTGAAGTACATTCTAAATCAAATGATTGGGTAGCAGTAGGAATTAAGAGCCTTCCTTCAGCTTTTGGGTGACTGATAAGGGAAAGGTTGGAAATGAAACTGGCAGCCCCATCCTTTTTCTGTAGCTTTTCTTTGACACCTTTTAGGTGTAGATGGATAGGATAGAAACTAGACAAGTGGCACTAACAGCAACGGTTCTCTTGGCTGTTTGCTTTAGACTTACAGCATGTCCATAGGGAAAAGAAGCCACCTTTCCAGGTTTCCTCTGGGGTTAGGGGTGAGAGTCACAATTGACTGTGAGTCAGCCATGGATGCACTGCACATTTCTTTTAAAAGGATCAAACTCTGGCAGAATGACAGTTACCTTAGATTGGGCCAAGGGCAAAGCAAAGGAATGAGGGTGTGGAACAGATGGTGGGATCAGGTACCTCTAGGAGAAAAGTCAGGAGTTAAAATTCCGGAAGCTTAGGGACTGGGACAGATACCTCCTTCTTCTGGAGGAGGTGACAACCAAACGACAATTCTACCCTTTAGTAGAGAGCATATGCTCTATTTCCACCCTTCAAAATGAGAAAAAGATCTTTAGGCCTTGGAAGGCATGCCTTTCAACCTCCCAATACATAAGGACATAGAATTTAGAACTAGACAGGATCCCAGAAAGACCTTAGGTCTCCTTTTTTCACATGAGGAAATTGAGGCCAAATGAGGAGAAAGGTGAGGTCATACAGCTAGTAGGTAAAGCCAGGATGAATCCTAGGTCTTCCTCAACATAGAAGACCTAGGTACTTAAAACTGCAGGCATTTGTTTCCTCTGTGATTCTCCCTCACTTTCATTAAGAGGAACCAAGGTTGAAATTGAATTCAAATTAGCAAAACTTGTGATTTTATGAAACACCTTTCTGAAATAGAGACCTGGGGTTAGCTAGTTGCTTCTCCTCCTTGCAACCTGAAACCCAGGTATACCTATCCCTCTGCATCTCCTCAGCGCTTTATTGAGGGATACCAATGTCCAAGACCTGGTTTCTGGGAGAGCATTTGGTGACTCCGCTTCCCTTCCAGCATAAATTGATCTGTACTGGAGTTAAAAGGTTCATATTGCTCACAATTAAGAGTAGGAGTTGGGTAGAGTTGACTAGCGAGCCATTTAGATGACAATGGTCATCTGGGGTGAGGGTCATTAAATCTCACATGGTAACTTATCTTTTCTCATTTGTCCAATTTTTCCTGTTGGGCAGTCAGCATCCTGCAGCACTTCATAAATCCAGAAAGCTTGTATAGCTGAACTCCATCATCCCTCTCCCCCAGTTCCTACATAGATCTCTTTTCAATTATACTTCACGTGTTTCTCTATCATCCAGGTTTGTTATGAGGGAATCATCTTGTAAAGTTTAAAGTGCTATAGAAACTTGGATGATTATTATTATTATTATTATTATTATTATTTTCTGCCTCTCAGAAACCTACCTGGGGAGGGGGAGAATAAAAGGGACATATAGCAAACGCTGCCTGAGGTAGAGAGATGCAACTGATTACATCCTTTTCTCATCAAAGCAGGTGATATCATCGAGAGGAAATTGCTGAGGGATGAACTTGAGCTCTTGCCCTTCTGATTTTTTTCCCGGGGTGTTAGTAAAAGCATCAGCATTCCTCATTTTCAGAAGTCTGAACCTCACTCTACCTATCAAACAGAGGCCAATTTGAATACTCATCCTAAATAGTGAGTCAGAAAAAAATCAGGGGAATTTTTCTGGCTAATGAAGAAATCTGGTGGTGCTTAGCCCTTTCGGAAGTTTAACCCTAATAAAAAGGTGAAACTTGAGAAGTGACTTCTGCAAATTCAAGGACAGGGTCTAACCAGAAACTTCGTTGTAAGGGGTGGGGGGAGAAGAAGTCTCCAGGAAAGGGAAGGAGTGGGGGAGGAGTGGGGGAAAAATCAATTGAAAAAGACATAAAGATATACTCAGGATTAAATAAGTTAAGAAGCTCAACTGGGAGTAATTCTATATCTGGGTTTTTGAAACAGAGAGCTGTAGTGTACCTTTGGCCATCTGGCTGTTTTAAGCTCTGCCCCATGCTGTATGATTTTAGCTTAAAATCTCTTCCGTTGCAGCTCTGCTTTTATTGAATTCATCAAAAGCAAACTTTCCCTGAGTTTTTTTTTTTTAAGAAGGGCTAAAATAATAAGTCGACCACTGTGACATTCTCTGGGCTTAGGCCATTTTTCATAACGCCGCCGATACTCTTTTGTGCAGCTAAGGCGACTAAACAGATGAATAACGAGAAGTCTCCAGAAACTAAGCTTGCAGATTTTCTCATCTTTAAAAAGTTAACTGAAATGAGAGGTGCATGTATAAACATCACACCAAAGATCAGGGCAACACTTTTATTACTCTGAATGACAACGATGTCTTTTAAAGCAACTTACTTCACACGCACACACGCACACGCACTCACACTCACACACACAAAACTTTAAAGCTTGCGAAGATGCACAGGTGGTGTTTAGAGGATCGTGGCCAGTGAGTTGTAAAGAAAGAAGAGGTATTTGAGACAGATTGTACTTGGAGAGATATGAGGGAGGGGAAAAAAAAGTTTTAACTTTAGCTAGTTTGAATGTAGATTTCTGGAAGGAGCCAGGAAAAAAAAAATATCGACAACCCTAAAGGAAGAATCAAAGGGTTAAAAGGACGCCCCAAATGTAGTGTTGTGGCAGGTTGGGGTAAGTTACGTTTTCTTCTGCTTTATCGTTTGGGTTTTGAAATCAGTGAAATGTACTTGGGAAAGTCTTCCTGTTGTTTTAGAGACCACAAACTTAACTAGAGGATACAGGGCACTGTTGCTAACCGAGACTTTTGCACTCTCTCTCTCTCTCTCTCTCTCTCTCTCTCTCTCTCTCCCCCCCCCCCCGCCTTTCCCTCCCGCCCCCCTCTTCTCTCTCTCTTTTTCTCTCCCTTCTTTTCCTTTTCCGAACGTTTCAAATCTAGGCGATTCTCCAGTGGGATTGTCAAGAGCTTTCCCAGGGGCTCCCAGATACAGCTCAGTGGTTGGGGGGGGGCGTTGTGAACTCGTCTGGGGACTGTTGAGGCAACAAGTCCTGCTCTCTCCTTGCCTTGGGCTGGTTCAGCAGGAGGCTGGGGGCTTGCCGGACTCCCAGCAATGAATTTTGCACGTGTAAACCTACTTGATTGCATAAGAATACAGCTGTGAAACTTGGATTTATGAAAAAAGAAAAAAAAATCCAGCCAACAACTCATGGAACTTTTCTTTAAAAACAAAACAAAACAACTCATTGTTTCTTACCAAACGATTAAGGAAGCTGGATTGAATTGAAGTTCTAGGATTGTGGGGCTCCTTTCTCCTACATTTTAAAATTTAAATTTCTTTCTTCCTTTTTATTAAACCCGCGACTCTCAGTTGCTAGTTTGACATACCATCATATATTTATTTTAATTCATCTACATTTATATTACAAAGCTGGGGAAACAACCAAAAGGATTCCTGGTCAGTGTTGAACACAAAATCATTCTGGGAGGATTAATTTCATCCCCTAAACCTTGATTTATTTTCTGTAGATAACAAGGGAAATGCTCCTTAGTAAAGCAACTGAAGAATCAGTTTCCAACTCGGACACACACACACACACACACACACCATCATCATCATCATCATCATGATCATCATCATCACCATCAGTGCAGTTTAAGTGTAATTTCCTGTCACTAACCTGAAGCTCTGTGATTTTGTTCGTGGGGACGGGGCAATATTGTGGGGCTGCCGCGTGTGTAACAGCTCAGAGATCCAGACACCAATGCCTAGGGTCCTTTATTTAACCACCCAGCAGCAACCTGCTACCTTCGGCAGCAGCCGGTTTTTCAGAGACAGAGGAGCGTGAAATAAACACGTGCCAGGCCAGCTCCTTGGCGAAACCGTTCTAAAGTCTCCAGGCTAACTTGCTTTCTCGAATTCTACAGCTTATGGACTAGCAGTCTGCTGAAGGAAAGGAGTGGGTCACAGGAGAGGCAGTTCTGGGAGCCAGGGTCTGCAGGGGAGAGCACAGAAAATGCAACTTTTGCCCCATTGGTTAGCTAGGTGAATTAGCACGCACTGTCACTGAACAGTACTTGACCCATGCCTTTATGTCTGCTCAAATGTTTGCCTAAAACACAATCAGCCTTGACAAGAGAGCATGCTACCGTGTGACACAGCCTATTCAACAGATAGATGTTCGCTGCCACACACAACCCAGTCCAGCATTTTAAATAGTTTAGGTATTTGTAAAAACCGTATAAATTAATGTCTGATGATTGCTCGTTGCTGGTTAAATAGGAGACCATTTACATGTCGAATGCAGATCCTTTAAAAATCTGTAAAAAGGTCAGGAGACAAAACTCTTGGTCAAGGAAAACGTGGGGAGATCAACAGATTCCTGTTTGATCATCAAGAAAATGGGGACATGAATGCGTTCCCATTACAAATGTCTCAGCCACAAAGATAAGTTAGGTTGGTAAAGTACGAACAGGAAGAATAGTGTGCTGAGGCGGAAGGGGGCTGAAATATAGGACAATAGGAAAGAGAGAGTATTTGGGAAACAGACCTAGAGAGCTTGGAGAATATATTGACCCGGGATGAGCTGGATGGAGCCCGGGGGGGAGGGAGGGGGAAGCTAAGATCATGCTGTTGGATTCTAGGCAGAAACTTCAAAAAAGTTTGTTGGATCGTTCGACCTTATGTCAATTGTGTACATCATCTCCCCTCACTCCCTACTCCAAGATGAAAGAAAAAGGCTTATCAGGTGACTTGAAACATTCTGTAGAAACTTTAATATTAAAAACAATAATATCAGACCTTGCTTTAGGTACACACACCACTGTGACAACGAGATTGCAAAGAACTTATGACGGGATCTTCAACCTGAAGATGAAGAGGATGACACAATCGATATTGATCTGCCCGGGTGCTCGTGCACACCCTTTGGCTCAGCGCCTGAAAAATATGTCGTTTTGTTTTTTTTTTTCTTAACCGTATGACGTAAAAATCTTAGCACTGAGAGTCAGATCTCGGGTTTGGTAGACTTGCAGAGAGGGGGGAAAGTTAAGGGAAAGAGGAAGGTGATAAATATTTATAAGAAACATATCCTTCATTAGGGAGATTCCTCTGATGGGGAAAAGTTTGGGGGAAAGCACGCTCGCTTTCTTCGTGGCAAAGGACAAAATCCACGCGGGCCGAAAATGTCCCGAAAATCACCAGAGGCTTTATAAACTGAACTATTTCAGTACTTTACTCAGCAGAATTTGAAGGAGTTCTCTTCCTCAGTTGAATTGTTATCTGTGGACGGTTTCTGGGAGTTAGATCTTTCCAGTCTGGGGCTGGGCGGGGGGGGCGAGGGGGGCGTCAGCAATCTTTAGCCTGTACAACCCCATCCTCTCTTGGTTTGCCAAAGCATTTCATTTACGATCTTATCGGCGGGCTCCTTCTCCTTCTCCTTCTCCTTCTCCTCCTCCTTCTCCTCCTCCTCCTCCTCCTCCTCCTCCTCCTCCTCCTCCTCCTCCTCCTCCTCCTCCTCCTCCTCCTCCTCCTCCTCCTCCTCCTCCTCCTTCTTCTTCTGGTGGGCTCTCTTGGAAAAGATCAGCTTTTTAGATCGTTAAGGTCAAGCGCCACACTTCCAATCTAGTTGGGAATAAGCACGACACTAGAAGGAGAAAAGAAACCAGAAGGTCTTATAAATACATTACATATGATTGTAATACGAAGAGAAATTTGGCTGTGGGAAACTGAAAGGAGAGCGATTGTAAAGTCCCTATTTTTAAAGCCAACAAATAAGAGTGTCAGCTTTTTGAACGATTTGTTTAACAATGTGGCAGGTAAACACCATTTAAAGACAATCCTTCAAGGCTGACAGAAACCTGGATGACTGATAACCTGGGTATTTTGACTTTGTATTTACAAATGCAATCACTAGGGAGAAATCGAACTAGTGGAATAGTTCTTGGGAACGGATTTCCCTACAATGCAGCCATACTGTAATCACGTTAACTGTGATATTGATCAAAACATTAGGTGTTTTGCAAAGAGAAGTCATTAGGAATGTGACCCCCTTTTCCCGCGAGCTCAGCCGGAGAATCTGGGTGAAGGATCCTGAACTATGCCTGTCAGCGTTGGGATTCTTCTCTGTTGACTTTACAAACTGGAGAAAACAGGCTGATTCTTTTCAGCGATTTGGGCTTTGCTCCTATGTGGCTGTTTTTGATGTGGACACATGTTCATTTAGTGACCTAGAATTGCATAAAGTGGACCCCTAGAGGTCGAGGACAAGTAAATTTAAGATCAGTTTTATGTGTATTAGAGAAACAGACAGAAAGTTTCCATTTCAAGAAATTAAAATGTATAGAAAGAATTGATGACTTTTGGTGAGAATAAGCTAAAAAGGAGAAGGAAATATATATGTGTGTTTGTGTGGAGACCAAGTCTGGCCAATTTAAATATTTAAATGTAAGTGTTTTATCCTTCTATACATTCCATTAGTCATTCATTTACCTAGTCAAAACAGTCGAAGAAAAATGTAGCGGAGCAATTGTCTGAGTTATTTTTAAAGTGTGATTTATTATACAAACATTCTCTTTACCACTACCACTAAAGATAAAATGCTGTTAAATAAGTATCCTGTGAAACCTGCCTAGGCAAATTGTTGAAGCTTGTTAATATTAGTGGGCCCATAAGGTAACTGTCAAATCATTATAAACGGAACAAAAACCCCTACAAAACTTTTTTAGATAAGAGATTATAAGAAATATTTTTAACATTTCTGGATGTGTGTGTGTGACTTTTAGTGAAAATACACACTATAGCTGTGTGTCGTTTTTCCCATGGGAGCCCCAAATGAGTGTGTGTTATTTAAAACTATATTAATAAAAGAAACACTACAGCTAATGTAGTCTACAAGCAGCAGAGTATTTGGTCAAAACTTATCAGGACATTTCATTTATAAAATTTTTATTAAGTAAAATTATTATTGTTGTATTGGGGCACATATTTGGAACTGTAAAGTTTGCTCCATGACTGTCTTCTAGGTCTCAACCTATTTATTTAGACCTTTCTGACTTTGCCCTAACATTGGGTTACATAACCTTTACAGTTTTTATAGTTTTCATGAAATCTCTTTCTCTCTCTACATAGCAAAATTGAAGTAGAACAATGAAGTTAGGGTTTGTTTACTTTAATCAATGTAAACAGCTAATCTAGAGAATCTATCCCCTTCCCTATTCATCTTTTCTCTCCAAAGCAATTTATTTTAAATTTTTATATAGATCCAGGAATGATCTAAATACATTTTGTCTATTTCAGTTCTGTTGGTGATGATGTGATATTAGGGTTGGTTTCGATTTAATCCATAACTCCTGAATTTACCAATCTCAAGAACATCCCCCAAAATGTGCTTTAGTCCTAAAAGACCAAAAATACTATTAATATAATTGTTAAATTGTACGGGATTTCTGTGCTTAAGTGTGAATGTTAACCAAGCTGATTAGAGACCGAAGAGGATTAATGTAAAAGAGAAACAAACTTCCTCCTTCCTTCCTTCTTTCCCTCCCTCCCTCTTTCCCTCCCTCCATCCTTTCCTTCCTTCTTCCCTCCCTCCCTTCCTTCCTTCCTTCCTCCCTCCCTTCCTCTCTTTCTTCCCTCTTCCCTCCTTCCCTTTCCTCCATGCTCCCTTCCTCTGTTCCTTTCTTCCTTTTCCCTTCTTCCCTCTTTTCTTTTCTTTTACCTTCCCTCCTTTCCTTCCTCCCTTCTCTCCCTTTTTCTTCTCTCCTTCTTTGCCTCCCTCCTTCCCTTCCTTCCTCTCTTCTTCCTTCCCTCCTTCTCTCCTCCCTCCTTTTCTTCCTTTTCCCTCCGCAACTTGCTCTCCCTCTTCCTCTGGTCTTCTCTCTCTCTCCCCTTTCTTTTTTCCTTCACAATTTCTGACTCCATCAATTTTCTAATTTCCCATGAGAATTATAAGTACAACTGAGTCCTGCAACTTCTTTGTAGTTATTAAAGAGAATTATGAGCCTTTGTGAGAATTGCCTGGTAGCTCCAGAAGCTGTCAGGAGACTTTAAATGATGTACATTCAATGAACAGTGAGGGAAAGAAAGGAAGGAAGGAAGGAAGGAAGAAAGAAAGAAAGAAAGAAAGAAAGAAAGAAAGAAGGAAGGAAGGAAGGAAGGAAGGAAGGAAGGAAGAAAGAAAGAAAGAAAGAAAGAAAGAAAGAAAGAAAGAAAGAAAGAAAGAAAGAAAGAAAAGGGGGGGAGGGAGGGAGGGAAGGAGGGAAGGAAGAAAGAAGAAAGACATTTATGATCATAATATAGTGTAATAATAGAAATTGTTCCAATCTCTGGAAAAAGAAAAAATATTTCTTCTCATCCTCCTTCCACTTAGTGATATCAGGGCCTTTTCCTAATTTTCTTGTGTAAAACTGTGAATTAAAAGTTAACAAATGCCTTATATTGAAAAAAAATGTTTAGCCTAAGAGAGTTCTTAGTGTTAAGATGGGAGTTATCTAAAAGTAGATTGTGGAAATAAGGTACCAATGAGGTTTATCCCTGTGAGCCCTCTCCCCCATTTGGATCCAGATCTCTAGGTACCACTGTCTAAAACCTGCACTGTAGTCCCCAACATTTTTAAGATTGAGCCATCTTGCTGTTGTTTGTTTAGATGGTGTTTCAGGATATAATGTGAGTGCAGTTGCCTCTCAGTCTCTCTGTCCCTGTCAGCACTTTTCTCTTTCCCTTTATTCCTTAGATTTCTGTATCTCTCTATCATTCCTTTCTCTTCCCCTCTCCCTTCCTAAACTTTTTCTTTTCTTCTGACTTTCTTTCCTATTCTCTCACCCCCCCCCCATTTCTCCATCTTGTTCCTCCCATTCTTCCTTTGTTCCCTTAACGCCCCCCCCCTGCCCACATTCTCTCCTTTCCCTCTGGGTCCCTGGTTCATAAGGTTCAGCTGGTACCAGTGACTCAGGTTAGTGTAGGGATACCTGTCATGCTATGTTTATTTATAGGTTATACAATAGCAGTATTAATTAGGCCCACACACAGCATGCTCTAGGAAGTCTCTGTTAACTTTCAGTAGCTGCCATTGGGCACTTTCCTTTTATCCCTAACTCCTCTCTTTGAAAACACCTGGCCAGAGACTGCCATTACAAGGGAACCTGTCTAGGAGTTTGATACAGATCTTTTTCTTCTCCCAACTGTCCCTTCAGACTGAGGGCCCAGAATGTACACCTCTCTGGCTAAGTTAGGAGGAGTGTGGGGAGGTTGGACTCTGCCACCTTAGATATTTAGGATTTGTCCTGGGGTCAATCTGAGTTATTTCCCGGTTCAGATGAGGGTGATCCTGCCCTCTGTGTGAGTAAACTTCTCCTCCCTATTCTAAAACCATCTCCTGACTCCCTAAGTTACTACCCCAGGCCTCCCACTGCAAAGTGAAGCTTTTCACCAGCAGTTATTATTATCTAAAAATATGTGCACACACCCACATTTGGGGAGTGCGGCTAATTGTGCAGTTCAAAGTAGATCTGACATGCTATAGAAAAGGCTCACTGAAGGGCTGGTTGAAGCTATTTTTAGCATTAGGAAATGGACACATGATTTTATTAACACAGGAATCCCAGGTTGAAAAAATTCCCTCCACTAATGCAGGTAGATGGGCAGTGGATAGAGTGCTGGGCTTGGAATCAGGAAGACTCAAGTTCCTCAGATGTCAGATACTTGCTAGCTATGTGACCCTGAGCAAGTCACCTAACCCTGTTTGTCTCCATTTCCTAATCTATAAAATCAGCTGGAAAAGGAAATGGCAAACCACTCTTATATTTTTGCCAAGAAAACCCTAAATGAGGTCACAAAGATTCAGACACCATCAAACAACACCAAAAAATGCAGGTGGGTACCTTATCAGCAAGTTACATTCTTAAAGAGTTACCTAGAACAAATACTCATCTAGGGTCACACAGCCAATTTATATCAGAGGAAAATGTCCATTTTCTTGGCCCAGAGGCAAGCTCTCTATTTACTTTGTCACTTGGCTTCTGTTTTTACTTCTATCTCTCTCTCTTTTATTCTCTCTCTCTCTGTCTCTGTCTGTCTCTCATACCTTCACCTCTATGCATTCATCATCTCTGTCCCTCTCTTTCTCTCCACCATCTCTATCTGTCTCTATGTCTCTGTCCCTCTCTGTGTCTCTGTGTCTGTGTCTTTCTCTTCCCCTCTATCTACTTGGACTAGCCTACATTGTCAATTGGTGGAGGGAGATCCTAGCGAGGAATTTCTCTAACAGTGCAGATCACAACCAGTAACTGATAGTCTAAGAAAATTGCTTGGGGGAACATAGAGTCTAAATGACTTTCACAGCTGTGTATCAGAGGCATGGCTTTAACCTAGGTCTTGGCTTTAAGGCCATTCTTTCTGGCTTTTTTTCCCTGTTTCTCTATCTCGGTCTTTGTCTCTACTTCTTTTGTCTCTTTCCATATGCATATGCACTTATATATATATATATATATACACACACACACACACACACACACACACACATATATATATATATCTGTAGGCATATATATGTACATATACACCCATCTATCCCTCCTCTATCATTATACTCTAAGCCAGAGAACTCCTTTACCAGCCCTATATGGGTCACTGTTCTGAAACTTAGTGTCTTACATAATTAAAAATCATCTAAGAAAAGATTAAAAAGTGTCAGGCCCTTTGGAACCCTTTCAAAGTAGTTAATCCATGCTGGTCCAACAGTTAAATTGGAAACCCAGTATATGACCATACCATCACTGAGGGCCTAGGACCAGAGTGCTCATCCTCTTTTCTAAGCATCTCGTTGATTATTATCATTTTGATGATGGAGGGAAGCCAAATCTTGTTCTTGGTTTCACAATGATGGTGGCTGATAGTGTATGTATATATGTTAATGTTGGTATTTTGTTCGCCTGCCCAAGCATTTTGGAGAGCAATGTAGCTGTTTATTTCTAAGTATTTGGACTTCAATCCCAATTGTATTAAATAACCACAGGCCCCAGAAATCTTCTGTTTCTTTGGGCTTCAGCTCCACTTACCATATGGATTTCCTTCAGGTCTGATCATATAGACCGGACGTCTGGGTTGGGTTTGGTTTCTGAAAGAAGATAGAGAGTCAAAACAAAAAGAACATCTTAGTCCAATGATAGGCCGAAAGGTGGGCTTGAAGCTTCCAACTAGCTCAAGTCTCTGCAAATGACTAGGGGGCTTATTTTTATAGTTTGAGAAGCTGAAGGAGATCATGAGAGCTTTACTCCCATGTCACTTCTTATCTTCATTAAAAATAAATGATATGAAACTTTATAATTCACATTTTGTCTATAAATATATAATATAATATAATTTTGTTATATAAATATATAGTAATTACATGTAATATAGAATAATATAGAATATAATATAGAATAATCCCATAGGATAGGATGTTTTACAAACTATGCGTTCACATAAGAATGCTACATTTTGGATCAAAGGATATGGGTTCTAATCTCAGCTTTGCCATTTGCTTCATATGTTACTTTGGGAAAGTAGTTTGACCATTTTGGCCTTGTAACTTCAATTCCATTCAATAAGGCTATTAAGAACCTATTACCTTCCTGTTATTGTGCCAGGCACTGGGCATACAGAAACAGAAAACAAAAGTAATGTCAAATAAAGAAAGGGTTTGAATTAGCTGCCTTCTAATGTATCTTCTAGATGAAAATCTGCCATATTCTAGCGTATAAGAGGCAGCATCTATTTATCTTAAATACTTATGTGCTAAGTAAAAGCCTATTTGTTTTAGATCAATGTCTGCATAGCAATCCAAACCCCTAAAACACAATAGTCAGGTTATTCTGATGTCTCAGAAACATTTTAATATAACTTGATCATCTTCAGTCAGACAAAATCCAGGTCTCTTGATCAGGAACACAGGTACATATACCTTTACATATGCATTTTCCAAATGATTCATACCAACAAGCCTTTGTCACACATACTGATGGTGCAAGTTTTAATTTAGTTTTTTTCTATTTTAGAGAAGGTATAAATTGGGGATTGATTTGTCAGCATGGGATAATGAAAAGAACCCTGAATCTAGAGTTAGGAGATACCTAGTTTTGAATCCCAGTTCTGAAACTGACAAGCTGTGGGACTTAAGCAATTCACTTAAAATTTCTCAGCTTCTGTTTTCTTATCTGTTAAATGAGGACAAAAATATTTATGTCACCTTCCTCATTAAATGCATAAGAAAAATATCCTATAAACCTTATGGTATTATATCAAGGTGAGTTATTATCTCTCAAGCTTCTCATAGCTCTTTGTACTTTCAAATATCTCCAACAACAATTTCATTCCCTGAAGGTTTTTCTTCCCCCTTCAATTATCCTCAGTTCAACAAACATATATTAGGAGCACCAAATACATTCAAGGCACTAAATTGGGTGCTGAGTCATAGGGAGCTTAAAATCTGAGGGAAAAATAAAAGCATCTACTGCCTTAGTTTGCACCAGAGAGAACAGGTCATTTGGCTAAATATGCTCTATTTATGCTCATTATTTAAAAAAAAATCTCAGTAAAGAAAACAAGGATGCATTTTGCTAGTTGACAAAGGAAGAACAAAATTAGGTCTTTATAAGTATTTACACTGGTAAATTCTATTGTGAACACTTTTTTTCTTACTCCTTTAATGGTGAATATAAGGAAAAAGATCATTTGAGAAAGGTTTGCTATAAATTCGCTGCCCTTACTACATTAGAAAATAATTCATTTCCCTCTGAATTTCTGAGGTCTGGTAGTTGGTCTTTCTTTCATTCCTTCCATTCTTCGGTATATGATTCTCCTGTAGTTGATTTCAGGTGAAAGGAAGTCTTCAAGGGTATGTTAACCTTTAAAAATTCAATTTTGCTTTTGAAGAAATCACGGGTATTGTGCTGGAATCAAATCTAGAAGTAAGTTATTATCATCCTTTGCCTCAATTGGCTTTGAATTCTGATGTGAATCACCAACCTGGAAGTGCATAAGTGAGGCCAAAATAACAAGTTGAAAAGGAAAAAAAAATCAGTCATCCATTTGGGTCATTGGATCATAGAGAGATTGGAAGGAACCTTGGAATTCATTCTTTTTAGTAGCATACATGTTACCAAATAAGCAGTTTGACTTTCTCATTAAATTAACTTTCACTTACTGTCCTCTTATGATATAAAAAGTTTCTTTTCCTACATTTGCAGTTTACAGAAAAATCCTCTCCTGGTATTCCTAGACAGAAGTTTGAGCTACATACCATCTCTGTCCTTGAATGGCACATTCTTAGGAGCAGAAGTCATAGATTTGAGTTCTGGAAGGGTCAACCTGGCATAGTCTTCTAGGACCATAGGATTATAGATTTATAGGTTATAGATTTAGAGCTGGAAGCTGGAACCTTAGAGCTTCTCATCTGATTCTCACTTCCATTTGTAGAATAGGAAAGCAAGACCAGACAGATTAACTTAGCCAGTTTCACTTGGGAAATAAGTTGTACTGGAAAGATTTCACTTAGCTTTGCTGACTCCAAATCCAGCTCATTAAAGAAAATACTTAAACATTTTTATCAATATATTTTGTTTTTATATCTAAATATACCCAAATTTCTCTGTTTCCCTCCTCCTCTTCTCTCATTTAGCTCTCTCATCTAACAAAGGATTTTTCGGAAAACACCAGGAAAAATCATTGGACTCTTATGT
The DNA here is from genome assembly GCF_011100635.1 of Trichosurus vulpecula. Classification (NCBI taxonomy): domain Eukaryota; kingdom Metazoa; phylum Chordata; class Mammalia; order Diprotodontia; family Phalangeridae; genus Trichosurus; species Trichosurus vulpecula. The sequence continues at coordinate 262,658,220 of NC_050576.1, forward strand.
CAAAGTCACTAACCCTTTGAAAGATTTTCTTTTTGGTGCCAGCATAGGGCAAATGGAGATAGAATCAGTCAAACAAACAGTTTTTAAGAATCATTAAAAGTAAGTTTGCTTTTTGGTCATTGCTTCCTTCACTGTCTTTCCAACCTTTTCCTTGGGATAGGCAAGACTTTTTCTCACTGTCTAACAGCTGGTTTGGCATTACAGGCAGGTGAAACCCTGCTTGGCTTAGAGCTGGGTCACTGGGGAGCCCTGTAAGATGAGTAAGACCTATTGTACTCGGCCCCCAAAGATCTTGGTTGTCCTAGCAACTTCACTAAGTTGGGCCCCCACAGCTATGACCTTAAATCCTCATCCATTTTTGTGGCCTGTAAGATCAATATGAATCAACAGTGTGACAAAGTAGCCAAAAAAACTTCAGGCAGCCCTCTTTTCAATTGTTGAATGAGATGAAATTTGGTCTATGTGTGCTCCCTACATGGATACTGATCTCAGCCCTTTGAAAAAAAAAAGTAGTGATCTTTGAAAGTTGCTGTGGCCATATCTTAGGGAAATCTTACTGCACTTCAGGTGATATTAATAGAAGCATGTTCTACAGAATGAGGGAGGTGATAATCCTATAAAATATTATGGCATAGTAGAACACTTCATTAAATCCTACCTGTGTGATTTCCCTGGTCTGGGCTTCACTATTTAACTTTCAAATGAGATTGTTGGACCAAATAATGGTTAAGGTAATTTTTATTTATGAATCGATTTCCCTCTCTCCTCCCAAATCAGCCTCCTCCTCATCCTATGAATTACTCTATCTTGTTGAGACTAGAACTGGGTATTGTGCTCAGATACTGACATCATGTTTAAAGAAGTACACTAGAACACTGGAGCCCTTCATGAGAAAGGTTACCATGATGACTTTACACTACGCTATATGAAGATCAGTTCAAGGAATAGGGGGTGTGTAGTCTTGAGAAGAGAAGACTGAGAAGGGTCATGCTAGCTGTCTTCAAATATTTGAAAGGCTGTCATGTGGAAGAGGGATTAGACCTGCTTTGCTTGATACCAGAAGGCAGAACTAGGATCAATGCCTACATATAACAAAGAGGCAGATTTCTGTTCAATATCAAGAAAAACTTTTGAAAATAGAATGGATTGTCCCAGGTGGTAGTGAGTTCCCTGTCACAGGATGTCTTAAGTCAGAGACTGAATGATCACTTGTTAGGCATATTGTAGAAGTTACTCATTCTCAAGCAATGAGTTGGAGTTCAATCACCCTTCCAACTAAGTCTGTAATCTAAGACCCATTATTTATTTTTGAAAGATATCCTGGCAGGCTGGAGGTATCGAGGTATGATACATATCTAGACATAGTGAAAATCTGGCGAAGGCTTGTTTTTGTGGTCTGTGTAGGAGGTCGACTAATACTGGAGCTGTAGACTAACCATGCTATAATATATTATTATCACATCAGACTTATGTATGATCTATACATCAACCCTTTAAATCAATAATTATAACAGAGGTACACTGGCAGGAAGAAGACTCCAAAATTTCTTTTTGACTTTGTTCTTTTGATTTTTTATAGATCAAAGGCAGGAAGAAGGTGGAAAAGTGAGGGGGGAGAGAGACAGAGAGAGAGAGACAGACAGAGAGAGAGACACACACACACACAGAGACAGAGAGAGAGAGAGACACACACACACACACACACACATATATATATATATATATATATATATATATATATATATATATATAGAGAGAGAGAGAGAGAGAGAGAGAGAGAGAGACAGAGACAGAGAGATAGAGAGGGGGGGTCAGGGCAGACAATGAAAATGAGTAGATTGTTGTACTGTCAAAATGTAGATTCCCCAAAGAGAACATATTCCCCTACTGAAGGGGAAAGAGCTTAGTTCTTGGAAAAGTCAGAGAAACCTGTGCTTTGGAAGCTCCTCTATTGTTGGGGTGGGGTGGGGTGGGGGAAACTGAAGCCTGAGTTGAAGCTTTTGCAACCTCTGTCTATGCTGCTGCTGCTGCTACTGCTGCTGCTGCTACTGCTGCCATACAGTAGAGTGAGTCTCTATGGCAACGCAACCTGCTGCTGCTGCCTTGCCAGTCAGTCCTCTCTCCAAGTTGAAAGGGAGCTGAAGTGACGGGGCTTAAGGAGACCCAGAATAAATAACATTTTGGTTCATGAGGAGGAGGGGAGAAAAAAGGACAGAGAGAGAGAGAGAGAGAGAGAGAGAGAGAGAGAGAGAGTGAAAGAGAGAGGAAAGGGAGGAGAGAGAGAAGAGAGAGATGGAGAGAGAGGGAGAGTGAGAGAGAGAGGGGGGAAGAGAGGAGAGGAGATGAGAGAGAGAGAGGAGGAGAAGAGAGGAGAGGGGAGGGGGATATGGAGATATGAGAGAAAGAGGGAGGGGGAATCTACAAAAAAAAATCCACCCTAGCTCTATGAATGCTGGCATTGTCCAGGCTTTTTTGAATCTGATTTACCATATCATAACCCCCAGGAAGAAGAAAACATCAATATTCCGGAGGAATGGAGATGTTTCTATGGAAAACCTAGGAATTTTAGTCCATAACAGATCTGGTGTAAAAAAATCAAAGAGATCAAAGGCAGCGCTCCCGGGAGTATAGATGCGTCTCTGAATTAAAGATGGACGATGCAGACTACAAAGTACTTTTTTCTTCTTTATTCAGGCCTCTGTTTCCATTTCAAGGGAGGCGCTGTCCACATCATATCTGAACTAGACAGTCAACATGAACAATGCCTGCGAAGGGTGATAAAAGCCCAGGCAAAATCACAACAGCAATTTCCTCCTCCCTAACCCAGAGTCTGCTTCAAGAACAACAGTGATAAAAATGTTCTCAAAAACACACCCTTCCATGTCCCAGGGCTAGATGAAAAATATTTCCCACCCCTCAGCTCCCAAGGTCAGAGAATGCTGAGAAAATGTGACCTACTGAAAACGAGAGAAGTGATGTTTGGGGTATGTGTGGGGTACTGGTGGGATAGGTATTCTGGTTGCTGATCTGGCTCCTTTCTGTCCTCACCCTTGGTTATCAGTGATGTTTGGAAAGAAATGAAATATTATTTAAGTACGGTGAATTTCCCAAACTTCTCTTCCCTTTTAGAATTTGAGGACTGGGTAGTCTCTCCAATTTAGAAAAATCATACACATCAAATGAAATAATGACCAAACTCATTCCTCCTCCTCCCCCTCTGAAATGTACTGTGAGTAGTTAGAGAATTGGAGAAAGTTGGAAGGAATGTAGATTGACAGGTGGGGATGGGAGATATGGAAACCCCTTTCCGAATCTGGGACAAGCTCAAGGTAGGCCTCTTTGTCTGTCTCTCTCTGTCTCTGTCTTTGTCTCTATCTTTCTCTCTCCTCCATTTCACTTTCTGTCACTCCTTCTCAGAGTTTGAAGGAGAAACGAATTCGCCAACTATAGAAAACTAAAAGTTGCAGTATGTCAATAGCTAAGGAGAACAGTTGCCTAACTATGGGGCAGGTCATCTACCATTTCCTGTGTGAGGTCCCCTCCTTTTGGTCTACCTAGTAAACAATGAAATCTCACTTATCTTAATGACAGTCTTGTTGAGAAGGGATCTTTGACTTCCACTGTAGGGACCGTGTTCATAGTTCAAATATTTTAAAATGCAGCTGAGGGCAGAATCTCCATTTTTCTTCACCACATAATAGGATAATAAATGTGCCAATAATGTTCAATATCAGATGCTTGCAAAAAATGACTAATTATACCATTACACACACACACACACACACACACATTATTTTCCCCAAATTTAACTTAGAAAACCACACACATACATCAGCAGCCATGCCAGTTCAAACACATGTATCTATACAATGGCCTGTTCATGAAGAAAGGGTGCTCAGAACATTAGAGTGCCTACCCTGGAGTGTGTGCATATCATATTTCCATAACCGCTTTTCCAATTCAAAGGGCATCTTACTGTTAGTGTCATCAGGGGTTTCTGCTACTTTGTGCCTATGAAATTAAAATAATAAATTAAAAAAATGTGGATTCTCTGTTTCCACTGGATAGGAGGGAAAGAATAAACTAGATCGATTGGGAGGCAATACAAAGGATGTCTCCTGGACTTTGCCCTTCCACATATCCACCCTTGTTTGGAGGGGAGGATTAAAAAAAACCCTCGGCAAAAGAAGATGAATATTACAGAAGTCAATTAAGTTGTTTGGAAACACATGCAGGAAAGAGCTGGGACTAATGTTATGAAGAAAGCCAATTAAAATGGTTTGATAAGCATATGTATTTGAAACAAGTGTGGCACAGAGGTCAGAAACAACACTAAGTAAACAGAGTTGACAGAAGAGTGAATCTTTTGTCGATGGTGTGCAGCTGTCCAGCCTTCCATTGTCCAAGCTAAGACTAGGGTGCAAGCTCCCTGCTGCCCCCTCACCAACTCAATGCACAAAAACAGATTGGGACGTTCTGCATGCATGGGCAACATTGCAGCCGCAGTCCCTCCTTTTCTGTTGCTTCTTTAGGAGCCAGGGAGCTCCAGACATTTTTTTTTTTTCTGACAGTAACAAAGCATGGCTGTAAAACAGTTCAGAATGGAGAAAAAAGAGAAAAGAATCCCCCAAGGGGGAAAAAAGCGCCATGTCATGGGACAAAAGAATAGGAAGTTGAAAATAGAAATGAAACTGAAAGCAAGAATGATCTTGTTAAACAGTGGTTCTTTTTGTCCAGAGTTGTCTTTGTGGAAGTTTGTATATATCATGACGTGGAACAAGGAGAGCCCCACACAGGCTTCAATCAAAGATTCATGAGCTTTCTAAAGGGACTTGATAGCTTATTTAGGGGACAGAGAATTTCTGGGAGCCCAACTCAGTTTCCCCGAAGTCCAACAACGGGGACAGAGAAAGGGCTGAAATTTCGAAGGCAGCAGTCCTCTCTCCAAGACTTAATAAAAATTAGGCTCAAACCCTGGGATGGACAACAGAATCCCAGGGACTCAGCTGCTTCTGGACAGATTGGGGAAATATCAGAAAAGAGCCCCAAAAGTGGCAGGGAAGAGCTGAGAAATCACTCTCCAGCTGCCGTGGGTGAAAACAAACTTATTAGCAGTTTGTTTTCGTGAGGGCCCAGACTAAACCTGACCTCTGCGCTTTTCAAACTCCACAACAGCTCTTCGCCTAATTGAGTTTAAGTTATTTCCATCCACTGAGTAAGGGCTAGAGGGTCATGGGTGGAAGCGGGTAGGAGAAGAAAGGTTTGCTGATTTTTATAAGAGCTTGAGCAACAGTTGCTGGAAGACGTTAAGTATTTAGCTGTTTATCGAAACTTGGCCCCAGAATCTGGGTCTAGGAGAGAACCCAGACAGGTTCCAAGAACTCCTTTTCATTTGGCTCTTTCTCTTTTATTTCTTTCCATATCTCATTTCTACTACTAGAAAATGATCCCATAGTTGTCCAACGATTGCGATGTTACCATAGTGAGTCTGAGGCTAGACCCAAGAGGCAGGACAGGGACAGCCTAGTGGCAGTCACATCAGCGGCTGCTGACCATTTGTCCCACACCAAGCTGGCCCTAACAAGTCTCACCTCAAACCTCTACCAGAGTTGAGTTTATTTCCAGAGAAAAATTGTTAAAGTGGAAAGATGGGGACGGTACTTAACACTAGACAACTAGACAACCTGCAGGTAAATTTTCCGACTGAATCTTGTCTTGTCTTATACAATTAATTGTGTTTCCAGAGGTTAGCGGCTGCTTTCTGGTATTTATCTTACATTTACCTGGTTAACTCTTACTGCATATTAATAAAGTGACGAATTCCTCCCTGAGTAGAGATCGGAGAATTAGATCTTTACCCTATAAAACGTGGGGTCACCTCGATTATTATTATTATAAAATATGTCTTCCCTGCTCTCCTTTTCATTTCAAAATGAACTGGAAAATTTGAGGGATAAAAACCAACCCAAGCCACAACAAAACCTTATCACAACTGTGGTCTCGATCACTCAGCTTGTTTCTGTTGTCTCCTTATAGACAACCCATGTCCTAGTTCGAAATCCCTCTACCTTGGGTTTTAGAGGCTTCAGGGCATAACTGAGATCTCGCTTCCTCTCTCTGCCCTGATGTGTGACCAATGAGCACTGAAGGGGCACCAAAAAAACCTTTTTACTGTTTACATGTTTGTCAACTGCCCCAGAGGAGTTGGGAATGGACAGACTATAGATAAAAGTTGTGGGACCAGGATCCGTCTTTGGCAAGATAACAAGTTATTGACAAGTTCGGTTCTTGGAAAGTATTTAAACATCTCCCCTTTCCGCTTTCCTCACACAACAAACCTACTTTAGCTTAATTGGAAAGTTACTTAATAGGACTAGGGGATGAATTTCAAACTCTGTGACTTCAGGTTAGCTGTACCTGTGTGCGGGGGGTAAGGGGAGGGTCAGGGTGTGTGAGTGGGTATTGTTTGCAGGCACAAAACGCGCACCTTCCTTCTCTTCAGACTGGAAAGCGTAAGAATTAATGTTCGAGTATTTCCAATAAGACTTGATTGGGTAGGACTGTGGAACGTTTGTCATTCCACTTTACCCAAGGCAATTGTTTGTTTCAGGGGAAACATTCCAGAAAAAAAGTATTTGCAGTGGTCAAGTGGGAGTCCTAAACTACAACTGATGCTGAAAAGAGACCCTCGGGCTTCCCTGATGAGCCCGGTTAAACTTTATTTTACCCTTTCACTTCGTTTCTTTCTCTCTTTTTAACTAAGGTGACAGAAAGCAAATAAAGTCCTCTTAGGCTGAACCATCTTAATGAGATCGTTAGTCCTTGTGTTTACAGAATACACGATGCCCTTAGCGTCAAGTGTATCCGTAGCTCTCAGATATTTTCCTGAGGAGAAGCTGGAGAAATCTTCCCCACCCCTCTAAGCCTGACTTGGCATTTGAGGACACTAACCAAGGCAGCATGTAAACCGAGCTAACTTTAAACCAAGGGGCGCCACAAAAACACACCTGTAACCTGTAACAGGTTGTGAAGGCAGTGCCAACTAAGCTCAGTTTGAATTCCTTCTCCTCCCCCCAAAGGGTGACTGAACTTTGGCAGTTGGGATATCCAACCAAAAGTGCTCTAAGCTACACGCGTGAAGAGGCGCACCCTCCCATAAATTTCTCAAGTTTGTCCCCAGATATGTGGCGAAGAAACAATGTAATTAACACGATACGGTAACCCCAACGTAGGTATGGGCACTTCGCTGTTTCTATAACCATTAAAAGCACCAACTTAAAAACTTAATTAAGTCTAATGATGTGGCTTTTATTCTCCTGAATGGATGGCGGGTTAAACCAATTAGACACATTCATCAAATTCTTTCCAACAAGTTTGTATATAAATTAGAATATGTTCTGAATACCGCGGAGTAACTTTCACACCATTAAGCACTTGGGCGCACAAAGCTGCCGGGATAGGAAGCTGTCCTAGACAAACGCGCTGAAAGGCAATATCCTAACCAAGCCTGAAGATGTTAATTTACAGTTCAATCCGAGCTCTTCAATCATTGCGAGACCTGCGTTTTATTTTCCAAGGGTGGCGACAGATCTCATTGCACATCCCTCCCTCACCCCCCCTCCCTCAAATAATTGGACCAAGTAAACGAACACCATTCTTGGTGTAAATAATTCTCTCCCCCATCCTTCTCCTAACCCTTTCTCCCCCCCGCCCCCCCGAGCCCCCCAAGCTGTCAAGGACTCCTCCAGGTTAGTTACACCCGAACCAAAACAAAGTTTTCCCGGAGCCCGTACGGGGTTGCTTAACCCACAACTAACTTTCTGGTGATACAGGGAAAAGAATTGCATTTTGCTCCCTGTATTTTACCCCAGTTGCTTGAGAGGCATTTGAAAAGACGTTCGCGAAAACCACCCACAGATTCATTGAGATCCTGCTCTCTCCCAGCCCCAGCTCTGGTTGGGGGAGGGGAGAGAAGCAGGGAGAAGGGCCACAATAATCAATTGCAATCTGCAGGGGGAAAAAAAAAAGTCGAGCATGCAGTTTGCAAATTGCGGGCTTTGCATTTTCAGGCAGTGCTGAGCCCAAGGCCCCTCATCCTGGATTTTGAGGCCTGTCTGAACAGACCTGGGGTGTGCTGGACAGATTTAAGACTCAATTTCTTCGAGTGGCCGCCAGCTTGGATCCAACGCTGCCCTGGACCCCCTGGAGGGCTTCAAAAGTTGTACTTCTTTGTGGATTTCCGTTAGCCTAGGTCATCGCTTGGCTGCCCTGGAATAGACATTCCATCTGTTTATAGAGAGACCTCACCGGTCGGTTTCCGATTTTCACCAGAACTCACTTCTTTCTTCCTTCCACCCTTTTTGCCGGTGGTGCTTGAGAATGATTTGAGAAAAGCATTGCTTTCTGTCTCAACTCTTTAGTGTAGGGAGAAGAGAGAGGAGGACCGAGGTTCTACCACTGGCTAGAGGCTCGGGAGGTGATGTGTGAGGAACAGGAGATATTAACAAAATGAATTCATTTCCCGCAGATTTATTAAAAAAAACAAACCAGACAAATGTAAGACGAGAGGAGACGAGAGGAGACGAGAGGAGAGGAGAGGGGAGAGAGAGAGAGAGAGAGAGAGAGAGAGAGAGAGAGAGAGAGAGAGAGAGAGAGAGAGAGAGAGAGAGAGAGAGTTGAGTCGCAGCGTTTATTTTCTTTTGCTTGTTTTTGTCGAGTGTTGCTGGGGGATACAAAAGCGTTGCCATGTTGGCAGAGATGAATTCTGGGCAGTGCATTCTTTATTACAGTTATTCTCTAAACCTGTGATCACCATTTCTTTGCCTCTCCCGTCCAGCTTCATCCAACTAAGTAATACATAATAACTACACTAAACCTGAAGAACAAACCAAAACACCTACATTTTCCCAAACTTCTACTCCTCTCTCTGGGCTATTGTTCAGTGTCTGAACTTTTGTTGTTACTGTGATAGTCCTGCAGTTGGCTTCTTGCCTTCCCAATTGACAAGTCCCTGTCCGCACTGGTTCTGTGGACTGACCACAGTCCTTCGAGTAGTCTAACTACATCGTTGGACCAGACCAGCTAGGGGAAAGCAACCTTGCCAAGCAATCCGGAGCAGGATGTGTGGTATTTGGCACTGTGTGGAGTGGAGTGCAAGGGAGAAAAGTTTAATATTTAAATGTTAGCAATGTCAGCCCGAGTCTGGGGTTTTCCCAGCAGAATATAGTCAAATACGATTCCATGACATCAGCATGGAGGAAGGGGAGGGGTGACGGCGGCAACTGGTTGGAGAGAAGACTTCGATTTTGCAAGAAAGAATTTTTGAACTCTCTAGGCAGACGGGCAAAAATTGCCTACAATCAATTTTTTTTTCCAGATCATCCGGGAGGTACTCTCGAGGCGAGCACAAAAAAAAAGTAAATAAGTTTTTTTTTTTTTTTAAATCACCTCTTATAAAAACGAGCCTTTAAACAAAACCACAGCCAACCTAATTATGTTTGAATTATGCAAGAAGCTAGGCGGAGGATGGAACTTTGGAGAAATAATTACACCATTGTGTTCAAATGGCATCAGCTCTACTTTGGACTCCCGCCTTTAATCAATAGCGCTCTGGAAGGCTACAGTTCTCACTTCGCACAAAGAGTTTGCAGGAGCCCCAACACCTGAAAACCCCTGCTGGAAGTCCTTAGTGAGATACTCCTTTCTAATTAACCTACTTTTCAACCCAGTTGATGTCAACTTTTTTAGAAAAAGAAGGGGGAGGAAGGAGGACAGGCAGGCTTTTTTTTCCCCCTTTCCTTTCCCCCTGAAGTCATGACATACTTCGTTCCCCAACTTTGTTCCTTTAATGCTTTTGCACTAGGCTACCTTTAGGCACCGAAGACCACTGCTGGGATTAGCAGGCGATTCTTTGAAAGGCTGGGAGAAATGGGTGCTCCTCCTCTCCTTTAAAAAAAAAAATACACTAATCAAGTTAAAGCAATTAAGTCAATCAGGCTCTAAAAGTTTAAGAATAAAAAGATATCGCGAAAAGAATAAAGTTTCCATAGCCTCCATCCTAGATTTAGAGTAATTCGAAAAAAGAAGCTGCAATTAGATGCATCTCATAAACAGCTCACTGACTGCCTAACAAGAAGAGAAAGCAGGGGTGAGGAGGGGAGGGGAGTGTGAACAGAGTAAATTCAATGAGAATACTTATGTAAACTTGGTAAGTAGCTCTCAGTTTATCACACATTGGCTCTAATCCTTTAATCAAAACAGAAGTTAATTTTTTTTAATTCCTTAAAAACCAACAAAAAAAATTCTTACTCATTTTTTATTGGATAGAATGATGTTTAAAATTTTAAGATGCAGAGTAAAATGTTCCATTACTTTCTCAAATGGAAATTAAACAACTTACTAATATCTAAAACTATTTTCACAACTACTCTGTCCACCTACTGCATTTGGAGGGTCTTAAAATGACTGAATCCTGTTTTAAAAATTAATTTTTATTTTAAAATTTGTTTCCATGCCAGAAAAAGTCAGAATATGAAAGTCCTGAGTGAAGATTTTTGGGAAGAAAGGGGGTCGGTTCATAAATTCACAAAACTTACGATTTGATGTTTTTAGTATTATTCCAAACATCTGAGAGATTCTTTGACCTTTAAAAGATTTTTATCTTAAAAGTAAATGGTAGATTTGTTATTAAATTAGCTGATCCTTTCCAGCTTGGCTAGGACCTAACTAGTCCCTTCACACACCCCCCCCCCCCCCAGGGCTTTCTTATGTACATTTACTTATTCATAGAGCTCAATACAGCTAGTGGTTTATAGGCAGCAGTGGAAATGGGTCCAATTGGGATAAAGCCTGGGATCAGAGCTCCTGGGCCTCTATTCTTTTGAAGGGTTACAATTATTTATCAATGTGCCAGTTGTTTCAACAATAATATATTCAGAATTCCTAGAGTAAATAGTTTTACCCCCACCATTAGTTATGCTGTATGTGCATAGATGTTTAATTCCATAGCTATAATATGTATAAATATGTGTGGAGGAGAGACTCACTATTGTCATTTTACAGGGCTGTTCAGGAAATTAAAAGGTGATAAAGAGATGTCAGTCATTCTGAGAAAAAAAAGGAAATAGACAAGAGAAGTCAAGAAGGTAGAACTGGGATTGCCAGAATATCAGTTAAGAAATTTAATTTGAATGAACAGATATATAGAAGGCAGTCATTCAGATCATCACATTGAAGGTCTGAATCTAGTCAGGCACATGTGGATATTGAGGAAATGCCACTAGATTGAAGTTTGGCACATCCTTTTAAAGTACACAAAGAAAGCACCTTATCTTTAATTCAGGGGTTTACCTGCTTCTTCCAGGCTTTTCCCTTACATATCAAAGATTTAGTAAGCATTCTCTGGGTATAAACTATATGTCCAAGCATGACACAATTACATAGAAATTTCTGAAGGTTGCCCGATGATTCCTCCAAGTTTTTGGACATTTAGGACTACATGAGACTTTTCTCTAGAGTTGGGTTATTACAAGTCATCTTTCTGGAACAATTGTAGACAATCTACAGTTTATTCTTTGGAATCTACAAGGTAAAATGTGGTCTTTTGCACCGATTATCCATCTCCTTTCTTGTTTTTATATATTTATATACTTCAACTCCTCCACCTCCCCCCACCCCCGACAATATTTACAGTGAAGACAACTCCCATCAGCAAGTAAACTGGAGATTCTGTGCTAGAGCTTATACAAATTAATTATCAAAACAAATCCATTTTTCCTGTCTTGAAAAATTTTCCCTACATTCTAGTATTATTAGATGTCATCTTATTCCTACAATTTCATTTGTCAAATGCTTTTAAACACTTCTTTCTTGATATATCTATGGTGCATAAGTATGTAAAAATTCAGATATTAATTTTATACAAAGCACTAATTTACAAACTTTTTCATGTATTTACTTAAAATCTCTAAATTAATTTCTATATTTATAAAATAACCCTTCCTTTCTTCAGATAATTGTAGGAGTTTCCAAAAGAGTCATAGCCTTTCAGGATTTAAATAGGATTTAGTTTCCAGTGGCTGTAGCAAGAAGTTTTCTTCTATATTTTTCAAAAATGGTGGTCAAATCAGAGGCTGTTGGCTTGGTAGAAAGGACACTTGCTGGTAGAGGAGTTAGAAGACCTGGATTCTATTTCTAGCTCTTCCACTTAGCAGCAGTTTTATTATTGAATAAGTCAAGTTGAGCATCAGTTTCCTCAGACAAGGCCACAAAATTGGATCAAGTTAAAAGCAACCTAGTGACTGTCTAGCAAAAAGAAAAATTGTTAAGGGTGTGAACACAATAAAAGTTACTGAGACCATTCTTTTATCCATTTCTGAAATATAAGGATAAGCATACTTGTCCTATTAATTCTCACAGGATTATTGTAGGGACCAAATATGTTAATACATTTCAGAATATTTTGCAAAGTCAAAAATGAAAGTTTACCATTATTGAATCATGGTAGGAAATAGTCAAAGACATCATCATTACTACCAAGAGTCTTCAAACATTTAAAAATAATGGATGATTTATTATTATTACCTTGCTATCTTTTAAGAAATAGGCAGGGTTTTGGATTTTTCTGTCATCTTATCACCCTCATTGCCTTAATAAGCTTTCAAGGCACAATGGCAGATTAACCACCTGAACGACAAAGAGGCAGAATAGTGTTTGCTAAATTCCACTGTGTTTTCTTCTCTGGCAGGTAAAATCATAGGAAATGTACTTAATTGCTAAAAAATTTTGATTGACAGAGCTAATATATTTACCTTTCATTGGGAGTTCATTCAAAAGGGAAAATACATTTATTATCTTTGCTGTTTCAGTAGCATATCATTTTTAATATTTCTGGATGAGTGTAATAAATTATTGCAAAGGAATAGTATGATCTGGATGCAATTGTTAAATATGAATGTGAGTCAAGTGATGACCATTAGAAGCATGTTAGTTTTTAAAAATAGACAATTACAACTTTGTGAAAATATAGGTAATTTTTTGTGAATTATTAGGAATTTCCATGTCGTTGCTTGATAATCTAATCATAAATTAATCTCTATAGGTAACATACAGTATTATTAATTTTAAAACATATCCATTTAGCTACCACTTATTTTCATTATGCAATATAAATAAACATTTTCCTAATGTACAAATCTTACAGAATATGCAATGATAAATGGGTGTTTAATTACATCCTAAGCTTCTGCATGAGAACTTTTGCTATTTGTAGAACATGTTTAGTTCACCAAAGAGTGAAAACATACCTTTACTGGCATAGAGGAAGAGTTACAAAACATCTTTGCTTGTCCTGAAAGTGCTAAGTATTAATATATGGACCATCTTGAACTATTCTGTACTAAACTCAGCTGAGAAACTTTTGATAGAACATCCATCAATAACTGTTATGTAGGTGGTATAAGCACTATCCCCATTTGACACATGAGCAGGCTGATGCTGAGAGGTGTGATTTGCCCATTGTTAGTAAGTGGCTAGTAAGAAATAAAGCAGGAACTTAGACCCTGAGTCTTCTGACACCAATTGTGATTCTCTTTATACTTGTACCCACTATTGATCATTTAGTGAAGTTTGGTTAAATTGCAACTGCTTGAAAAAATTGATGTTTCTTTTACTTCCTGAGATAGTGAGGTAGGTTCATGTTCCTTTCCTTTATGTATGAATGAACAGAAATAAAATATTAGAATCAAGGCATTTTCTATCATCTGCGCAACTTCACGAGTTGTTTATTTTAGGCATTTATTAAGGACATACTTTATTTAAGATTATAATTTCCTAGAGGGCAGGGACTTTGTCTTTTACAACTCTATATCTTGAATTAGCACTTAGTCTTGTGTGTATCTGGCACATACGAAGTGCTCAAACATGATTTTGAAATTGAATAAATATTTGTTGAATTAATCCATAAAGGTGTAATTTTGATATTTATTCTGAATGACATGTTATTAGGTAAGAAGTAAAATGACTAAATGAAACTGAAGGCTACTGGAGAAAGGGATCTAACCATGGGCACATTATGTATATATAACATCCATTCTGAGCTGAATCCCCAAATTTATATCATGTTTGAGGGTTGGGCCTCCAGAGGGCAGTTGATATTCTTAGGATATAGGGTACCCTGTGTATCCAGGATCTTACTGTTATCAATTTGCTTGGCAGTAACAACTGGTTAGTAGATAGCCACCTTTTAGTGAAGGTATTTACTAAGATGGTAGGGTAAAAAATAGTAGCTATGGAGCATTTCCTCCGTAAACCTGGGAATAGGTACAGATTTAGAGTAGAATGGTAGTGAGGGTCCCAGGGTCTGCTCTTTTCCATTGTGCAACTCTCAACTCCCAAGACTACGTCTTTTTTTGAGTCCATAGTCAATTTCCATTTTTTCTGCTTTCAGAGGTCACATTCTTCAAAGCTAGTTCCCTCAAGTGATTGCTAATCTGGTTCTTTCTATCTGGAATGTATGTCTGTTCTCCCCAATAGATATAGGTTCCTATCGGTTGAGCTGCTCTCCTTCAGAGCTGTGTGGCTGATGGTGGAGGGGAATGGAAGTGGAATGAGATAGAAATCCTCTCCTCCTCCCTGCAAAGAGAAACCTATCAAAGGTCAGCCCAATTTTTGCTCTTCCAGTGAGGTTGTTCTCTTTCATTCTATCGCAGAAACATCTTGAAATTTTGTAAAGGGATCACTGGGTGTTAATACCTTGTGAACACATTAATGCCTCATTATTTCTGTTATTTAATCTTTGCTTTCTGAGAACAAATCCACTTTTATTGTGGGGAGTGGGGCAGAGAAGAGAACCAAATCTCCCTTCCATTACACAGGATTTGGGAGGCTCTGTTATCATAAACAACTAGTTGGATGTAGAGGCTTTTCCAGTGCTCAGTACACTAAACAATCCATATTTGGCAATAAATATGGGTGCATGAAGTATGGGGGGGGCACAAATGGATGTTTTGATTCAAAACCACTTAAGGGCTTGGACAACCACTTTAGATAGAATCTGTAAATGATTTACAGAATCTGTAAATGGTTTACATTCTAGGGAAAAAGAAATGTGTATACACAATTAGGCTATATAAATCTAAAAAAATAATTTGGTGTAGCAGAAATCATGTAAATACTAATCCCTGAAAATGTGACTTAAAAACACTTTGACTTCCATTCAGTTTAATAAATATGTCTGAAGCACCAACTATGGACATGTCACTGTACTAGGAGCTAGGAATACTAGAACCAAAGCAAAATATCTTCTGTCCTCAGGGAGATTACATTCTATTTTTAGGTTTACAATACAAGTAATATGTAAATGTGGCTAATTTGAGTAGAGAGATTTAACTTGGGGGTTCAGAGAAGGTTTCATGGAGGAAGCAGCATGTAAGATGAGCTGTGAAAGATGGTGAAGAGGACGTGGAAGCATGGGAGGTAGCTTGTATGAAAGCCCACAGGTGGAATATTGGGTTTTTGTGAGTTGAAAGAATATCTAGTTGCACTGTTTGGAATGTCAAGAAGTTAAGAGGAACTTTGTGAAATAAGACTTGAAAATGAGATCAGAAATCACAGAGGGTCTTAAAAGCCTGGCTTTGCTAATTACTACTTGTATGACATCGGGCAAGTCACTTAACCTATTTAGGCCTCAATATCCTCTTGTGTAAAATGAAAGGGTTGAATTGATGACTCCCTCTCAGTTCTGATTCTCTATTCAGTAGACTACTGGGAATGTAGGTCTGGAACTCTACAGATACTTGGGATTAGATTTGGTGAGTGAGTGGGTGGAGAAATGGAGGTGCTGAACATAGAATTTTCTTTCTCTTTCTTTTTCTCTGTGTATGTACTTGATATTGTAGGTGTGTGTAACACCAATGCTAGCATTCATTTAATAAATGCCTCTTAAGGGCTTGTTAAATTCAATGAAATGGTATTAAGGACACAAGTAGAAAGCTTAACTTTAGCAAGGAGAAGAGCTATCTCTTTCTCAGGCAGTGGAGCAAAAGTGGTAAAGACATGAAAATATAAGAGGGGTTTGGAGATATGGAAAGGATGAAATAATGGAGGTCATAGATAAGTGACCTTTAACTTTCTTAATCATAACTAAAAAAAAACAATATTAGAGACAGATGGAGTAATATACAAACCTAATTCTTATTACTTTAAATGTGAATGGATTAAATAATCCAATGCAATGAAAAAGAGTGACAGATTGGATGAGAAAACACAACTCTAGGATCTGTTCTTTAAAAACCAAAACATACACAAAATATAGTTGAGGGATTAGAGAAAAATTTACCATGCATCAAGTGAATCCAAAAAAGCAGGAATTTTAATCACACTGACAAAATAAGAAGAAACAGAAAAAAATAGGGAGCTACAAGGAAACTACATTATGCTGAACAGAACCATAGACAACAAACCAATGTTAGTAAGAAACCTACTGAAAACATGGTACCATCCTCCTTCAGTTTACCTTAACCCTTTTTTTCTTTTGATCCTTTCCCCTACACCCTACCTTAGTCTTTTTAAAGGTGGCCCTACTCCTCTCAACCCTGATCCTTCCTCTCATTTGTTATCTCTTTACCTTTTTTTTCTTCAAATCAGGTCCCTTTTCTCTCCTGATTTAATCCGGTTATCTTGGTTTTGTCTAGTCTTTTTCCCATTTCAATTAGTAAAGTAAATTCTCTCTTCCTCTCCTTTGTCTACTGTCTTTCTATTTTCTGTGTCCCTCATTGCAACCAAAACTTCCAAAGTATCCACTCTAGGCTCTCCCCTCTAGACAGCATCTGCCACTGTGTTATAGACCTTGCTCTGCAGTTTCCCCTTTTCCAGTGTGTCTCACTCCCAGAACAATGCTGATTATTCCAAGTCTCAGAGAGGATACCACCCTGTGGTAGAGCCCCTCTTCATTACTCCCTTGATTTTGCAGCTATTTATTATTAATTTTGATATATGCTCTCCCCCATTATCTCCCCCACATTGGTTTCAAAATTTTCACACTGGGTCCATGCCTTCCCAGTCCCCTAGGTGTCAATTGCTCTTAGGGGAGTTCCAACTTTTCTCTCCCAAGGTAGGATGAGTGGAGATTTCAAGCACCAAATCCCCTAGATCACACCTAGTACAAGGTCCCCATTTCCCTTCTCAGACCATCTCTTTTCACCAATTCATCAACAGAATCCCCTCCCACTATCAAAGCAAGGCCTTCTCCTTTCTCCCCCTCTCCAATCTTCCCCTCTACTAACTCATTCCTCTATACTATCTTTTTTTTTAATTGAACTCACTCTCATTGCTAGCCCTTGAGTTCACCCATTTGTATCACACATTCCTCTCTATCCTTTAGTTCCCCTATCTTTCATGTACACTCTCATGTCATAATATCATCTCATAAAAAATTAAACACTGATTCACCTGTCGGCAGGTGTCACCAGGTTCTGTCCATAATGCCCCTTGTCTACCTCTTTGCTGTTATCTTCACCAGACTTGTGCCATAACTCCTATCTTCTTGTGGATGTTTAGAAGCCTCATATTGGTCTCTGTTGTCACTGTTGCTGTCCTTGACTGCTGACTTTTTTCACCCCTCCTGCATTTCTGTTGTCTAGGGTGCTCAATAAATGATCTCTCCAAGTATTATTTTCTTTTTAAAACTATTTCAAAAGCCTCTTTATTATTCAATGTTCATCTTCTTTTTTAAATTTATGGTAAAGTTCTGATTTAAAGGGTAGGTCATCCTGGGGTAGATCCATTCTCTTCAGAATTATTCCATTCCCTTCTACATTTTCTGGTGGATGTAGAATTGTCTTGCATTATTTTAACTCCCTCGCTATTGAAGGTTTTTCTACTGATCACTTCTACAACTTGTTCTTTTTGAACTGAATTATTAAATTCAACACTGAATGTCTTAAAATTATCAGCCTTGTTCCTCACTCTCTACCACTTTCCAGGCAATCTGTAAACTTCTTTCAATTGGTAATTAACTGTGCGTATTCCAAAGTTCCATACAGTTCTCTTATATTATTTCTCTTCTATTATTATGGTGTTAAGGATTTTTTTTTGGTCTTGTCATTTTCTTTTGGGAGACAGGATTTTAAAGCTGTATCTACACATCTTTTTTTGTGATCAGTATATTTTGTGTGTATAGTGAATATTTTTTTAAATATTATTTTTTTACTTTTCTCTTAGATTGTCCTTCACTTCCATTTATTTACATTCCCACTCTATTCTCTACTTCACTTCTTTGGTGATATTTGCCGTTGCAGATTCCAGTTTTTTTCTATTTTGATGATTATTTTTTGCTGCACTGGTAATAAATTCTTCTCTCCTATTTTTCATTTTTCTTTTAAGCCTATGAGGAACAGGTTGTGGCTCTGTGTTCTCCTCACATTCCACAGGATACTCTGTTTCATCAAGTGTTGGATCATTTTCCTTTGTTTTGCAATATTTATTCATAGATGCCAGGAATTGTTTACTAGATCTGGAGGCCATATTTCTTTCTGTTCTTAGTGATTTCCCTTTTGATTTATTTGCTTATGTTTAAGGTCTCTGAGATTTCTTTTTCTTGGGGTTTCTGGTTGTTTCCATCCTGAACATTTTATTTTTCCCAGTTACTTACTTCCTGATATGCTGACTTGCTCTTTTCTGATGGTGGTTTCTTTGGCACCTGAAACTCAAAGCATCTCAATCTCCTTCCCTGATGGGCAATTCATGTTAAAACTACGTAGGCCTCTGCCCCAAGTGACTTTTGGGTGGACAGAACTGGCCCCAGTTGGGTGCTAAGTCCCTTATCTCAGGCTCAGTGGAGTGCCTTACCTCTACCTGTTCCCACCTCCCACCCAGCAACACACATTGTCTCCTGTCTCAATGTCCTGTTCCTCAGTTCACTGGTCTGGGACCACCACCATGCCAATGCTACAGGGTTGCTTTTTGTAGTTTGGGTTTCTGAGACTCTGAGAGGAGGGCAGGGTAGGATGTGGTATTGAGCTGTATTTTAAACCTAGATACCTGTCCTACCCCTTTTCCTCTGTTTCTGGTTTTCCTGCAGGGATCTTTTGCCACCTGAGTGCTGCCTGTGTGACCCTAGTGAGTTTCTATAGTTTTGAGTGCTGTAGAGGTCCACAAGTTATTTGTATCAACAGAGCAGATTTCCACAGCCTGGACCTATGATCTCCATGACACTGGAAAGAGGATGGAGAGACCAGGGTGTGGGGTTGGCTTTTTCTGAACTTGTATAGATGTGGTTCAGTCTTCTGGTCAATAGTGTGGAGTGTGGCAAGGGTACTGAGTGAACTAGGTCAGTGAACATCAGTTTATGGGTTCTTTTCCCCCCAACCTTCTTTTGGATTCTGGGTGCCCTAAATCATGGTGACAGCTGAAGTTTCTTTATCTCTGGTGTATAATTTATGTTTTGGAGAAGTTTGAGAGATAGGAGTTTGAGATCAGAGAAAATGTCTGCTCCTCCTTTCTGTCTATCAGGTGACCTGGCAATTATTAACTCTTAAATACATTATTGTTGTTGTGTTTGTCCTCCATTTTCGAAGAGGACCATGCTATCAGGGAAATAATGACATGACTTGCAGTTCACTTTGATTTGAGCCAGGGAGGACTGAGCAAGGTCACCAGCCTCACTTTCTCCTCCAGAGCCATCTGGGTCCAGTGACCAGATGTTCATCAGGCTTTTCCTTATCAGACATTTGATCATTTTCATCATATTTAGCACAATTTGCTTCCTGATTTTCATAAAACTTAAAGGAAGGTCTCATAGCACACTGGATAGAACATTGCAGTGACTGGGAATCAACAAACTTGGGTTCTCATCCTGGTTCTTCCACTAACTTACAATTTATATTAGTTTTAACCCAACTATCCATATTCATTCTCTCTCTCTCTCTCTCTCTCTCTCTCTCTCTCTCTCTCTTTCTCTCTCTCTCTCTCTCTCTCTCTCTCTCACACACACACACACACACACACACACACACAGAGGCATGCACACATCACAAAACAAATTCACAGACCCCAGGTTAGAACTTGTAGACTAGATGATCCGTAAGTTTACTTTTAGCTTTAAATATTATTTATTGCAGTTTTCCTAACTAGGGTTATTGTGGTTAACTCTGCTTCCCTATCATTCTGAGTTCTGTTTACCTATAAGGGGATGTAGGGATGGCACAAAGCATAGACCTTTTTCACTTGTTTTTGTGATTTCCATCTCCTTGAATTACCAGCTTGCCTTCTCTTTGTGCCTGCCACCCTCCCTGCCAAGCCCCTGCTAGATTGCATTCCATAAGGAAATGGTGTGATTAAAAATGAATGATTGTCCCAATCTTTTTTTAAGGACTATTTTAAGGTCAGTTTCTGAATCTTGATGTTGCTGACTACTTGAGACCACAGTATTGATCCATGAAGTTAAGCTCGATCTTCTAAATTCCATTCCTTCTTTATTGCTGTAAAAACATGAATGCATAACTTGTCACAGTTCACTTAGGGGTTTTTTTGTGGACAAAACAGGACTGAAAATAATCTTATAAAATTAAAATCATGTTTAAAAATATTTGTGTGTGTGTGTGTGTGTGTGTGTGCGTGTGTGTGTGTGTGTGTGTATTCTGCTGTGTATGGGGAATACTCTGTCTTGCTGATTACATTCAGAACAAAATCAATAAACAAAGCCACCAAATGAAGAAATCCTAGAAAAAAGTCACTGTCACAACATATCTGGTATGAGACAGGGTAGCATTTTAGAGCTGAACTTTAAATTTGATGGTAACGAATTTTTTTTAAGTCAATATTATTTTGGGTTCCTTATGAGAAGACAATGTGTCAAGGAAAAAGAAAGTGATATTCAATTTCCCCAGGACTCCAAAGAGGCAGCGTCTGTAGGAGTGTTAAGTTTCAGCTACCTCAGCCACAAAAAGCCAAAATGTGCACAGATTGTCACAAGGCAAATATGAATCTCTAAAAATGGAGGAATTGATGTTTTGAGAATGAACATTTAAAATTTAATGTAATGAGCTAAAGAAGGTAGCTTAAAATTTTTTTTTTTTTGCATAGTTCTGGAAACAGTCAAAACAAGAAAGGGTAATGGAAGTGGAATATCATTGAAAACAAAAACCATCTCTAATACTACTCAAAATATTTTTAATAACTATTGATGACTTCCATTTCTTCCCTCAGAGCCATTGTGTCCCCTCCAATCCACCCAGAATTGAATGCTCATTGTAACAGAAAAAACAGTGAAGTTATATGAGTGTATTTGACATTGTGCACTTTTAGACCTATACTTCTCTGTGTAGAGAAGAGAATTCTGTTTCCTAACCTATTCTTCATGGCAGTTGTGGTTGGTTTTTAGTTACATTGCATATGGCTTCTATTTAGTGATCTTTTTATTCACATGGTTACAGTTATTGTGTACATTCGTTTACTCTGCATCAGGTCATGCAAATCTTCCCATGTTCCTATCAAGATATTATTGAGAATCACCTCCAGGCCCAAGTAACAGTCATCCATTTCCAAAGTTGCTGAGGTTCTCATGGGTCACTTAGGTGGGAAGAAAGTCTTTTAAGTTTTATGTAGGGCATGGGGAAATTTCATCTTTCCCAAGGCTTCTGAGGGAATATTGCTGAACTTATCGAGTCTGAGCGATGAGATTGTTTTGGATAGAGGGAGAAATAACTGTCTGGAGTAGGCTCCATGGTTGTGATAACCCTGGAAAAGCATGATGTTAAAAAGTCATTAATAAAAGAAGCTCACCATTTGTGTGCATGTGTGTGTGTGTGTGTGTGTGTATGCAAAATTTCACTAACTTATCCTATATGTATTAGTATTGTGACAGGTTTGCATCTGATAACAGTTATCAGCAGCCTGACTTGCTAATGTCATCAACTGACCTTTACTGAGTTTTATTGATTTAGGGCACTGCCCAACATAATTATATAAGTACCAGTTCTTTCCATTTAGGGGATTTCAATATAGTTGAGAAGGTGAAACATATACTTGAAAAAAAGTGAATAATAAAACATGATAGCATAGACCACATACTGCACTTCAAATTTCTTTTAAAAACTATTTCATTGATGCTTTAAAAAATAGCAGCATTCCTTCTTAAGAACCTTCTCTCCCTCTACCAACTCTCTCTTGTAACAAAGAAAAACAATTAATGCCTATGTGATTTCTTGGACTCAGCCCAGTTTCTATTAGTTTCTGGCTTGGTGAGTCTATGCTAATTTTTCTGGCTGTTATAATTACTGAATCTTTGAAATGATATGAAGGAATGAAATTTTTTTTCAGCAGAAAATTATTTACTTCAGCTCCTTTCATACATCTTATTATTAAGGAACATAGTTTCACATAAAAGCATACAGTATTAGAGCTGCATTTAAAATAAAGTATGGCCAGTCACACATTCTGTTTAAAGGCAAAGCATGATAGACAAGACTGATCACCTTTATAGAGTTATCAGATTCAGGCTTCCTGTATTTACATGTGTAAATCTTTACCAGAAGTGCCTTTTCCTCAAAACATGAGATCTATAAGCAAGATTGTAAAAGATGATGAAATACTTTAATACTTCTGTTATAAAATGAAAATATTTTCTCCTAAAAATAAAAAAAAGCTGAGAACAAATAACTACTTCATATGAATCATGTATTGATGTGGAAGAGTCAAAATGTGGTAAGCTTCCTACTTCGATGGCACTAAGAAAGTTTCTTCCAAAAGATGGAATAAAGCTTTGTACATTTATCCTTACCTTATGTCATCTCAAAACACAGACATAATTCCTTTTTAGTGTTTTGTACTGGAGAACAGGTAAATTGTAAATTCATTAAAAGGAGCTAATCCAGTTTCTGTTGATTTCTTCACAAAAGGCACTCTAACCTTGATGATAGTCAGGCAACTTCATTCTCATGAACACTCTAGTCATGAAGAAACTCAACAGTCTACTGACAAAGCCAGTGAATAGAAGAAGAAACCTACTGAGCTTTGAAATGTTTAGTGTACTTGGATTGATTTAGGATTATGAAAACTAAACATCCCATTGTGAACAGGAAGCTAGATGAAAATCCTTCAATGAGATATTGTCCAGTCACTCTATATACTAAGATAGCCATAGGTATTTGGTATCTATACTCTTCTGTCATAGATTCAGCACTGGGACCTTCCAAAATTACATCATTTCCCCCTCTATTGATGAGAAAATAAGATACTGCCTTCACCAGGGCAGAGAGTATTATAACTCATACTGTAAGGTAACTTTAGCTTCAGATCATGATACTCTAGCACCATTCAATGGACCCAGGACAACATCTCCACGTTGGTGGCTTCTCGTGACCCAAAGCCACTCACTGGTCACTGCAGCCATTTCCTATAGGTATGTGAAGAATAAGCTATTTTAAATTAGTTGGCCAAAAAGATTGCCTGGTTATAGAAGAAACTAATTATTTAAAAAAATTACATCTTCACTTTGCTTTCTATGACCTCAACTAAAACACACACACATCCATTTATTCTCTTGATACTGAAAGTAAAACTAGATTAGGGAGACAGCTGATATTTTCATAAGGAGTATACCTTTACAACTCTAATTTTGGGAATTGTTATAATGATTAAGACAGACAGGTTCACTGAACAATATAATCTCTTAATCTATTACTCTATCACTCTCATCTAACATGATTCATTATATACATGTATATTGCATCTGATGAAGTTCTTGGTTACCTCATTAAGACAGGAAGCTGAACCTGGGTCCTCTATGACTCTGCCTCTGAAAGTGGAGCACAAACTCTGGAAGGTACTAACAAGCTGGAAATGCTTAGAATATGGAGTCTACACATGTGCTAATATGATACTCCCTCTAAACATTCATCATTTGAAGTTGGCCAGCAAATGATGATATCTGTGACTGGAGATACTCACAGAGATTATCAACTAAGGTGGGAAGGGACTGTGTCTGTCTGAATAAGTGGAGGGAATATTAAGAGTGATGAAATGCCAATAGCCTTCAAATGTTGAAGTGAGTATGTAATTGGAATGTCTAAGACCTTAGGAAAAACTAGCAATGACCTGGAGGGAATAGCTATCTGACCACTCTCCTGTTTGATTAAATTAAAGGCTAAGATATATTTTTATATTAGTTGAAGGAGTAATTTATTTATCCTGGAATACATTACTGGTGAATTTTGATATAAACTCTACCTCTTTTCCTATAGATACTCTTTTAAACAAAAATAAGGTATATCTATATCCATATTTACATCTATATTTATAAATCTTTCTCTTTTCTTTCTCTCTCTCTCAATAAACAAAATTTCATACATCAGACCCTTATCAGAAATATGTAATGCAAATGTTTTTCCCTCTCAATGAATTCCTTTCTTATTCTTGACGCATAGATTTTGTTTACACAAAAGCCTTTTTATTTCAAGTGAAAGACAGTGGGTACTGAGTATTATGTATACAATCAGGTCACTATATTGGTTTGTTCTACTCACTACTATTTTTTCTTTTAAAATGACACACACACATGTCCTATTTAAAATTTTTACCCTTTTAGGGAGGGGGGAAGGGAATGAGTGAAGGAGAAAATTTGGAACTCAAAAAAATGAATGTTAAAAATTGTCTTTACATGTAATTGGAAAAAAAGAAAATACTATTTAAAAAATCTTTGTTATAAGGGATGACTGAGTTGGCAAGGGAGAGATAAATTTTTAAAAAGTGATATAAAAACAGATGATATCGATAAAAACAATGTAAAATTTATGGCAAAAATATAAATGAATTAGAGTTAAATAATAACCAGATAATTCATTCAATCTAGACAAATTATTTAAAAATGTATTTTCCAAAACTTTTTTGAAACATTATTTCAGGCAAAAAAGATAGTCTAGACATCAAACAAAAATTTATCTAAACTATTTATGACCTGAACCATCTCACCATTTTTGCCGGTGTAGACAAAAAAAAATTAACTTTATGGTGTGATTCAGTGAGTTCCATCTGGGAAATAGTTACAATTTTACCTTCCTGAAAGGATGCCTGCCATTATATCTTTTAAATAACTTGGTGGTCCTTGGTGTGGAGAAAGCATTACTGGACAGCCTTTACATAGTAAAATAAGACAAAGAATGCAGATTGTTATTTAGGTAATTCAACCAAAAGTTACTTTTGTAGCTTGAAATACCTAAATATTTTTCATTAATGTTGCACCAAAATCGGGTGATTAAAATATTTTAATTTTTACTTTTTATATTTATGTTTTATTTTCTCAACAAACAAAAATATTCTCTCCTTCTTACCTCCCCAAATGTTACAATTGCAAATATTTTCTTTCCTCTTCTCCTTGAACCTGATAAAGCCTTAAGTTTATTTGGAAGATTCTTGTGTAAACATGACCAAGCTGTCTGCCATTCTTCCTTTATGCACACGATTCTTTTAGATTTCCTTAAGTATTCCAAAAACTCTAAATTCATGAGTGATTCATTAGCCAAAAAAAGCCTAATACTCCCTGAATTATACAAACAATGCCAATTGTAGAAAGCTCACCTGTTTCATTATAGTAAGTCCTCAGAGATGTTAAACACCCTTCTTCCACAAACTTAATTGCCTCAGGATGAGGCAATCCTGTACATCTTTTTAGATCCATTAATAACGTACTTCACCTGATTGCAGTGAGAGTTTTATCAGAAGATTTGTCAAATGGTAAATGCAAGGACTTTATGCACTAATAAACAACAGAATTGACCAAATTTAGCCCTTGCTTTTAGTTAAGGCAATTTTTCCCCCTTTAATCTTCTCTATAATTTGAAAACTAATGGGTTTTGAAAAATTAAAGCTGGATGATTTTTCTACCACATTTGCTAGGTTTTGATTAGATCAAATGTTGCCTTATTTACCGCTTTTTTGTTGCTGAATATATATATTTTAAAATGCCGTTATTTTTGTTCCCTTTCCCTGCCTTCCCAGTACTGCAAGATTAGATGAGAATAATTTCACCTTCTTTAGGCTAGACCTGATGTTGGTAGAGTATGTTTTGGGGCTGGATTTCTAGCTTTGCCACTAAGTTTTTGTGCAGCCTGGAGCAAATAAGTCATTTAACTAACCTCTCTGTGCCTTGGATTTATTGTCTTAGAGCTGTGAGCATAGAAGCTAATGAAATAATGGGAGCACATTAGCTTTTCAAATAGGTTTCGAAAATGACTGGATAAGCAGAGTTTTCACAGAATGAACTCACACCTGCCAGGTTCTTTCTTCCCTTGTCCCAACTATACCCAGCTTCTTCTAGCAGAAGCATCCCTAGAGAGGTCTCCCCTCTCCCCATTTGATATGGGTAAAATCAGATTAAAATGAACAGCCATAGCATCCTTAAATAGGAAAATAAGACACAAAGATAGCCTGGGAGGTTTATGCAGAGACAGCAGAGTCTGACTTGCTCCCCTTGTCTTGATGAAAGGAAGAAGATGGTTATAGGCTGAGTATGTCCATTTAATCTTGATGATACATCATTTTCTGCCTTATCTCAGTTGGGGCTCTTTTTAATTTATGATTTCATTGGTGGAGGAAACTCACAGTGAAGAAACTCAGTTCTTACCCATGCTGGTCTCTAACTATTTTGGGATTTATAGTCTTAGAGAGTGGTCTGGGGGGCATTGAAAGGTCAAGTAATTTGCTTAGGGCCATACTGTCAGTAAGTGTTGGAGGAGGAACTAGAATCGAGGTTTTCCTGAGTCTGACATCAGTACTCTTTAGTAATTATGATGATGACAACAGCAACAACACAAATAGATAAGATTTCTATAGCACTTAAAGGTTTCCAAAGCACTTTGCATACATTATTTCATCTGATCCTTACGATCCTATCCAAATATCCTGGCTGTCTCTCAGTTGTCTACCTCACAATTTCTTTAGTAGATTATATTTCATTAGAAGAACTTTGTATTCTTTATTATATTCTTTATTCTCTCCCTAGGTCTAGCTGATGATCTTGTACAAAGTAAGTGCATAATCAAAATTTGTTTTCTTTAAGGAGGAGAAAAAAACCCAAACCTCCTATCCTGAATTTTCCATGGCTAGCTGTCAAAGAGGCTATCTTAGTTTAGCCTCTGACTTAGTCTCTACTAAAAAAGAAAGGAAGGAAGGAAGAAAGGAAGGAAGGAAGGAAGGAAGGAAGGAAGGGAGAGAGGAAGGAAGGAAGGGAGGAAGGAAGAGAGGAAGGAAGGAAGGAAGAGAGGGAGGGAAGGAGGAAGGAAGGAAGAAAAGAGAAATGTTGTCCAAAAGAAAACAAGAAAGTATGACATTTCGAATGCAATTAAATAATTAGGTGTGCTCCAAAAGAATTTGAACACCCTCTTTCAAGGAATCTTAAAGCCACTTATAAAAGGAAGGTTATTTAATACAGAATTCTGGCAGAAACCAGTCAAAAATTCAATGGACTCAACCACTTAGATGAAAAATTTCAGCCTTTGCTTAAATCCAAACAAGAAGAGGCAGAAGGGATATGCCAATTTTTTGTAATGGAAGAGTTTTACTCTTTTTTTTTTTGAAGGGACAAGGCCAAGGATTGGAACAGAAACAGTTGATGAATAGGGAGTTTTAGACACAATGAGAAGAATACTGTCTTCAATACCTCAGGGAATTTTGATTTTTATCTTTAGAGATACATGCTTTATTGATATGGATCATAGCTTACCAAATCTTAATAAGTAGTCTTAGTGAATTACTGTTGTAAATATATATTAAAATGTATACACAAACTTATACGCATATGCACACATATATGTACATATATAAACATTTATGATGAGTTGTCAAGGGAAGCTTTTAGTGGAGGAATTGACAAAGTAGATGTAGATTAAATCATCATGATCAATTGGCATCCATTCAATTTTTTTTTTGGAGGGGGGAAGTCAGGGCAATTGTAGTTAAGTGACTTGCCCAAGGTTATACAGCTGGTAAGTATGTCAAGTGTCTTAGGCTGGACTAGAACTCAGGTCTTCCTGACCCCAGGGCTGGTGCTCTACTCGCCGTACCACCTAGCTGCCCCCATCCATTTAGTTTTAAAGGAATTCACAGGAAAATGATAAAATATTCCAATATAATAATAATCACAGTAAATGTAAAAACTGAGAGATAGCTTAGTAAAATGAGCTAGCCTTTTGGACAAAAAGACTTGAGTTCACATGTAACTTCTACCACAAGTCACTAAACTTCTCAATGCCTCAGGCAACTCTCTGAGCTATGAGTTGCAGAACAGTTACAGATCTGCTTTGGTAGAGGCAATGTTTCTCACTGGAAGTTTCTTATGCTAATGAAATCACAAGTCCAGTCTAAAAAAAGTACAAACCAAAATAGCTGGTGGCTATATTCATCAAGGCATCATGGGAAAGTAAACAGAGAGCAGGCCTTATAGTTAGGAAGACCTGGGTTCAAAAACCTCCTCTAGTAAATACTAGCCATGTGATCCTAGGTAAGTCACTCATCCTCTTAGAAACCCGAGTAAGACTCTCACAGCTCTTGGCTATGAATTGCAGACCAGTTAACTAATATGCATTGATAGGAGGGATCTTCAATTTTCAATAGTTTTTTTATACCAATAAAATTATCAGTCCCAAATTGCACCCTGTTCCCCTACCCCCTCAAAAAAATCTCAAATTAGTGTTTATATAGAGTTTGATGGCTTATCAAGCAGTTGTTTTTTTAAAACAATAATCTGTCATGTTGGTAGTATGCAAAGTTGATAGCAAGCAGATCACTGTGTGAAGGACAGGCAGATTGCCAATATGATTCCTGTCCATAAGCCCTGCTCTAGTAGGGACCCTGAGAGTTGCTGATTGGTGAGTCTGACTTCCTCTGTCAGGGATGTTGGCAAAATAGACTATGGGTAGGATCAGTGAACACTTCTACAAATCTATCTTATTGGTGCAAAGGTAACATGGCTCTGGAAAGAGGATTTTATGCTTGCCTAACCTAGCAACTATATATCTGATTAGTTTCTCATTTTAGGGAATAGAAAAGCATCTGGACAGAGGGGGAACTAGAAAGTGTGTTTTATTGGTGCTTCTGAAAAGCCTTTGACAAGATTCCACGTAAAAAAGATATTGGAAAAAAATAAAGATGGGGTTGAGAATGTTTTATTGTCAATAGGGTTAGAGACCAGAAAAAATGGAGGAAAAAAGTCCTGAATATCCCTCCACTTTGGTATGAGACTTGTTTGATTTCAAATTTTTATAAATCAGATGAGGGACATACAAAGTGATAATCTCCAGGTCTTCAGATGTTGTTAAGTTCTGAGTATTGAAAGGCTGAGGCAATGGCTATAAACTTCAGGAAGAATTTCTGAGACTGTGTGAATGAATGAGTATTAAGTGTTGATGAGCATTTCCTTAGATAGTTCAGAAAAAAAAATAAATTAATTTATAGGCCTTCTCCCAGTTTCTCACTCATGATGCTATCTTCTTCTCTGGGGAGGGGTGTGATGGGAAATGTTTAATAAATGGGTCTCTCCTCCAAAAAATGTGCCTGTAATGCACTTCTCAGTTTAATCTACATTATTAACATTTTTCGCCATCACTTTCATAAGTCTAGACAATCAACGAAACAATAAATCAAGCCCTGATTTGTAATATTTGCCTTTCTCCAAGTCATAAATGCTCACTCTGAAAATTTAACAATCATTCCAAGAGGTGGCTAGAGCCAGCTTCAACATAACCCTTGCCTCTAGGCTTTTGGACTGGCCAACTCTTATATCTGGAATACACTTTGTCTTCCTCTCTGCCTTGCTGAGTTCTTCTCTTCCTTGAAAAAGTGGCTCAAACCTTCTACATCGGGTTGTGTGTGTGTGTGTGTGTGTGTGTGTGTGTGTGTGTGTGTGACAGAACTCTTTGATAATTTTTCCTACCCAAGGTCAAGGACCTTCTGAATTCTATTCATGGATCTTTTGGGATGTTTCGGACCCCAGGTTCTAACATGAAGCCCTAAATGATTTCCCCCACTGTTAGGGCCCTTACTCCCTAACTACCGTGTAGTTACCTGTTTAGTATTAATTCACTTCATACTTAACCTGTGTATATTTTTATATGCACTTGTCACCACCATTTGAATTCAGGCTCTTTAGGGAATATTACATTCATTATATTTGTATCTCTAGTGCCTAGCCCAGTATCTGGAACACAGCAGGTAGTTAATAAATGCCTACTGGTTCCATGTTCAGTGGGCTCTGGAAGATTTACGCATTACTAGGAAAGGGATAGTGAGAGGTCGGAGCCCTTCTTGCTTCCTGATCAAACAGCCTGTGCACTGTCTTGATACATTCTTCTTCCAAACAAGTATAGTGGAATTTTCATATGTCACAGAACTCTTTGGTAGTCTCATGAGCACTATGGACATGGGTTCAAGTCCCAACTCATCCACTTACTCCCCGTATGACTTTGGGCAATTCAATTTAACCAGCCTTTGTTAGATACCTACCACATGCCAGGTACTGTGCTAGGTACTGGAAGCATGGAAACACTCCCTGCCCTCAATGGATGAGTCACTTTACCAGTCTGGGCCTTGGTTTCCTCATCCCTAAGATGAGGACATTGAAAGTGGTAACTTCTAAGAACTCTTTCATTCCAGCTTGAAATACTTGATTGTGTGGTAAGGAACTTTGCTGCAGGATTTTAGAAATCCTAAGTAAAACATACCCATTAGTTCTCCCTGGAACCTGGGGTCGAGCCTAGGCATCTGCATCAGCCTCTTCTCGGTGGTGGTGAGAGTAATTACTTGATACTTCTGCACAAAAGGTAGAGTTGTTGAATGTTAGAGAAATTTGACTCTCCTGAAGGCAGGTTCAGAGGGTGGAGTAATCATTCTCTCTACCAGTGAGGAGAATATGAGACAAATGCCTGGACTTGAGCTTTGGTTTTCATCCTTATCCAGATATGCATTTATGCCCTGGAGACTTAGTGCACCACGGACACTAAGACAAGTCCTGCTCAAAGCTGGGTCATTAGAGAATAGCATAGAAAACATTAGACCAGAATTATAGCGTGTCCATGTCTGTACCACTTTAAGCGGGTGCTGGTTTCCCCAAGAAAAACAGAGTGGACCTGGAGCAAAGCAGTCAAAGTGAATAAGGGAATAGAGTGGTTTTTGCAACAGAGTAGATCAAAGCAAATTAAATTCTAGGGTGGAAAATAGTAAAATGGAAGGCAGAAAGCCTGCTAGTGTTTCCTTCTGGTATTCATATCTTCTACAGCAGCTAGAGAAGTCAGTAATATTCCTCTTTTTCACATTGGGAATTGTGGAGAAATGGATCCTGGCATAGAACAGTATGGACTTAGAATTGGAAGACTTGATCTTTCTAAGAATTTATTTCAGACTTGGGCAAATACTGTGCCATGTATGGGGACACTATATTTTAACAATGTAGAGAAATTAACTAGAGTGAAAAAATAAAATTAAATTTGGGGAAAACATAAATACATGCATATAATTAAAGATTTCCCCCTGTAAATATAATCTTTTTCTTAGTATACTGGTTTTGCAAGACATGACTAACTAATCTCATATAGGCTAATTGTATTTCATGTCAGAGTTTTGTTGTATGTGTTTTTTGAAGAGAATATGATTTGCCTCCCAGGGAGCCATATATATATATATATATGTATAACAAATGTTAAAATCAGGTCCTACTCTTTTTCCTTCTACCTGCTTATATCTTTGGCCAAATCCCTTCACTAGGTTCACCACTGACTGTAACAGTGATCAATTCATCTCAACAGTGTTAACCATGTGTCCTATTGGTGAGAGTGACAAAATTAAGCTTTTACTGCCCTCTATTTTTGCTTCTTACTATGACAATGAATTGCCCAATTCCCCCCCCCCCCACCCCCATGTTATCTTTTTTATCCTCCTGGGTCCACAATAAACCTTTTCCCACCCCACCCCCTTCATTCATCTTGCCATCCTGGAGGCAGACAGATTTTTAAAAATAATTGTTCCTTGTGCCTCTAAGTCTCCGTCAGCATAAGGGTTCTGTGAACAAAGATGTAATCTTGGTTTTTGAATAGTCTCTAGAGCAGACTCCTCATTTGAGTTCTAGCCTCTGTTGAATAGCTCACTAGTGCTTTAATCAAAATCATTAAATTATCCAGATGTCATTTTATATACCTTGGTTTACTATCATTTCCCATGAAGTAGCAAGAAAGACTATTAAAATGCTCTGGTGAGGTCTTCATTCAAAATAATATGAAAAATAAAAAAAAAATCTTTCATTAGGCATGTCTTGTGAAAGGCAGAAAGTGGATCTTTTTTTAAGTGCTCATACTTTTCAGTTGTATGTTATATTTTTATATTTTTGTAGTAATAGAGAGCATTGTATAGTGGAAATGACACTGACCTTGGTATTAGGAAATCCCTGGGATTGATTTCCTGTCTCTGACACTTGGCATCACAGAATCATATGTTTAGAATGGGCAGGAACATGGGAAACTAGAAACCAGAGAGGTTCAGTGATTTGCTCAATAGGAAGTACGAGATAGAGATAGGAATCAGCTGTGCTCTGACTGCAACTTCTGTGGTAAGCCCCTGGGTGAATAACCCCTCTGAGCCTTAGTTTCTTCATTTTTAAAATGGGGACATTCATATATCTAGAACTTATGCCACTGGGTCTTTGTGAGGATCAAATGAGACAACAGGCATAAAGTGGTTTCATTCA